>NC_041731.1:20947684-21247684 GCF_004115215.2 Ornithorhynchus anatinus | reverse complement strand
CTGGACCTCAGTTACCTCATCTGGAAAATGGGAATTGAGCCTGTGAGCCCCACGTGGTACAGGGACTGTGTCCAACCTGATTTGCTTGTATCCACCCCAGCGCTTAGCACAGTGCCTGGCACACGGTAACCGCTTAAAAATATCATTATTATTACAGTCTACAGTCTCTACTCGTTGTGGGCAGAGTATGTATTCGTTTATTGTTATAATAGTCCTCTCCCAAGCACTTAGTCCAGTGCTCTGCACACAGTTAGCGCTTAATAAAAAGGAATGAGTGAATGAATTATAATAATAATAATTATAGTATTAGTTAAGCGCTTCCTATGTGCCAAGCACTGGTCTAAGCACTGGGGTAGATAGAAGCTAATCAGGTTGTCCCACGTGGGGCTCACACTTTTAATCCCCATTTGACAAATGACGTAACTTTACAATAGGCGCCTAACAAGTACAATCATTACTACTATTACTGTATCCACTCCAGCATTTACTACAGCGCCTGGCACATGGGAAGCGCTTACCAAATGCCACAATTATTACTATTAAAATACCGTGTATTGCCTCAGTTCAACCACTGGACGGCAGCAAAAGGCAAAAAGAGCTGGAGAGAAAAGGCCCGGGAGACAGAGACAGCGTTAGAAAAAAAAACCTCCTCACTCGGCTTCCAAGCTCTCCATCCCCTTGCCCCTTCCTACCTCACCTCCCTTCTCTCCTTCTCCATCCCAGCCCGCACACTCCGCTCCTCTGCTGCCCCTCACCTTCTCATTGGGCCTCGTTTTTGCCTGTCCCGCCATCGACCCCTGGCCCATGATCTACCACTGACCTGGAATGCCCATCAGCATCACATCTGCCAAACTAGCACTCTGCCCCTCTTCAAAGCCCTACAGAGAGCTCACCTCCCCCAGGAGGCCTTCCCAGACTGAGCCCCCTTTTCCTCAGCTCCCCTTCCCCTCCACATCACCCTTCCTCACTCTCTTTCCTCTACCTCCCACCCACCCCTCAGCACTAATGTATTTATATATAGAGCTATAATTTCATTTATTTATATTGTGGCCTGTTTACTTGTTATGATGTATATATATATATATCTATAATTTTCTTTATATTGATGCCCATTTACTTGTTTTGATGTCTGTCTTCCCCTTCTAGACTGTAAACCCAGCGTGGGCAGGAGTTGTCTCTCTTTATGGTTGAATTGTACTTTCCAAGCAATTGAATTAATTCATTCAATCGTACTTATTGAGCACTTACTGTGTGCAGAGTACTGTACTAAGCTCTTGGAATGTACAATTCGGCAACAGATAGAGACAATCCCTGCCCAGTGACGGGCTCACAGTCTAAAAGGGCACAAAAACAAAATAAGTACTCAGGCATCAATACCATCAAAATAGATAAATGCAATCATGGATATATACACATCATTAATTAGAGCAATAAATAATATATACAAATATGCACAAATGCTGTGGGTAGGGGAAGGGAGTAGAGCTGAGGGAGGGAGTAGGGGTAATGGGGAGGGGAGGGCTCAGTCTGGGAAGGCCTCCTGGAGGAGGTGAGCTCTCAGTAGGGCCTTGAAGAGGGGAAGAGAGTTAGTTTGGCAGATGTGAGGAGGGAGAACATTCCAGATCAGTGACAGGACGTGGGCCAGGGGTCGACGGCAGGACAGGCAAGAACAAGGCACGGTGAGGAGCAGAGTGTGCGGGGTGGGCAGTAGAAAGAGAGAAGGGAGGTGAGGTAGGAGGGGGCAAGGTGATGGACAGCTTTAAAGCCAAGAGTGAGGAGTTTTTGCTTCAAGCAAAGGTCGATAGACAACCACTGGAGGTTTTTAATGAGGGGAGTGACATGCCCAGAGTGTTTCTGTAAAAAGATAATCCGGGCAGCGAAGTGAAGTATAGACTGAAGCGGGGAAAGACAGGAGGATGGGAGGTCAGAGAGGAGGCTGATGCAATAATCCAGTCGAGATATTTTGAAAGATTGTACCAGTAAGGTAGCAGTTTGGATGGAGAGGAAAGGACAGATCTTGGCAATGTTGTGAAGGTGAGACCGGCAGGTTTTGGTGACGGAATGGAAGTGTGGGGTGAATGAGAGAGCAGAGTCACGGATGACACCAAGGTTGCGGGTTTGTGAAATGAGAAGGATGGCAGTGCCTTCCGCAGTGATGAGAAAGTCAAGGAAGGGACAGGGTTTGGGAGGGAAGATAGAGGAGCTCAGTTTTAGACACGTTGAGTTTTAGGTGGTGGTTAGACATCCAGATGGAAATGTCCTGAAGGCAGGAGGAGATACGAGCCTGGAGGGAGGGGGAGAGAACAGGGGAGGAGATGTAGATTTGGGTGTCATCTGCATAGAGATGATAGTTGAAGCTGTGGGAGGGAATGGGTTCACCAAGGGAGTGAGTATAGATGGAGAACAAAAGAGGGCCAAGAACTGACCCTTGAGGAACCCCACAGTTAGAGGATGGGAGGGGGAGGAGGAGCCCGCAAAGGAGACCGAGAATAAACATCCAGAGAGATAAGAGGAGAAGCAGGAGAGGACGGAGTCTGTGAAGCCAAGGTTGGATAATGTGTTGAGGAGAAGGGGATGTTCGACAGTGTCAAAGGCAGCTGAGAGGTCGAGGAAGATTAGGATAGAATAGGAGCCATTGGATTTGACGAAAAGGAGGTCATTGGAGACCTTTGAGAGGGCAATTTCAATGGAGTGAAGGGGACGGAAGCCAGATTGGAGGGGGTCCAGGAGAGAGTTGGAGCTGAGGAATTAAAGGCCGCGAGTATAGATGACTTGTTCTAGGAGTTTGGAAAGGAAGGGTAGGAGGGAGATAGGACAATAACTGGAAGGGGAAGTGGGGTCAAGGGAGGGTAGGATGGGGGAGACATGGGCATACTTGAAGGCAGAAGGGAAGAAGCCATTGGAGAGTGAGTGGTTAAAGATGTAAGTTAAGGAGGGGAGGAGGGAAGGGGTGAGAGTTTTTTATAAGATGAGCGGGAATGGGGTCCGAAGCACAGGTGGAGGGAGTGGCACTTGCAAGGAGGGAGGAGATCTCCTCTGAGGATACTGCAGGGAAGGATGGGAAAGTAAAGGAGAGGGTTGAGAGCCAGGGGAGAATTAGAGAAGGGGGAGGGGTGACTTTGGGGAGCTCAGATTTGATGGTGTTAATTTTCATAGTGAAGTGGCCAGATCGTTGGAGGTGAGTGATGGGGAAGGGGGAGGAACGGGGGCCTGAGGAGGGAGTTAAATGTCCGGAACAGTTGGCGGGGGTGATGGGCATGGGCATCAATGAGGGAAGAAAAATAGTTTTGCCTGGCAGAGGAGAGGGCAGGGTTAAGGCAGGAAAGGATAAACCTAAAGTGGACAAGGTTGGCTTGATGCTCAGACTTTCACCAGCAGCGCTCAGAAGCTCGAGCATAAAAGTGAAAGAGATGGACAGTGGCAGTGATCCAGGTCTGTGGGTTGGTGGGGAGAGAGCAACGGAGGGAAAGGGGAGTGAGCGAGTTGAGCAGAGAGGGTGCAGTTGAGAGCAGTAATCTGATCATCGATAGTGGAAAGAAGGGAGGAAGGCAAGATGGGAGTGATACTTTGTGAGAGATGGATGGGGTCAAGAGAGCGGAGGTATCTGTGGGGGAGTAATACAGATTTACAGGGAAGGGAGTGTGAGAGAGGAGGCAGGTGAGAATGTTATGGTCAGAGAGAAAGATTTCAGAGTTGGTGAAGGTGGAGATAGTGTAGCGTTAAGAGATGATGACAACAAGGGTGTGACCAAGTTGGTGAGTGGGTGAGGTGTGGTGGAGCAGGAGGTTGGGAGAGTCAAAGAGTGATAGCAGGCGGGCGGGAGAGGAGTCAACGGGTACATCTAGGTGGATGTTGAAGTCTCCAAGGATCAGGGTGGGCAGGGAGAAGGAGAGAAGGAAGGTGACAAAGGGGTCAAGGTGGTTAAAGAAGCTGGAGGTGGGACCAGGGGGACAGTGGATGACAGTTACAAGAATCTGGAGGGGGTGGTAGAGGCGAATAATATAGGCTTCAAAGGAGGGAAGAAGAGGAAAGGGGGTGGGCGGATAGTGCGAGAACAGCATTGGCGTGCGAGAAGGAAGCTGACACCTCCTCCTTTCCCGGTGAGTCTGAGGGAGTGGGAGGAGAGGCCTCCGCTGGAGAGAGCAGTAGAAGAGACCGTGTAATCTGGGGTGAGCCAGGTTTCCGTTAGGGAGAGGAAGAGGAGAGAGCAGGAAAGGAACAGGTCAAGGATGAAAGGGAGCTTACCTATAATAATAACGATGGATTTGTTAAGCGCTTACTATGTGCAAAGCACTATTCTAAGCACTGGGGAGGATACAAGGTCATCAGGTTTTCCCACATGGGGCTCACAGTCTTCATCCCCACTTTACAGTTGAGGGAACTAAGGCACAGAGAAGTTAAGTGACTTGCCCAAAGTCACACAGCTGACTGTGGTGGGGCTGGGATTTGAACCCATGACCTCTGAGTCCCCAGCCCATGCTCTTTCCACTGAGCCATGCTGCTTCTCTAAATATAATACCTATACAAGAGCAGGGGTTCCATAGGCCACACTTGGCAGCAGTTGTGGAGGGAGGGGTGAGAGGGGGAAGGGAGAGGAGTGTGTGGAGGGTTTGGATGGGAATGAAGATGGCAGGGGCCTGGACTGGGAGAGGGGCATGAGGGGTGGCGTTGAGACAGGAGAACTGGGATGGGATGAGGGCAGGGAGGAGGGAAGGGCAGGGAATGTAAAATCCCCATTTTACATATAAGGTAAATGAGGCCCAGAGAAGTGAAGTGACCTGCCCAAGGTCACCCAGCAGATGTGTGGCAGTGCCAGGATTAAAGCCCCAGGTCCTTCTGACTTCCAAGCCTATGCCTTAACCCCTAGGACAACTACGCTATGCTGCTTCTCTAATGGTATTTGAGTGCTTAATCAATCAATGGTATTTATTGAGTACTTACTGTGTGCAGAACACTATTAGAAGTGCTTGAGAGAGTGCCATACAGCAGCGTCAGTAGACACATTCCCTGCACACAGTGAATTTAGGATCTATAATATTCTTTGAACTATTTTAGTCCTTCAGATGGTCTCTCCATCTGAAGGGGTTGCGGGTGGGGGGGTTGGATTTCATTTTCTTGAGATGAACTTCAAAAATAATCTGTAGTTGGCAAGACCTTCAGGTCGTGATTGTGAAACAACTGCGTACAATTCTTATACCGACAAAAATGGTGCACAATTTTTTACAACTACAATATAAATAATACAAAGATGACATCATATGGAATAACGGAAAATTATCAACATAAACTGGAATGATTTATGAACAGTGTGCCCCAAATTGTGCAGGCAAAAAGCAAAGGTGTTATAGGGGCCACAGTAAATATCTTGCTAGCCACTGTATCTGATACTTTTCCTAACAAGCTACAATTTACGCAATAATAACGTTGGCAGTTGTGTACTATTCTAACATATGTGCTAACATGATGCCTGGCTTGTCAACATAATATAAGAAATAAAAACAAACATGAGAACTGTTCGGAGGGCTGCCTCAACTTCAAAATCAGATGAATTAACTCATGTCAAAAACAGATATTTTTGAACAAAGAGCATCTACACTTCTCATCAACACAGTGCATAGTAACTCTTTTCAGGATCTGTAGCCTCCAGAAAATCAACTTCCTGGGGAAGGATGTTGCAGTAAACACCTGCCATAAACCAAGTTAATGAGCGGGAAAGCATTCTTGGTCACTAGACTTGGGCCTAGCTTGTGGCAACATTACGGGAGGGCCGACGACAACATCCACACAAAAGACATTTAAATTTCAATACATCTTTTCATTCCTTTCTCTCAACTAAAATGCCAAACATTTAAGTTCTAGGGTTGTTCACTTTTGAACAAATTCATTCATTCAATTGTATTTATTGAGTGCTTTTGTGTGCAGAACACTGTACTAAGCACTTGGGACAGTAAAATACAACACATTCATTCAACAGTAATTGTTGAGCACTTACTATGTGCAGAGCACTGTACTAAGCACTTGGAATGTACAATTTGGCAACAGATAGAAACAATCCTTGCCCAATAACGGGCTCACTTTCATTCATTCATTCAATAATATTTATTGAGCGCTTACTATGTGCAGAGCACTGTACTAAGCGCTTGGAATGAACAAGTCGGCAACAGATAGAGACAGTCCCTGCCATTTGACGGGCTTACAGTCTAATCGGGGGAGACAGACAAACAAGAACAATGGCAATAAATAGAGTCAAGGGGAAGAACATCTCATAAAAACAATGGCAACTAAATAGAATCAAGGCGATGTACATTTCATTAACAAAATAAATAGGGTAATGAAAATATATACAGTTGAGCGGACGAGTACAGTGCTGAGCGGATGGGAAGGGAGAGGGGGAGGAGCAGAGGGAAATGGAGGGAAAGAGGGGTTAAGCTGCAGAGAGGTGAAGGGGGGGTGGTAGAGGGAGTAGAGGGAGAAGGGGAGCTCAGTCTGGGAAGGCCTCTTGGAGGAGGTGAGTTTTAAGTAGGGTTTTGAAGAGGGAAAGAGAATCAGTTTGGCGGAGGTGAGGAGGGAGGGCGTTCCAGGACCGCGGGAGGACGTGTCCCAGGGGTCGACGGCGGGATAGGCGAGACCGAGGGACGGCGAGGAGGTGGGCGGCAGAGGAGCGGAGCGTGCGGGGTGGGCGGTAGAAAGAGAGAAGGGAGGAGAGGTAGGAAGGGGCAAGGTGATGGAGAGCCTTGAAGCCTAGAGTGAGGAGTTTTTGTTTGGAGTGGAGGTTGATAGGCAACCACTGGAGTTGTTTAAGAAGGGGAGTGACATGCCCAGATCGTTTCTGCAGGAAGATGAGCCAGGCAGCGGAGTGAAGAATAGACTGGACTGGGGTGAGAGAGGAGGAAGGGAGATCAGAGAGAAGGCTGACACGGTAGTCTAGCCGGGATATAACGAGAGCCCGTAGCAGTAAGGTAGCCGTTTGGGTGAGAGGAAAGGGCAGATCTTGGTGATATTGTAAAGGTGAAACCGGCAGGTCTCGGTAACGGATAGGATGTGTGGGGTGAACGAGAGAGACGAGTCAAGGATGACACCGAGAATGCGGGCCCGAGAGACGGGAAGGATGGTCGTGCCATCCACGGTGATAGAGAAGTCTGGGAGAGGACCAGGTTTGGGAGGGAAGATGAGGAGCTCAGTCTTGCTCATGTTGAGTTTTAGGTGGCGGGCCGACATCCAGGTGGAGACATCCTGGAGGCAGGAGGAGATGTGAGCCTGAAGGGAGGGGGAGAGGACAGGGGCGGAGATGTAGATCTGCGTGTCATCTGCGTAGAGCTGGTAGTCAAAGCCGTGAGAGCGAATGAGTTCACCGAGGGAGTGAGTGTAAATGGAGAACAGAAGAGGGCCAAGAACTGACCCTTGAGGAACTCCAACAGTTAAAGGATGGGAGGGGGAGGAGGCTCCAGCGAAGGAGACTGAGAATGATCGGCCAGAGAGGTAAGAGGAGAACCAGGAGAGGACAGAGTCCGTGAAGCCGAGGTGAGATAAGGTATGGAGGAGGAGGGGATGGTCGACAGTGTCAAATGCAGCAGAGAGGTCAAGGAGGATCAGAATGGAGTAGGAGCCATTGGCTTTGGCAAGAAGGAGGTCATGGGTGACCTTAGAGAGAGCAGTCTCAGTAGAGTGGAGGGGACGGAAGCCAGATTGGAGGGGGTCTAGGAGAGAATGGGAGTTAAGGAATTCTAAGCAGCGATTGTAGACGACTCGTTCTAGGATTTTGGAAAGGAAGGGTAGTAGGGAGATAGGGCGATAACTGGAGGGGGAAATGGGGTCAAGAGCAGGTATTTTTAGGATGGGGGAGACGTGGGCATGTTTGAAGGCAGAGGGGAAGGAGCCATTGGAGATTGAGTGGTTGAGTGGGCTCACAGTATAAACAGGGGAGAAAGACAGCAAAGGAAAACAGAACAAAACAAAATAAAACAATATCATCAAGATAAATGAATCATAGAGACATACACATCATTAACAAAATTAATAGGTTGATAAATAATATATACAAATATGTACAGGGGAGGGGAGAGGAAGGGGAAAGAGGAGAGGGTGGGAGAGGGGGTGATGGGGAAGGGAGGAGGAGCAGGGGTAAAGGGAGGACTCAGTCTGGGAAGGCCTCCTGGAGGAGGTGAGCTGTCAGTAGGGCTTTGAAGAGGGGAAGAAAGTTAATTTGGTGGAGGTGAGGAGGGAGGGCATTCCAGGACAGTGGTAGGACATGGGCCAGGGGTCGACGGCGGGATAGGCGCAAACGGGGTCCATGAGGAGGTGAGCGGCAGAGGAGTGGCGTGTACAGGGTGGGCAGCAGAAAGAGGGAAGGGAGGTGAGGTAGGAGGGGGCAAGGTGATGGAGAGCCTTGAAGCCAAGACTGAGGAGTTTTTGTTTCGTGCTGAGGTTGATAGGCAACCACTGAAAGTTTTTAAGGAGGGGGGTGACATGCCCAGAGCGTTTCTAAAGGAAGATGATCTAGACAGCAAGGTGAAGAATAGACTGGAGGGGGAAGAGACAGGAGGAAGGGAGAGCAGAGAGAAGGCTGACACAATAATCCAGTCGGGATATTATGAGAGCTTGTACCAGCACAATAGCCGTTTGGATGGAGAGGAAAGGGCGGATCTTGGCGATATTATAAAGGTGAGACCAGCATTGTGAAGATGAGACAGGCAGCAATAAACAGACACATTCCCTGCCCACAACGACCTTACTGACTACGAAAGCAATGTGGCTTAATGGCAAGAGCACAGGCTTGGGAGTCAGAAATCATGGGTTCTAATCCCTGCTTTGCCACTTACCAGTTGTGTGACTTTGGCAAGTCACGTAATTTCTCTGTGACTCAGTTGCCTCATCTGTACAATGGGGATTAAGACTGTGAGCCCGGCGTGAGACAACCTAATTACCTTGTATCTACCCCAGCGCTTAGAACAGTGCTTTGCACAAAGTGAGCGCTTAACAAATACCATCATCATTATTATCATCATGAGAGGCGAGAGGTCTGGAGGGCAAATACATTTTGTCTCCCAGACTTCTTACTTTGGTAAAAATGACATTTGATGGTTACATTTAATTTTTAACCAATTCAAACATTCTTCATAACAAGATTGGTGTATCATTTTCCATTCAGACTAATAACATCCACAATGATCTCAATAGCAAAACATATTAGGAAATTCATTTTTGCCACACTTCCCCCCAAAATGCCTGTCTACCTTCTTCGTTCATTCAATCCTATTTATTGAGCACTTGCTGTGTGAAGAACACTGTACTAAGCACTTGGGAGCACAGTGAGAAGCAGCGAGGCTTAGTGGAAAGAGCACGGGCTTGGGAGTCAGAGGTCGTGGGTTCTAAACCCAGCTGTGCCACTTGTCTGCTGTGTGACCTTGGGTGAATCACTTCACTTCTCTGTGCCTCTGTTGCCTCATCTGTAAAATGGGGATTAATAATGTTGATATTTGTTAAGCGCTTACTATGTTCAGAGCACTGTTCTAAGCGCTGGGGTAGATACAGGGTAATCAGGTCGTCCCACGTGAGGCTCACAGTTAATCCCCATTTTACAGGTGAGGTAACTGAGGCACAGAGAAGTCAAGTGACTTGCCCACAGTCACACAGCTGACAAGTGGCAGAGCCGGGAGTAGAACCCATGACCTCTGACTCCAAAGCCCAGGCTCTTTCCACTGAGCCACTCTTGGGACAACCTGATTACGTTATATCTACCCCAGAGCTTAGAACAGTGCTTGGCACATAGTAAGTGCTTAACAAATACCATTATCGTTATTACAATATAACAATAAACAGACACATTGCCTGCCCACAGTGAGCTTACCTTCTTAGAGAAGAAGCAGCGAGGCCTAGTGGATAAAGCACAGGCCTGAGAGCCAGAGGACCTGGACCAGCAACACCACTTGCCCGCTGTGTGACCTTGGGTAAGTCACTTAACCTCTCTGTGCCTCATTTTCCTCCCCTGCGAAATGGGGATAGCTGATCTCCCTCTTACTTGAACTAGGAACCCCGTTGGGGCAGGGATTTTATCCGGCCTAATTAATTTGTATTCACCCCAGTGATTGGAACAGTGCTTGACACATAGTAAGCACTTAACAAATCCTACAAAAACAAACCTTGTTATTTAAAACGCAGTCAAATTTTTTATCTTGGTTTATTTTATACCAGCATATTATAACTTGCTAAGTGCATAGCACCGTACTAACCTCTTGGGAAAATACACTACAAAGAAGTAGCAATCAGGGTCCCTCCCAAGAGGGAATGGAGAGTACAGCGAACAACTGACGTTATTAAGGAATTTGACAGGCAGGAGCTGATTGGGGGGGCGTGGCCTGTAATGAGCATGCGCGGTTTCTGATAAGGGCGGGGCCGAGGGTGAGCGAGCGAGTGGCACTTCGGGTGGGGGCGTGGCCTGTAACAAGCATGCGCAGTTTTGAATAGAGGCGGGGCCGAGGGTGAGCGAACGAGCGGCACTTCGGGTGGGGGCGTGGCCTATAACGAGCATGCGCGGTTTCGGGTGGAGGCGGGGCCGAGGTCGAGCGAGCGGCAAGCGGCCCGTAGGGAGCATGCGCAGCTTCGGTTGAGGCGAGGCCTAGAGTGAGTGGGCGGGGCTTCGGGTGGGGTGTGTGGCCTGGGGACAGGGTAACGATTTATTCATTCATTCATTCATTCAATCGTATTTATTGAGGGCCTACTGTGTGCAAAGCACTGTACTAAGCGCCTGGAAAGTACTATTCGGCAACAGATAGAGACAATCCCTACCCAACAACGGGCTCACAGTCTAGAAGGAGGAGACAGACAACAAAACAAAACAGACAGGCATCAATTGCTCCACAATAAATAGAATTATAGATAGATACACATCATTACTAAAATAGAATAATAAATATGTGCAAATATACACAAGTGCTATGGGGCGGGGAAGGGGTAGAGCACAGGGAGGGGATAGAGCAGAGGGAGGGATTTGGGGTGAGGGGGAGGGGAGGAGGAGCAGAGGAAAAAGGGGAGCTCAGTCTGGGAAGGCCTGCTGGACGAGGTGAGCTGTCAAGCGGGCTTTGCAGTGGGGGAATAGAGCTAGTTCAATCGTGTTTATTGAGCGCTTACAGTATGCAGGACACTGTACTAAGCAGTTGGAGAGTACAATTCAGCAACAGATGGAGACAATCCCTACCCAACAACGGGCTCACAGTCTAGAAGACAACCAAACAAGTGGACAGCTAGAGGGAGCGAGCAGGACCTTGGGTGGCAGCATAGACCGGCAGGAGCGGACGAGGCCTGGGGGAGCTCTCCGTCCTCTCCTGGTTCTCGGTCACCTTCGCAGGGGCCTCCTCCCCCTCCCATCCTTTAACTGTTGGAGTTCCTCAAGGGTCAGTTCTTGGCCCTCTTCTGTTCCCCATTTACTCACTCCCTTGGTGAACTCATCCGCTTCCACGGCTTTGACTACCATCTCTACGCAGATGACACGCAGATCTACATCTCCGCCCCTGTCCTCTCCCCCTCCCTTCAGGCTCGCATCTCCTCCTGCCTCCGGGTAGTCTCCACCTGGATGTCGGCCCGCCACCTAAAACTCAACATGAGCAAGACTGAGCTCCTCATCTTCCCTCCCAAACCCGGTCCTCTCCCGGACTTCCCTATCACCGTGGATGGCACGACCATCCTTCCCGTCTCTCAGGCCCGCAATCTCGGTGTCATCTTTGACTCGTCCCTCTCGTTCACCCCACACATCCTATCCGTTACCAAGACCTGCCGGTTTCACCTCTACAATATCGCCAAGATCCGCCCTTTCCTCTCCACCCAAACGGCTACCTTACTATTACGGGCTCTCGTTATATCCCGGCTAGACTACTGTGTCAGCCTTCTCTCTGACCTCCCTTCCTCCTCTCTCGCCCCACTCCGGTCTATTCTTCACTCCGCTGCCCGGCTCATCTTCCTGCAGAAACGATCTGGGCATGTCACTCCCCTTCTTAAACAACTCCAGTGGTTGCCTATCAACCTCCGCTCCAAACAAAAACTCCTCACTCTAGGCTTCAAGGCTCTCCATCACCTTGCCCCTTCCTACCTCTCCTCCCTTCTCTCTTTCTACCGCCCACCCCGCATGCTCCGCTCCTCTGCCGCCCACCTCCTCGCTGTCCCTCGGTCTCGCCTATCCCGCCGTCGACCCCTGGGACACGTCCTCCCGCGGTCCTGGAACGCCCTCCCTCCTCACCTCCGCCAAACTGATTCTCTTTCCCTCTTCAAAACCCTACTTAAAACTCACCTCCTCCAAGAGGCCTTCCCAGACTGAGCTCCCCTTCTCCCTCTACTCCCTCTACCACCCCCCCTTCACCTCTCTGCAGCTTAACCCCTCTTTCCCTCCATTTCCCTCTTCTCCTCCCCCTCTCCCTTCCCATCCGCTCAGCACTGTACTCGTCCGCTCAACTGTATATATTTTCATTACCCTATTTATTTTGTTAATGAAATGTACATCGCCTTGATTCTATTTAGTTGCCATTGTTTTTATGAGATGTTCTTCCCCTTGACTCTATTTATTGCCATTGTTCTTGTTTGTCTGTCTCCCCCGATTAGACTGTAAGCCCGTCAAATGGCAGGGACTGTCTCTATCTGTTGCCGACTTGTTCATTCCAAGCGCTTAGTACAGTGCTCTGCACATAGTAAGCGCTCAAGAAATACTATTGAATGAATGAATGAGCTCGCAGGAGTTCGCGTGGGACGGCATCAGCTTCGGGGAGGGAGGGCGTGGCCTCTACGGCGCCTGCGCGGCTGCGGCGGGGGGGCGTGGCCCGGAGCGGCTGCGTGGGGGGGGGTGCGGCCTGTATGGAGCATGCGCAGTTTCGCACGGGGGGCAGACTAGGGTGAGCCAGCCGGACTCCGGCGGGGGGCGTGGCCTGATGGGGGTGGGCGTGGCTACGGACCGGGGCGTGGCCTGGAGGGAGCAGGCTGGCCTACGTGGGGGGCGTGGCCTGTGCGTCGCAGGCGGCTGCGATGGAGCCGCTGCTGTACGTGCTGCTGGCCGCGGTGCTCGCCGCCCTCATCGCCTACGTGAGCTGGAGCCGGGGCCCGGAGAAGCCAGGTGGGCGAGGCGGCGAGCGGGCCGCTCCCGTCCGGCTTCCCGGCGGCCCGGGCCCGGGCTCCATCCGGCTCCGGCAGGGCGTCCGGGAAGCCGGGCGGGAGGACTACAACTCCCGGCATGCAACAGCGCGAGCGCCGGGGCCGGAGCAGTGCATGCCGGGAGGTGGTGGAGCAACAATGTTGGTATTTGTCAAGCGCTTACTATGTGCAGAGCACTGTTCTAAGCGCTGGGGGAGACAAGGGGGAATCAGGTTGTCCCACAACCCCATTTTACAGATGAGGTAACTGAGGCCCAGAGAAGTTAAGTGACTTAATAATAATGTTGGTATTTGTTAAGCGCTTACTATGTGCCAAGCACTGTTCTAAGCGCTGGGGTAGACATAGGGGAATCAAGTTGTCCCACGTGGGGCTCACAGTCTTAATCCCCATTTTACAGATGAGGGAACTGAGGCACAGAGAAGTGAAGTGACTTGCCCACAGTCACAGCTGACAAGTGGCAGAGTGGGATTCGAACTCATGACCTCTGACTCCAAAGCCCATGCTCTTTCCACTGAGCCAGAGCACTAGTGGTGGGAGGCCGGGCCGTTGAGTGAGAACTGTTCGGATGATGCCGACGGCCTGTGTGCAGCCCTTACTATCTGCCAAACGCTGTCGCCAGCGCTTGATTCTATTTATCGCTATTGTTTTTGTCTGTCCGTCTCCCCCGATTAGACTCTGAGCCCGGCAGTGGGCAGGGACCGGCTCTCTCTTACCGATTTGTCCATTCCAAGCGCTTAGTACAGTGCCCCGCCCATAGTAAGCGCTCAATTAATACTGTTGAATGGATGAATGAATGAATGGAATAGGTACAAGGTGATCAGGTGGTCCCACGTGGGGTTGGCCGTCTTCATCCCCATTTTACAGATGAGGTCACTGAGGCCCAGAGAAGCTACATGGCGTGCCCAGGGTCACACAGCGGACGAGTGGCGGAGGCGGGATTAGAACCCACCACCTCTGACACGTGGGACAACCTGATGACCCCGTATCTACGCCAGCGCTTAGAAGGGTGCCCTGCACATAGTCAGCGCTTAACAAATAACATTATTATTTACGTGGCAGGCGCTGTGCCAAGCGCTGAGGCTTGATAGAGGCTCAACAAGTCGGACACAGTCCTGGTCCATGTGGGGCTCATGGCCTTAATCCCCATTTCAATAGGAATAATTGGGGTATTTAACAATTCTGGTATTTGTTAAGCGCTTCCTGTGTACCAGGCACTGTACTAAGCACTGGGATGGAGATGAGCAAATCTGGTTGGACACAGTCCCTGTCCCTCGTGGGGCTCACGGTCTCAATCCCCCGGGTACGGATGAGAGAAATGAGGCCCAGACAAGTGAAGTGACTTGTCCAAGGTCACGAAGCAGCAGCGGAGATGGAATTAGAACCCAGGTCCTTCTGACTCCCAGACCTGGGCTCCATCCCCTATGCCATGCTGCTTCTTGAGCGTCACCCTAGCCTGGGGAGCAGGAGGCCACGGCACCAGTCCTGCCCTTCAAGGTGCTGCTGCTGTGCCTGAGTCTGCTGCCCATGTCCGAGATCCTTGGGGCCCTGGTCAGTGGGAGAGAGGGTGTTTTACCTCCCCAGAGGTCTCCTTTCCCCAGAACCCTTCAACAACATCGACCTTAGGGCGGGACAGTCAGTCAACCAGTGGTATTTACTGAGCACTTACTAAGTACGGAGAAGTGGACTGAGCGCTCGAGAGAGTCCAGTAAAACAATTGCCCGGCAAGTTCCCTGCCCACCGGGGTCTTACTCTCTAGGAGGAACATTGGCGGAGAGACAGAAGGGCGGAGGGATGGAAGGAGGAGTAGACCCAGTGAGGGACACACAAACACATACACACTTTCCCCGCCCCCCAAAACTGAAGGCGACTGCCACATCGGATGGTTGGAGTTAATCTGGGTGGACTTCCTGGAGGTGGCAGGTGTTTAGGAGAGAGTTTAAGGGGGGGAGGTGGAGGGGAGGAAGGGAGGGAAGCAGCATGGCCTAGTGGGTAGAGCACGACCTGGGAGTCAGAAGGACCTGGCTTCTCATCTCGACTCCGCTACTTGTCTGCCGTGTGACCTTGAACGAGTCACTTTACTTCTCTGTGCCTCAGTTACCTCATTTGTAAAATGAGGATTAAGATTATGAGCCCCATTAGGGACGGGACAGTGTCCAACCTGAATACCTTATATTCACCCCAGCGCTTAGTACAGTGCCTGGCACATAGTAAGTGCTTAACAAATACCACAATTAATTAATCTCCTCTTGTCCATCCTCCCCCTCTCTGGATGTCTGCATCCCACAGTCCTGGCTGAGTTGGTTCCTGTTGCCATGCCAACCTTTGCACCACCTCCGCCCTCGACTCCACCCGGATCCTGCTCTGTTACCCCTCCGGGGTCCAATCCAACCCCACTGACTTCGGCTCCTTCCCCTGAGCTAGCCCGCCCCATCGTCGGGGGCTTGGCGGGGAGGGACATCTCTAGCCATCTCCCTCCTTTCTCCTGAGCAGGAACTGGGAGGCTGGCAAAGGTGGGGTGGCGCATTCATTCATTCATTCATTTATATTTATTGAGCGCTTACTGTGTGCAGAGCACTGTACTAAGTGCTTGGGAAGTACAGTTCAGCAACAGAGACAATCCCTGCCCACAGTGGGCTCACAGTCTAGAAGGGGAGAGACTGACATCAAAACAAACAGGCATCAGTAGCATCATTATAAATAAATAGAATTTTAGATATATATACACACATCATTAATAAAAATAAACAGAATTATAAATATGTACACATGTGTACAACTGTTGTGCGGGAGGGGGGTTAGAGCAAATGGAGTGGGTCCAGGCAATGGGGAGGGGGTATCACTGGCTACCTCTCTCCCGAGCAGGAGCCAGGGGACTGACGTGGTATGGTGGGGTCTGGCATCACTAGCCGCCTTCCTCCTCTCTCCCAAGCAAGAGCCGGAAGGCTGGCAGGGTGGGGTAGGGGGTGACTGGCTGGGCCTGGTGGGGCATCCCTGGCCACCTTTTTTGTCTCTCCCAAGCAGGGTCTGGGGGTGATGGGCTGCCTCCCTCTTCTCTCCCGCTGCAGCCGAGCAAGAACAGGAGCACCATGAGGCCGTGGCGGCAGAGGTGGCGGCGAGACCCCGCATCCTGGCCGCGGCCCCGGCGGAGGAGCGGGGAGAGGGGATGCCCCGGCGGCGGAGAAACATGGGGAACCGCATCCTGGCCCAGCGGCGAGCCCAGCAGGCAGAGGAAGTGATGGAAGGTAAAATAATAATAATAATAATGGCATTTGTTAAGTGCTTACAATGTGCCTGGTCCTGCACTGAGCACTGGGGTGGATACAAGCCAATCGGGTTGGTCACAGTCCTTGTCCCACATGGGTCTCAGTCTCAAGCCCCATTTTCCAGATGAGGTAACTGAGGCCCAGTGAAGTGACTTGCCCAAGGTCACCCAACAGATAGGTGGTGGAGCCAGGATTAGAACCCAGGTTTTTCTGACTCTCGGGCCTGTGTTCTAGCTGTTAGGCTGCTTCCGGTTCCAGCTTCTCCGGGACCTACTCCGGTTGGTCGAATTCGCTTGGATTTTGGGGGAGCCCGTTGTTAGCCCCGAGTCATGAACGAGCCTGGAGCAGGAGACACTGTCGTTACCCCAGTTGGCAGCCCAGTGCTCCCTTACCCCTGCCGCCCTCGACCCTCTCCCTGGGGGACTCGAGAAATCTGTTTTCATGCACTCCCTCTCCTCGTGTACTGGGACTGATCAGGACAGGGTCAGGTGGGAGTAAGCTCAATGTGGGCAGGTATAGTGTCTTTTTATTGTTATATCATACTCTCCCAAGCACTTAGTAAAGTGGTCTGCATGCAGTAAGCGCTCAATAAATAAGATTGAATGAATGAGTAGGGGGAAAGACGCCTGACCATATTTCCACAAGTGCGGTATGGTCTAGTGGCTAGAGCCTGGGCCCGGGAATCAGAAGGACCTGATTTTAATCCCACTTTCTGCTGGGTAACCCTGGGCAAGTCACTTGACTTCTCTGGGCCTCAGATACCTCATCTGCATAAATGGGGATGAAGACTGTGAGCCCCATGGATTGGGTCCAACCTCATTAGCTTGTCTTTACCCCAGCCCTTAGCACAGTGCCTGGCACATAGTAAGCACTTAACAAATACCCCTCTTCCTCTCCCGCCTCCTGCCCCCCACCCCCAGCTCTACCAACTCTGTTCCTTTCGGTTGCCCACAGCAGCCAGGGAAGAGGAAGAGGAGGAGGTGGCCGAGGTGGCCGCCCCTGGGAAAATTGGGGCCAAGAAGCAGAGGAAGCTGGAGGAGAAGCAGGCGAGGAAATCTCAGCGGGAGGTGAGAGCTGGGAGAGGGCGGGGTCCCGTGGCTCAGGGGGTGGGGTGGGGGTCTGAGTTAGACTTAGGTCTAAGGATGTCTTGGGGGAGGGGGGCAGGGTGTATGGACGTGTGTGCACACGTGTGGCTGAGGAGAGGAGGGTGTTTGCATGTGGTGCGTCCACATGCGCACAGTAAGGGAGCTAAGTGGGACCCGGCTGCTGTGCAGCAAGGAGCAGGGAATGTGTCCGTTTATTGTTGGGTCGTCCTCTCCCGAGCACTCAGTAAAGTGCTCTGCACACAGTAAACAGTCGGTAAATATGATTGAATGAGCTAATGAAAGTGTCATATCCTGGGAGCCTGAGCGCAGGAGGCCGGGATGGCAAGGACTGGAAGCTTCTTGTGGGCAGGGAATGTCTTTGGTAACTGTTGTATTGAACTCCTCCAAGTGCTTGGTTCAGTGCTCTGCACTTAGGAAGCGCTCAGTGAATGCCATTGATTGACCGAGTTGTGGTTAGCGAATGTATCTGCCAACTCTGTTGTAGTGCACTCTCCCAAGTGCTTAGTTCAGTGCTCTGCACTTAGTAAGCGCTCAGTAAAGACCATTGATCGATTAACTCCTCGTGGGTAGGGAACGTATATGCCGTATCTGTTTTATTGTACTCTCCCAAGCACTTAGTGCAGTGCTCTGCACACAGTAAGAGCTTAATGTGTATTGATGACGATGAGGGGATCCTGCCACTGGCCCTGGCCTCTGGCAGCCTTCTGCCCCCCGAGGGGAAGCCGAGATGGGGAGGGGCTGCTAGGGTGCAGGAGGGTCTGTGGGGATCTTGGGGTCCCTTGACTGGGGAGCCCAGGGGGGTCGGAGGGGTGGGGGTGGGGAAGGGGCCGGGGAGCCGAGCTGAGAGCCACCCCTGCCCACAGGCCGAAGAGGCGGAGCGTGAGGAGCGGAAGCAGCTGGAGATGCGGAGGGCCGAGGAGAGACAGAAGGAGGAGGAGCAGCTCCGTCTAGAGGAGGAACGGAAGGTGAGGACCCAGGCGTCCCCTGCCAACGCGGCGGGGGCCGGGGGGAGGAGGCGAGAGGGTGACTGTCTGCGGGAGGCAGGCCCCAACTCCAGCCTCCTGATCCCAACAGGGTAACAGTCACCCACCCCCTCAGCAGGGCCTGGAAAGTGGTTGATCCTTGAGGGGAGAGACCGTGTCTTCTGAGCCTTCAACGATGTGTTTCTTGTGTGCCCAGCTCCCCTGCACCCGGGGGGGGTACTCAGCACAGGCCCCCGCCCCCAAGGGTCAACTCTGCAGAACCCAGACCCGACCCTGTGCCCGGCCAGTCCTGGCATCCATGACTTGGAGGGCCCAGCCTGGTGATGGTTGGCAAGCAGGGTGGGTGGCTGGAGTCTGAGGTGGTGGCGGGGGGAGGTTATGCAACAGGAGATGAGTCACAAGGGAGAAAACCGGGGGAAGCTTAGCGCTGCCTGGGGGAGACGTGGGCTGCTGAATGTCTGCCAGGGGCTTGGCGGAGCTGAGATTTCTCTTCCCCTCTCTTCTTCCCATGGTCATCCCCTTTGCCCAGAAGTTGCCCTGTGGCAACGCGCCAGCCCTCTCCAGCTAATAACAATAATTGTGGTATTTGTTAAGCGCTTACTGTGTGCCAGGCACTATACTAAGTGCTGGGGTGGGTACAAGCCCGTCGGGTTGGACACAGTCCCCATCCTACATGGGGCTCACAGTCTCAATCCCCGTTTTACAGAGGAGGGAACTGAGGCATAGAAAAGTGAAGTGACTGAAGTGACTGAGACTGTAAGACTGTAAGCTCATCCTCTAGACTCTAAGCTCGTTGTGGGCAGGGAATGAGTCCGTTTATTGTTGTCTTGGACTCTCCTAAGCGCTTAGTACAGTGCTCTGCATATGGTAAACACTCAGTAAACACAATTGAACGAGTGAATGACAGGAATTGTGTCCAGCCCGATTTGCTTGTATCCACCCCAGCACTTAGTACAGTGCCTGGCGCAAATTAAGCTCTTCGTAGTGGATAAAGCACGGGCCTGGGAGTCAGGAGGTCATGGGTTCTAATCCTAACCCCACCATTTGTATGCTGTGTGAGCTTGGGCAAGTTGCTTCACTTCTCTGTGCCTCAGTTACCTCATCGGTAAAATGGGGATGGAGACTGTGAGCCTCCGTGGGTCAGGGACTGCGTCCAACCCGTTCTGCTTCTACCCCACTCCAGCACTTAGTACAGTACCTGGCAAATAATAAGCACTTAACAAATACCACAGTGGTCATTATTATTATTATTATTATCGGGGCCTATGGGGGATGGGCCCGGGCCTCCCAGGAACTGTGGGAGTCCGAGCCGGCTGAGGGTAATAATAATAATAATAATGTTGGTATTTGTTAAGCGCTTACTATGTGCAGAGCACTGTTCTAAGCACTGGGGTAGACACAGGGGAATCAGGTTGTCCCACATGGGGCTCACAGTCTTCATCCCCATTTTACAGATGAGGGAACTGAGGCACCGAGAAGTTAAGTGACTTGCCCACAGTCACACAGCTGACAAGTGGCAGAGCTGGGATTCGAACTCATGACCTCTGACTCCAAAGCCCGTGCTCTTTCCACTGAGCCATGCTGCTTCCCTAGGGTACAAGGGCTGGAGATGGAAAAGGGCAGATGGGGGAGGAAGCAGCATGGTGGGGGGTGGTCCTGACCACTTCCGGCCCCCACTTTTTCTCACGCAGGAAGAGGAGGAGCGGAAGGCCAAGGAGGAGCGGGAGCGGCAGGAGCACGAGGAGTACCTGAAGCTCAAAGAGAGCTTTGTGGTGGAGGAGGAAGGAGAGGGAGACGCCATGACGGAGGATGAGGTGTGTCCGCCCAGGGTCTCAGAGGTCCTGCTGGTCAGCCGCTCCATGGCCTGCCCTCTCGGGCCCTAAAGATGGCAGGGGAGGCTGTGGGGGTCATCAGGCAGGGGACTGGAGGAGGGGAAGACGAGGGGGTCTCCCTGGCCGGGCGCCCCTCTCGTCTCCATGTCCTCCCCATCTCTCCCTTCCCCCCCTTTGCTCTTCCCTTCTTCCCCAGCTAGTGGGGGCCCCCAGCAGGTAGGAGGAATCTGGCTCCCTCTTTCCCATGCCCAGAAAGGTTGGGGGGTGGAGGGGGGCAGTGCCTGCAAGCCCAAGGGGAGTTATTGGGGGCTCAACTTGGGGTCCTGGCTGGGGAATACCACCAAGTTCACTGTCTTCCCGCTTCATACCAGACCCGCAATTTCCTCGCCGAATTCGTCAGCTACATCAAGGTACGGCGTGTGTGCCTGGGTTTGAGGGGGTTGTGAGTTGTGTGCCTGTCGTTCTCCCCATCATCCTGGCAGCCCCTCAAGAGCACCTTTTCATCCTGCAAAGAGAAGGGAGTGGGAAAGGGGGAAGGGGAGGAAGAGGGTGAGAGAGCCTCCCGTTCCAACCAACGGTATTTATTGAGTGCTTACTGCATACAGAGCACTATGCTAAGAACTTGGGAGAGTCCAGTAGAACAGAGCTGGTAGACATGTACCCTGCCCACGACGAGCGCACAGCCTTAGACGCTTCCCCCCTCCTGCTGACAAGCAACCCAGCTGAGGGTAGGGCTATGGCTGGGGCACCGGGGGTCTGGGTCCCCTCGCTCCCGGGGGCCCTTGGCCCCATGCTGCCTTTCTGCCTCTTTAGGAAGCCAAGATTGTCCTCCTGGAAGACCTGGCTTCCCACATGGGGCTCCGGACTCAGGTAAGGAGGGCAGGCGGAGGACCGGGCCCAGGGGGTCTGCGTGGGTTCCGGAGAGGGTTGCGACCCCGCCTTCTCCTCCTCTAATAAGCCTCTCTTTTCCAGGATGCCATCAACCGGGTCCAGGACTTGCTGGCCAACGGCACCTTGACAGGTTAGCGGCCAGGGGTGGGGAAGAGTTTTCTCCCTTTGTGCTTGAGTGGTTCTGGGGCACCTCGGTCTCCCCTTTTCTGTTTACCATCTGTGGCCCCTCTCCTCCCCGCGCCCCTCAACCCTTCTTCTATTACCAGGCTCACTTTCCACCTAGCTGGGGATTTGCTATTTCCATTCTTCATTCATTCAATCATATTTACTGAGCACTTACTGTCTACAGAGCACTGGACTAAGCTCTTGGGAGAGGACAGTAGAACAATAAGCAGACACATTCACTGCTCACCACGAGGTTACAATCTAGAGAGGGAGACGGGCAATAATAGAAATCAATAAATGACAGTGCTTGGGACTTAGTAAGCACTTGACAAATATTATTATTATTATCCACCATAAATGATAGCTATGGACATAAGTGCTGTGGGGCTGAGAGCTTGGGGTGAATCAAGGGAGCAAGTCACAGCGACACAGAAGGGAGCGGGAGAAGAGGAAAAGAGCGTTTAGTCTGTTCCTTGTCCATCTGCAACCTGGCTTCCCTGGGGGTTTGGGGCTGGGGGTCCCCAGAGCTGAGCTCTGAGCCACGTGCCTGTCCACACCTCTCTGCCCCTCCACAGGGGTGGCATGGCCTAGTGGACAGAACCCGGGCCCAGGATTCAGAAGGTCACGGGTTCTTATCCTGGCTCCGCCACCTCTGCTGTGTGACCTCAGTCAAACAGCTTCACTTCTCTGGGCCTCAGTGACCCCATCTGTAAAATGGGGATTGAGACTGTGAGCCCCATTTGGGACGGGGACTCGTCCAACCCGATTTGCTTGTATCCACCCCAGCGCTTAGTTCAGCATCTGGCACATAGTAAGCGCTTAACACATTCCACAATTATTATTCTTCTTCTTAGGGGTGATAGACGACCGTGGGAAATTCATCTATATCACTGCCGAGGAGCTGGCAGCCGTGGCCCAGTTCATCCGCCAACGGGGCCGTGTGTCCATCGCCGAGCTGGCCCAGGCCAGCACCACCCTCGTCAACCTGGCCCCCGAGCCCGCCCGGCCCCCCGCCCCCCTGACACCAGCCTGAGCCAGCTCGCCGCCCCCACCCCCCACCCCCACCCGCCTGGAGCGGATGGAAGGATTAAAGCAGACAGAGCCCCGGCGCCTCCTGTGTAGTAGGAACGGCTTTTGGGGACTGTGGGAGGGGATATCCGGAAGTTGGGATGTTGGGGGCAGGTTGCCAAACTGTAGTCGGCGGGTAAGGGACAGGGACCACAGGGTAGCAACGGAGACGAGTGGGGAAGGAGAATAAGCTCGTTGTGGGCATGGAGTACGTCTGTTTATCATGATATCATCCTACCCCATGCGCCTAGTCCAGTGCTCTGCACACAGTAAACTCTCAATAAATACTATTGAGCGAATGAAGGGAGGGAACTAGACTCCCAGCCCCTACTTATATCGGGTTTATTCCGAAGGTGGTGGTAATGGTATTTATTGAGCACACCTACTGTGTGCCAAACAGAGGTAGAGAAGCATTCATTTATTCCTTCAGTCGTATTTAATGAGTGCTCAGCTTGCAGAGAGCACTGTACTAAGTGCTTGGGAGAGTACAGTACAACAATAAACAGACACATTCCCTGACCACAGTGAGCTCACAGTCTAGACAACCAGCTCACAGCGGCCTGGCCTAGTGGATAGAGCCTGGGGCCTGGGAGTCAGAAGGACCTGTCTTCTAATCCCAGCTCTCCCACCTGTCTGCTTTGTGACCTTGGGCTAGTCACTTCTCTCCGATGAGTTTCCTCATCAGCAAAATGGAGATTAAGACTGGAAGCCCCTGTGGGACAGGGAGTGTGTTCAACCCAATTTGCTCATATCCACCCCTGTGGTTAGCATAGTGCTTGGGACTTAGTAAGCACTTGACAGATATTATCATCATCCACCGTACAAAACCCTTGGGAAAGTAACAGCAGTATCTCGACACGTTTAGGGCTTACACTCTGAAGGAGAGGAGCATGAGATTTATCATAATGACAGAGTACACAATATTCAATGACATACATGGGTGCTGAAGATAAACGTAGATGAATTCTTAAATGCTAGAGGTAGGAGTCACTCACCTTTTGACATATATCAAACAGTCCCCTTTTCAACCGATAATAAATATATTTAAAGAACTTATTAGGTGCCAAGCATCGGGGCAAGAAACAAGATCCACACGGTCCCTATTCCACATGGGGCTCTCTACACTGGTACGTCTCCTATCCAATGTGGCTACGTCACAAAGCAAAGGGGATGGGGATCGTGTCTATTGGCATATTGTACGTTCTCGGGCATTTAGTACAGTGCTCTGCCCACAGTAAGCACGCAATAAATACAATTCAAGTAGAAATGGGGGTGCGGTCAATCTGGGACTAGCAGTCTGACAACGGAGGTAGTGCACATGTATGCAGGCGTGAACACCCACCCACACACAAGAATACAGCAGGAGAGGGAAACGTGGTGTGTCTTCCCTCCAGAGTCTGTTCCTCTCTCTCTCTCTTCCTTCTGCATTACCTGCGCACCCTTCAACAGCCCCTCTCTCAACCCCACAGCCCTAACGTCCATATCTGTAATTCACTCATTTTTATCCACATCTTTCTTCCCGTCTAGACCATAAGGCCGTTGTGAGCAGGGAACACGTCTACCAACTCTGTTCTGTTGTCCTCTCCCCAGCGCTTAGTACAGGGCTGTGCCCCCTGTAAGTGCTCCGTAAATGCCATTGACTGATTGAGGAGAGCTGCTGATATCAGTTGTTTTGATCAAAAGCTTACTGTAGGCAGAGCACTGTACTAAGCACTTGGGAGAGTACAATACAATACAGAAACAGTGTGGCTTAGTGGATAGAGCACAGGCCTGGAATTCAGAAGGACGTGGGTTCTAATCCCGGCTCTGCCACTGTCTGCTGTGTGATCTTGGGCAAGTCGCTTCACTTCTCTGGGCCTCAGTTACCTCATCTGTAAAATGGGGATGAAGACCGTGAGCCCCATGTAGGACATGGACTATGTCCAACCTGAGTAAGTCCTATCCAACTCAGCACTCAGTACAGTGCCTGACACAGAGTAAGCACTTAACAAAACCATTAAAAATAAAAAACTGGTGGAAGACGTACTCTTGCCCTCCAGGAGCTCACATTCTCATGACCAAAGCATGGCTGAAGCCAATCTGGGAAGGTTTCCTGGAGGAGGTTTTATCTGACTGAAGGAGCAACAGAGGCCTGGAAAGAGCCCCGGCCGAGATAGTGGGACTACCTGGAGAAGAGAAAGGGGTGGGGCCTTTCCATCAAAGCAGGAGGGATCAAGGTTAGACAGTAGGGCAGGTAAGGAGTGTCAGTCCTGGAGACCCTCAACAGCGGAGGCCAGGGAGCAGACAGTGTAACCTCATGTTTGCCTCGTGCACCCCTGAACCACACTAGAGTCTGGAGTCTGGAGAAGCGGTGTGGCTTAGGGGATAGAGCACAGGCTTGGGCGTCTGTAGGACCTGCGTTCTAATTCCCAACCCGTCACATGATGGCTGTGTGACCTTGGGCAAGTCACTTCACTTCTCTGGGCCTCAGTTCCCTCACTTATAAAAAATGGGGGTTAAGACAGCGAGACCTATGCGGGACAGGGACAGTGCTCAAACTGATTAGCTTGCATCTACCCCAATGCTTAAAACAGTGTGTGGCACATAATAAGTGCTTAACAAGTACCGTAATCATTATTATTATGATGATTTTAGTCGTCCTCTAGACTGTAAGCTCATCGTGGGCAGGGAATGCGTCTGTTTATTGTTATTTCATACTCTCCCAAGCGTTTAGTACTAAGAGCTCCGCACCTAAGAGGTGTGGCTTAGTGGAAAGAGCCCGGCCTTGGGAGTCAGAGGACGTGGGTTCTAATGCTGACTCCCCCGCTTGTCTGCTGTGTGACCTTGGGCAAGTCCCATCCCATCTCTGTGCCCCAGTCACCTCATCTGTAAAATGGGGATTAAAACTGTGAGCCCCATGTGGGAGAACCTGATGACCCCGTATGTACCCCAGTGCTTAGAACAGCGCTTGGCACTTAATAAGCGCTTAACAAATACCTTTGTTACTATTCTCGGGGCTTTGGTTCCCTCCTTGGTAAAATGGGGATGGAGACAGTGAGCCCCACGTGGGACAGGGACAGTGTCTAGCCCGATTGGCTCGCATCCACCCCAGCGCTTAGTACTGGGCCTGGAACATAGTAAGCACTTAACTACCATGATGATTCTCGAGGTCTCGGTTCCCTCCTCTGTGTAACGGGAATGGAGATACTCAGCCCCATGTGGGGCAGTGGGCTTGTCCAACCCCGATTAGCTTGTATCTACCCCAGCGCTTAGGACAGGGCCTGGCACGTAGTAAGCGCTTAACACATAGCATTATTATTATTCTCTAGGCCACCGTTCCCTCCTCTGTAAAATGGGAACGGAGACAGCGAGCCCCACGTGAGGCAGTGGCCGCGTCCAACCCCCTTTAGCTTGTGTCTGCCCCGGTGCTTAACACAGGGTGGTGGGCAGGGATGGTCTCTCTTTGCTGCTGCAATGCACTTTCCAAGCGCTTAGTACAGTGGTCTGCGCCCGGCAGGCAGACGGAATGGCCGAAGAGATGGGCTAGCACATAGTAAGTGCTTAGCGCAGAGCAGGATGATGATGGTTCTCTGGGCCTCGGTCCCCTCCTCCGTCAGCCGGGGACGGAGGCTGTGAGCTCCCCTTGGGCCCGGGGCCGGCCCCATTTGGTGGCGCCCGCCCCAGCGCTCAGTACAGCGTCCGGCCCACGGGGAGCGTTCGGCGGATGCCTGCAGCCTCCCGGCCAGGGCGATGACGAGGATGGATGGATGGATGGATGGATGGATGGATGGATGGATGGATGGATGGATAGACGGACGGACGGACGGGATTGCACGTCCCCCCGAGGACGGGGGAGCAAGGCAGGACCCCCGGGGGCGTCCGGCCCGATTGGGGGAGGGGGCCGTACGGACGGGGGTGTGTGTGTGCGTTTGTGGGGGCCCCCGCCCCCCGGCAGGCCGGCTGGGCGGGGTGGGGGCGGGGCGGCGGTTTGCCGCAGGAGTGGGGGGAAGGGGCGGGCGGGGGGCGGGCCCGGGGGGCGGGGCGGACCGGGGGGCGGGCCGGGGGGACGGGCCGGGGTCCCCCGCACGCCCAGCCCGGGCTCGGCTGCCCACCGCCGCCGACCGCTGCCGACGCGACCCCCGGCCCGGCTCGGCCCGGCCCGGCCAGGCCCGGCCCGGTCCTGCCAAGAGTAAGGTGGGGAAGGGGCCCGTGGGGGGCCGGGGGCCGGGGGTCGGGGGGACGGAGGGAGGGAGGGACGGAGGGAGGGACGGAGGGAGGGACGGAGGGAGGGAGGGAGCGCTGCCCGGCCCGGCCCGGCCCGGCCCGGCCCGGCCCGGGGTTCTCCATGCCCTCCTCCTCCTCCTCCTCCTCCTCCTCGCCGCCCCCGGCCGGAGGGGCCCGGGGGTCTGAGGGAGTGCGGATGATGTCACCGCCGCGCCCCCACCCCCCAGCCCCAGCCCCAGCCCGGGGCTCACACTGCACCACCCTCCGGAGCGGGCGGGGGGCGATGGGGGGGAGGGGGCTGACCTCTCGGCCCGTGTGTGTGTGTGTGTGCGCGGGTACCTAAGGACCCCCCCGCCCCCGTGTCCGGGGGTCCGTCCTGGGGCCATTAGGGCACGACCCCCGCCCCAAGGACAAGGGGAGCGGGTGGAGAGGGAGAAATGGGGGGGGGTTCACCCCGAGTGAGAGGGAGCTGAGCTCTGCCCCTCTCCCCCCCACCTCCGATACACCTGTCCATGGACCTAAGACCCCCGCCGTGTCCAGGGTCCCCACGCCCGTGGGCCTCATTAGAGCAGAACCCCCGACCCGGGGACAAGGGGAGGGGGAGGTAGAGAGGGAGAAACTGGGGTTCACCCAGAGTGGGAGGGGGCTGATCTCTGTCCCCGTCCCCCCACCCTCCTGCCAGTGCACCTGTCCATGTACTGAAGAGCCTGGTCCTGCCCTAATCAGGCCCCAGACAGACCCCGTGTTCATGGGCCCATCCTGGGGCCCGATTAGAGCAGGACCCCCGCCCCGGGGACGAGGGGAGGGGGGAGGAGAGGGAGATATCGGGGTTCACCCAGCGTGGGCATCTAATCTCTGTCCCCCCCGGCGCGCCTGTCCGTGCACCTGAGACCCTGCGTCCACGGTCCCCGCGTCCATGGGCCCGATTAGAGCAAGACCTCCGTCCCGGGGACAAGGGGGGTGGTGAAAGGGAGAAGTTGGGGTTCATCCAGAGTGGCAGGGGCCTAATCTCTCCCCCACCCCGCCCCAGTGCGCTTCCACCCTAGCGCTTAGTACAGTGCCTGGCACGTAGCTCAGTTATTATCAGCAGGGCACGGCAGCTAGATCTTGTGAGGCTGGAAACCCCCAGACTCCTCTCTGGAAAGGGGCAGGGGCAAGGCCTGGGTGGTACTCTTAATAATCATCATAATAATGATGATGATGATGATGATGATGATGATGATAATGATGATGGTATTTGTTAAGCACTTACTCTGTGCCAGGCACTGTTCTAAGCGCTGGGGTAGATACAAGCAAATCAGGTCGGACACAGTCCCTGTCCCACGGGGGGGGCGGGGGGGGAGTCATTTTACATTTAACAGATGAGATAACTGAGGCACAGAGAATAATGTTGGCATTTGTTAAGCGCTTACTATGTGCAGAGCACTGTTCTAAGTGCTGGGGTAGATACAGGGTAATCAGGTTGTCCCACGTGAGGCTCACAGTTAATCCCCATTTTACAGATGAGGTAACTGAGGCACAGAGAAGTTAAGTGACTTGCCCACAGTCACACAGCTAACAAGTGGCAGAGCTGGGATTCGAACTCATGACCTCTGACTCCAAAGCCCAGTCTCTTTCCACTGAGCCACGCTGCTTTTCAGAAGTAAAGTGACTTGCCCGAGGCCACACAGCAGACAAGTGGCAGAGCCCTTCTGACTCCCAGGCCCGGGCTCTGTCCACTCCTCCACGCTGCTTTCCATCCTACAATTCCCAGTAGTGGCCCCTGTGAAAAGTGTGCTCTGACCTGTGCGTCTCCCACTCCCCCCAATCAGGGCAGGCTCATGTTGGGCTCCAGTTTTCCAGCCCTTGCTGGGCCCCATTGTGATCCTCATTCATTCATTCAATCACATTTATTGAATGCTTTCTGTGTGCAGAGCACTGTACTAAGTGTTTGGAAAGTACAATAGAGTCCTCTCCCAAGTGCTTAGTCCAATGCTCTGCACACAGTAAACATTCGGTAAATAGCACTGATTGATTCTGGGCAGAAGGGCATGAAGGAAGGGCTGGGAGAAGTGGGGCTGTAGGCTGTGCCAATGCTCCAGACCATGATACTGATTGAGCACTTACTATATGCAGAGCACTGTACTAAGTGCTTGGGAGAGCACAGTCCAAGAGAGTTGGTAGGCACGTTCCCTGCTCACGATGAGTTTACAGTCTAGAGGGGGAGATGGCCATTAATATGCCTCTGGCTGCCCCCAGATTCCCATCTAATCAATCAATGAGGTATTGGGTTAATAATTGAGGTATCTCTTAAGCGCTCACTATGGGTCAAGCACCGTACAGAGCACTGGGATAGACACAAGATGATCGGGCTGGGCCCAGTCCCTGTCCCACCAGGGGTTCACAGCCTTAATCCCTATTTTACACATGAGATAACTGAGGCCCGGGGAAGTGAAGTGACTTACCCAAGGTCACGTAGCAAGCAGCGGAACAGGAACTAGAACCCAGGTCCTTCTGACTCCCAGGCTTTCCATTTCACCACGCCGTGTCTCTCTTACTGAGTGTTTACTGCGTGCCGTGTGCTTTGCTAAGTGCTTGGGAGAATCCACTACGATAGAGTTGCCTGCTCACAAGGAGCTTCCAGGCTAGAGCTGTCTTCGGTCCATCCAGGGCTGTTTCTCCCTGCACCGTCCCCATCTTGGCCAGTCCAGGTTTTATGGGGGGGAAGGGGTGTGGACTTAAAAGTATGGAAGGAGAGCCTATTTAAATGACACAAAGGACTCCCAAGCTTTCAGTCAGGGGTCGGGGGGCCGGGGGCGTGGGGACCGCTGGACAAGGACCAAGAGAGGAGGTGGGGTCTCCATCCCTGAGATCTCGAAGGAAAAAGCAGATCAGATCTGATCTAGGGGGATCAGTCAGTCAATCGTATTTATTGAGCGCTTACTGTGTGCTGAGCACTGTACTCAGTGCTCGGGAGAGTCCAGTAGAACAACAGATGCATTCCCTGCTCCCAACGAGCTTACAGTTAGAGAGGCAGCACGGCCTAGTGGAAAGAGCACGGGCCTGGGAGTTAGAGTTAGAGGTTAGAGTCATGGCTTCTAATCCCAGGTCTGCCACGTGTCTGTTGTGGGACCCTGGGGCAAGTCACTTCACTTCTCGGTGCCTCAGTTCCCTCATCTGTAAAATGGGGATCAAGATTGTGAGCCCCATGAGAGAGATGGACTGTGTCCAACCTGATGACCTTGTGTCTACCCTAGAACAGTGCTTGGGCACATAGTAAGCGCTTAGCACCACAATTATTATTTTTATTTTTGGAGGGGGACAATACGATCGATTGATCGATTGACCCAGCATGCAGTACTCCAACGGCGGGGACGGGGAACATGTCTGTTACATTGTTGTACTGTCCTCTTCCAAGGGCTTAGTACAGTGCTCTGCACACAGTAAGCACTCAATAAATATGACTGACTATAAATGCTGCAAATCTGCCTGTTTCTCAGCCATTCCATCCACATGGACAATGGGGGCTGGATTGGATGACCTCTTGAGATCATTTGTTCAATCATATTTACTGAGCACTCACTGTGTGCAGAGCACTGTACTAAGCGCTTGGGAGAGGACAATGCTACAATACTGGCTCTGACAGCCCCATCCCTACGAATCTTCATCATCAGTCAGTCAATCACTGACTTCTATTGAGCACTTATTCTATGCAGAGCACTGTACTAAGCACTTGGGAGAGGACAATACGGCAGAGTTGGCAGACATTTTCCCTACCCACCATGAGCTGACAGTCTAGAGGGGGAGAAAGACATTGATATAAGTACATAATTTATAATGTATAACTGAATAATAATAAAATAATAATTGTGGTATTTGTTCAAGGGCTTACTGTTTGCCAGGCACCGTACTAATAGCTGGGGTGAAGAGGAGCAAATCGGATTGGACACAGTCTCTGTCCCATGTGGGGCTCACAGTCTCCATCCCCATTTTAGAGATGAGGGAACTGAGGCCCAGAGAATGATAGTAATATTAATTGGGGTATTTGTTAAGTGCATACTCTGTGCCAGACACTGTACTAAGCGCTGGGGTGGATCCAAGCAAATTGGATTGGACACAGTCCCTGTCCCACCTGGGGCTCACAGTCTCCCCATTTTGCAGATGAGGTCACTGAGGCCCAGAGAAGTGAAGTCATTTGCCCAAGGCCACATAGTGGGCAAGTGGCGGAGCTGGCATTAGAACCCACGAGCTTCTAGCTCAGGGGCTTGTGCTCTATCCACTACGCCATCATTTATAGATCGAGGGATGGGAGAGCAGTGCGGAGATGGAGCCGGAGCAGGGGAGTGGGAGGGGGACGTTTAGAAATGGGTGTGGGTCGGAGCGGGAAGGAGAGGAGGAGCCTTCCTCCCCCCACCCACCCACCCACCTGGCCCGTGGGGTCGTGTAAACAGCAGGAGAATCCCAACTATGCATGGCATGCGTGCCCGGCCAGGGCTGGACAGCTGTGGGCAGGTCTCCGGGCATGGTGGGCGATCCAGTGGCAGAGTACCTATAGAGCAGAGAGAGACATACCAAGATGGACACCCAGAACTGCCCCCCATCCCCAGACTTCAGCGGGGCCAGGAGGGAAAGAATGGGAGCAGTTATAATAATGGTATTCGTTAAACACTTGGTACGTGCCAGGCACCGTTCTAAGCGCTGGGGTGGATACAAGCTAATGGGGTTTGGGACACGGCCCCCGTCCCGCCTGGGTCTCACAGTCTTCACCCCCATTTTACAGATGAGGGAACTGAGGCCCAGTGAACAATAATAATAATGACTGTGGTATTTGTTAAGCGCTTACTAGGTGCCAGGCACCGTACTAGTCACTGGGGTGGATACAAGAAGATGGGGTTGGATACAGTCCCTGTCCCATGTGGGGCTCGCAGTCTCCCTCCCCATTTTACAGATGAGGGAACTGAGGCCCAGAGAAGCAATGGGACTCACCCAAGATCACACAGCAGACAAGGTCTGTGCTCGTAAGGGGTGACGTTTTCACTTAGTCGCACTTATCGAGCCCTTCCTGCCTGCAGGGTCCTGTACTGGGCACTTGTTGACAGTCTGATAAGAAGAGGCTGCCACCCCCACCTGCACACACTCACACCCCCAAGCCATGAGGGCCCGGTGTGAGGGAATGTGTGTGCAGGGATGTCTGGCTGGAAGGCGAGCGTACCAGGGCCTCGGTGTGAGCTCCAACTTGCAAAGGAGCTGTGCGTGCGGGCGTGTGTAGGAGTTGAGAGTGTGTAAAGAATCGGGTGTGCAAAGGCCTCTGGGTGTAGGAGGGTCAGCAGGTGGGGAATGGTGATGGGCATGAAAGAGAGAGGTGAGGGGTGGGAGTGGAGTGAGCGCTTCCCCGCCGAGACGATGGGGGAGGGTTAAGGGGGCGGGCCCGGAGAGGGGGGGAAGCGGAAGCCGTGATTGCCCAGGTGAGGGACAAAGGTCTCCTCCCCGCCCCCATCCCTCCCAGCAGGTGCCAACAGGTGGCAACAGGTGAGCCGTTGTTCCCAGGTAGTTCAGCCCAGCCAGAGAAGGGGCGGGGCAGGGTGGGGCCGGGCAGGAGGGCGAATGCCCGCTGCCCACAGACTAAGCCGGGCTGGTGCCCGGTGGCCCACGGGGGCCCGGAGCCCGATCCGGGTAAGTGGCCGCCTCCTCTGCCCTCGCTGCCAGCTACAGGGCAGAGGGTCTCCCCGGAGATCTCCCGGCCCTGGCCAGCGAGCCGGGCAGGCTGCAGCCAGGGAAGGGAGCGGGGCACCAGCAGTCTCTGGGCCAGATTGGAGAGGGGCCCCCACGGGACAACTGTCCCCAACCCAGGAATAGCTGCGTTGAGGAGGTGGGCCTGTGGGTCGTGCACGTGGCTATGTGTGTGGGCCCGTTGTGTGCAGCAAGTGGGAAGGGCAGAGATTTTTAGTCCTGCAGGACGACGACAACAGCCTCTCTGCGACTTCGAACTGTCGGTGGCGGTGGGGGGGAGGATTCCGCTTTCCTGTCAGAGCGCGTGCGCACACCCCCACAATGTCACACACACACGGCACACACCCACAGTGTCACACACACACACACACAGTGTACACCCACAATGTCACACACACACACATATACACATAGCTCTGTCCTTTAGTGCACAGTAGCACCGAGCCCGGAATTCGGTGGGGGAGAGGGAGGAGAGGAGGCCGATCCTGGCAGGCTAGAGGTCAACCCTGAAATCTCCCAGGGGAGCGGGGCAGGCCCGAGTGGGGCTCTAACAGGTCGGTCGGTCATAGGGAGGCGGAGGGGGCTGGGGGTCCCGGGGGATGGGGGTGGCCTGGGCTCAGAGCAAGGACAGCCGCTTCTGTTCTGGGTGGCGGGATGGGAAAGGCACCGGCCCAAGGTTTTTCCATCTGTACAGTGGATCATCGGCCCAGCCCGGAGGAGGGGTGGCCCAGGGACCTGGGTGGAGGGGTGGTCCGGGTTTGTGGGGAGGGGAAGACCTGGTACATTGGGCTGGAAGGGGGTGGGGGGTGGACACAGGCTGGGAGCCGGGCTGGGTCAGAGGGCCTCCAGGCCTTCCACATGCCCTCTCTACCCGTTAATGATTCCAGCCGGAATGTCGGGACAGCCCCTCCTCCCCCCAGGAATGCGGCTGCCCTTCTGTGGCTCTTCAAGGGGTCTGGCACAGGCGGGGTTGTTGGGGGGAGGGGACTGAGGTGTGGATTTATCCTGACCTCTGCCCTGCCCCACCCTACTCTGCCTGGATGGGGTGGCAGTTCTGGGTGGCAGGGGGATGGGGCGGGAGCATCTTAGCCTCCAGAAAACCTCAGCCTGGGAGCCGGCAATCTGGTCATTCAGTCAGTTGTATTTACTGAGCGCTTACTGTGTGCAGAGCACTACTGGGAGAGTACAACAGGACAATTAATAATTGCGGTATTTGTTAAGTGCTTACTATATGTCAGGCAGTATTCTAAATGCTGAGGTAGATACAGAGTAATCGGGGTGGACACAGTCCCTGTCCCATATTGGGCTCACGGTCCCCGTTTTACAGACGAGGTCACTGAGGCCCAGAGAAGTGAAGTGACTTGCCGAAGGTCACACAGCTGGCAAGTGGGGGAGCGGGGATTAGAACCAATGACCTTCTGACTCCCAGGCAGGGGCCCGGGATGGGGCAGGGCGGGGGAGGTGACCATCAGCTCCCCCAACTGTGTGCCCCCCAACCCACCCACCCCGGTGTCATTTCAGTGCTGCTGAGCGGAGCCGGCACCCACCCCCAGCCCAGCCATGGCCTCGCTGGACACGCTGACGCTGCTGAGTGACCCCCCGGAGCCCCTGCTCCTGCTCGGCCCCCGCCGGTCCCTCGGGCCCGGCCCCCGCCCCGCCCCCGCCATGGGCAGCGTGGGAAGCGGTGTGGCCGGAGAGCAGGAGTTCGCCATGAAGAGCGTGGGCACGCGGACGGGCAACGGGGCGTCGGGGGGCCGCGGCTCGGACCCCGCCCACAACGGCTACTCTCTGCGGGAGCTGGCCGGCCGCTACGGCTCCGAGGAGAAGGCTCTCAAGGCCGCGGAGAAGGGGGCCGCCGCCCTGTTCCTCAACGGGGACCCTCGGACGGCCGGGGACCGGGCCCAGACGGACGCGGGCAGCGGCGCCCCCTCTGCCGGGCAGCGGACCCTGCCTCCGCCACCCCAGTACCGTGAGCCCACCCACCCGCCCAAGATCCTGCCCGTCTCTGGAAAGCCGGACCAGGTCGGGCTGAGTGGCAGAGGAGGGGGGCGGCGGGCTTCCACCCAGAAATTCCTCAGGTCAACTTGTTCTGTCCCCCACCTTGGGGAGATGATGATGATAATAAATAATAATAATGGTATTGGTACTTGTTAAGCGCTTACTAGGTGCCCAGCACTGTTCTAAGTGCTGGGGTAGATACGAGGTGATCAGGTTGGACACAGGCCCAGTCCCATAGGAGGCTCACAGTCCCGTCCCTCCTGGGGCTGGGGGTTGGGGAGTCGGGGCAGGGGGAAGGGGGGGGGCACATCAAGCATAACAGTAATGATGGTATTCATCTAGCGCTTACTACGTGCCAAGCACTGAGCTCTGGGCTAGATGCAAGGTCATCAGGTCGGACGCAGTCCCCTTCCCATCTAATAGTAATGATGGTACTTGTTAAACGCTATGTGCCAAACCTTGTTCTAAGCGCTGGGTAGACTGTAAACTCATTGTGGGCAGAGAATACCATTGTTTATTGTTGTACTGTACTTTCCCAAGCGTGAAGTACAGTGCTCTGCACACAGTGAGTGTTCAATAAATACGATCGAATGAACGAATATAAGATAATAAGGGTGGACACTGTCCCTATCCCACATGGAGCTCACCATCTTAATCCCTGGTTTACAGATGGGGGAACTGAGGCAAAGGGAAGTGAAATGACTTACTCAAGGTCACCCAACAGACACATGGCAAAGCTGAGATCAGAATCTAGTCCTTCTGACGCCCAGGCTCTAGCCACCAGGCCATGCTGCTGCACAGGAAGGAGATGAATCGATCGATCGATGAATAGTATTTATTGAGCGCTTACTGTGCATACAGCACCATACTAAGGGTTCGGGAAAGTCATTCATTCATTCAATCGTATTTACCGAGCGTCTACTTTGTGCAGAGCACACACTGTACTAAGTGCTTGGGGGAGGACAAGATAAAAACCGACAGACACATTCCTGTCCAGAACTAACTCACAGTCTAGAGGGGGTGACCCCTCACCCGAGTCTCCCATCAGAAAACCCTTCCTCCCATCAGTCTGACTTCCACCCCTCCTGCTGCAGAGCCCCTGCACTGTCTATCCTGGCTGCCTGCTCGTGCCCGGGGCAAGAGGTGGTGGGCAGGGCTGGTGATGGGCGGGAGAGGGGGTGCCATCCGAGGGCCTGACTCCCCCTCCCCTTCCGTTGCAGAGCACTGAGCCCCTGGTGCGGCCCTCGGCCTTCAAGCCGGTGGTGCCCAAGAACTTCCACTCGATGCAGAACCTGTGCCCGCCCCAGGGCAACGGGCTGGCAGAAGGGCCCCGGGGCCTAGCGGGCAGTGGATCCAGCCCATCGGGCCTGAAGGGGGGCGGAGTCCTGGAGAAGGGCCGGGCGGCCAACCCGGGAGGGCTCTCCGACTCCGGCCGCAACTCGCTGACCAGCCTGCCCACCTACGGCTCCGGCTACAGCCAGCCCCTGGGGCCCCTCAGCGCCTCCACCAGCCACATCAACCGTGTCGGTACCTCCTTCTCAGTGGACAGGGCCGGGGCCGGGGCCGGGGCCGGAGGAGGAGGAGGAGGAGGAGGAACGGGGACCGGCCCCAACGAGACCTCTACCTCAGACAGCGGGCGGTCCAGCAGCAAGAGCTCGGCCTCCTTTGGGCGGCTGCAGCCTCTGGGCGACGGGCTGGCCTTCCACTCCCCATCCACGGACGACGTCATCCAGGACCTGGAAGACCGACTGTGGGAGAAAGAACAGGAAGTGCTGCAGATGCGTCGGAACTTGGACAAGAGCGAGGCCGCCATCTTCCAGGTCAGGGCGCCCGGGTGCCACCCTCTCTTTCTCTCCCCTTCGCAACCTCCCCAGACAAAGCCGGGTACTCTGAGGGGGGCGGGGGGTGAGGGGAGGTGCCCATCACCGCCCTCCTTCCACCACCCGGGATTCTTCGCCCCCATGTCCAGTCCTCCCGGGCTCACCCTGCATTCAGACCTGCCCGTCCTCGAGACAAGGTGGTTGGTTTGATGGTATTGATTAAGCACTTCCTACGTGCCAGACACTGTATTGAGCGCCGGGGTCGATAGAAGGTTGGACGGAGTCCCCGCCCCACGGGGGGCTCCAAGTCTTAAACCCTGTTTTTTTAGATGAGGGAACCGAGCCACATGAAATGAAGTGACTTGCCCAAGGTCATGTAGCAGACAAGTGGTGGAGCCGGGATTAGAACCCCGGTCCTTCGGACTCCGAGGCCCGGGCTCTGTCCACTAGGCCACAGTGCTTTGTTCACAATAACCCTTTGCCCAAATCCTCGAGCCTGGGGCATTCTGGGAGAGATGTGTCCGTGGATACGACCTGAAAGCATAAGACAAAGACACAGCTCCTCCTCGGGAATTCTCATTGTACCCTGGGGGTGGGGAGTCAATCGATGGTACTTACTGAGCAATTGCTAGTACTTGGGAGAGTCAGTTTCCTCAGCATCAGTAGGCACGTGCCTTGCCCAAAACGAGGTTAGGGTCAAGAGGTACGGTCCAGGGATGGGGAGACTGAGGCCTAGAGAAGCTAAGTGGCCAACCCAGTCCCGGTCAATCATATTTCATTCAATTGTATTCACTGAGTGCTTTCTGTACACAAGGCACTCTACTCAGCGCTTAGGAGAGTCTGACAGAATGATAGTCACATTCCCTGCCCACAGCGAGCTTAAAGTCTAGGGAGGTAATGATAATAATAACTATTATGGTACTTGTTAAGCGCTTACTATATGGTGCCAGGCACTGTTTTAAGTGCTGGGGTAGATCCAAGTTAGTTAGGTTGGACCCAATCCCTGTCCCACGTGGGGCTCCCGGTCTTCATCCCCATTTTACAAATGAGGGAACTGAGGCCCAGAGAGGCAGAGTGAGTTGCCCAAGGATTAGCACCTGGGTCCTGCTGACTCCCAGGCCCAGGCTCTATCCATTAGGCCACGCGGCTCCTCCCGGTACGGTCCAGGGATGGGGAGACGGAGAGGGCAAGTGGCCAACCCGGTCTCGCGGTAGACGGTGCCCCTCCGCGTAGCCCCCCGGCTGCTTCACCCCCACCCCTCCCCACCCTCTTCCTCTGGTGACACCTGCCCCGGCCGGGATGGGGATGGTTAGAGTGACTGAGTGTCCTCTCCGAGCCGGCGGCAGGTGTTTGAGGAGAAGCAGAAGGTGTGGGAGCGGGAGATGGAGGAGTTGCGGCAAAACTGCGCCCACAAGCTGCAGCAGGTGTCTCGGAAGGCCCAGCGGGCACAGCAGGCCCTGCAGCTGCAGGTCTTCCGACTGCAGCAGGAGAAGCAGCGGCTGCAGGAGGACGTGGGGCGGCTGCTGAGGCAACGGGAAGACCTGGAGGAGAAGCTGGCGGCCGCCCGGAAGGAGCAGGCGGACGTCCTGCCCAAGATCGAGGAGACCAAGTGGGAGGTGAGGGGGGGCTGCTTAGTACAGTGTTCTGCACACCATAAGCTTGCAATAATAACAGTAATAACGGTATTTGGTAAGCACCGACTGTGCCAGGCACAGATCTAAGCGCCAGGGTAGATATGAGTTAATCAGGTTGGTCACAGCCCCTGGCCCCCATGGGGCTCGTAGTCTTTGTCCCCGTTTTACAGATGAGGGAACTGAGGCCCAGAGAAGTCAAGTGACTGGCCTAAGGTCACATGGCAGACAAATGGCGGAGTAGGGATTAGAACCTATGACCTTCTGATTCCCAGGCCCAGGCTCTATCTGCTAGGCCATGCTGCTTCTCAGGTAATATCTTTGATTAATTGGAGGGCCTCTTGTAGAATTCCACAGCCCCCCAGGGCTTTTATCCTCCGTCTCACAGCTCCGTTGCCTCTTAGGCCTCTTATCTATTTTCTGTTTTGTGCATGGTATTTATTTATTCATTGATTCATTCAATTCATTCAGTCGTATTTATTGAGTGCTCACTGTGTGCAGAGCACTGTACTAAGCACTTGGGAGACCACAGTATAACAATAGAAGGAGACATTCCCTGCCCATGGCGAGCTTACAGTTTTAAGCGCTTACTCTGTGTCAAGCACTGTTCTAAGTCCAGGGGGAGATAAGAGTTTTATCAGGTTGGTCACAATCCCAATCAATCAAACAATCAATGGTATTCACTGAGCGCTTACTGTGTGCGGAGCACTGTACTAAGCCGCTTGGGAGTGTACAGTCCAGCAGAATTAGTAGGCATGCTCCCTCCCCATAATGAGCTTAAAGTCTAGAGGGGGAGACAGACATGAATATGAATAAATAAGTAGTTTATAACAAATAATTTAAGTGCTGCATGGGGTTGGGGCGAATATCAAATGTCTAAATGTCCCCAACTTATATGGGGCTGACACTAAGTAGCAGGCAGGAGGACTGAATCCCCATTTTGCAGTTGGGGAAACTGAGGTACAGAGAACTTAAGTGGTCACACACTGCAAGCCAGAGGCAGAGCTGGCATTAGAACCCAGGCCCTCTGATCTCCAGGCCCATGGTCTTTCCACTAGGCCACACTCCTGTGCTCTCCACCTACTCTAACTGTGGTATTTGTTAAGCACTCTGTATGTGCCAGGCACTGTACTGAGCACTGGGGTGGATACAAGCAAATTGGTTTGGATGCAGCCCCCGTCCCGCATGGGGCTCCCAGTCTTTATCCCCATTTTACAGAGGAGGTAACTGAGGCACAGAGGAGTGAAGTGTCCCGCTCAAGGCCACACCCAGAAGACAGGTGGCAGAATGGGGATCAGAAGCAGTGACCTTCTGACTCCCAGGCCCGGTCTCTGTCCACTGGACCATGCTGATCCCCTGACCCCTTCCCTTGATTCCCCACCTTCTGAGTACCGTCTGCCACCAGTCCCTTCACCCCGGACCGCAGGCCCCACAACCCAAATTCTGGGCTTCCTCCAGGGAGGGCTGGGGCGGGGGCGGGTGGCCCGGGCTGGGGGGCGAGGGGGCCTTTGGGGGTCTGAGCCTCCCCCTGACCCCCCACCCCAACCCCGACAGGTGTGCCAGAAGGCGGGCGAGATCTCCCTCCTGAAGCAGCAGCTTAAGGACTCGCAGGCGGATGTCTCCCAGAAGCTGAACGAGATCGTGGGCTTGCGGGCGCAGCTGAAGGAGGGCAGGGCGTCCCTGCGGGAGAAGGAGGAGCAGCTCCTCAGCCTGCGGGACTCGCTGGGCTCCCAGCAGGCCAGCCTGGAGCTCCACGAGGGCGAGGCGCAGCGCTCCCGGCCCGAGGCCCAGGCCCCGCGCGGCCAGCCCGGACACTGCCAGCGGGAGGCGGCCGCGCTGCAGAGGGCGGGAGCCGTCGACGAGGACGACGAGGACGAGGGCCCGGCCGCATGCGAGAGCGACGAGGCCAAGATGCGGCGCCAGGCGGGGGCCGGGGCCGGGGCCGGGGCCGGGGGCGACGGCGCGGCCGGGGCGGAGGCGGGCCCCGCGGCGCGGCTGCGGCGGGAGCTGGAGCGCCTGCAGGGAGAGCTGTTGGCCGAGCGGCGGGAGCGGCAGCGCCAGGGCGCGGGCTTCCAGGAGGAGCGGCGCACATGGCTGGAGGAGAAGCAGAAGGTCATCAAGTACCAGAAGCAGCTGCAGCTCAACTATGTGGAGATGTACCAGCGCAACCAGCAGCTGGAACAGCGGCTCGGGGGGCTGGCCGGCCCCGGGGCCCCCACCCCTCCCCCCGGCGACGAGAAGAAGGCGTGGACCCCTTCCCGCCTGGAGCGCATCGAATCCACCGAGATCTGAAGCAGCACGGCCTAGCGGGTGGGGCCCGGGCCTGGGAGTCGGAAGGATTCCTGGCGCTGCCACCTCGCTGCCGGGTGGCCTCAGGCGAGTCACTTCACTTCCCCGGGCCTCGGTCCCCTCATCTGGAAAATGGGGACAAAGGCCGCGAGCCCTACCTGGGACGGGGACTGCGCCCAACCCAGTCATCCTTCATCCACCCCGGCGATTAGAACGGTGCCTGGCACGTAGTGAGTGCTTCACCACTACCAGGATTGTTATTAATCATCATTATCTGAGACCTCCTGCCCCCGTCCCCCTGTCCCCCCGTTCCCGGTGCACAGCCGAGGCCTCGGGGGTATCCGGGCCTAGTCGTCGACGTTCACCTTGGCGAGACTCAGCCTCTCGTCCCACCTGCCCCTATCCGACTGGGGTTGGCTTCGACTCCATCTTCTCACGTCTCCGCACTGATTTTCGGCCACATTGGCTATCGGCGTAGCGCCCCGCCCCCTGTTCAATTCGAACCCAGACCCCCGGCCCCCCATCGCCGTGGCCCTGGAACGCCCTCCCCCCACCCCAAGGCGCCTCCCAACCGAAGAGGTTGAAAAAGCTGCCCGTGCTAGTTGTCCTTCTACATCAGCCCCTGTCGCCTGACCCCCTTTCCCCCGGGTGCCCTCGGCTGACCGTCTACACCGTCCGTCTGGGCCCTCGACCCCGCTCCGGCGATCCAGCTCGTCCACCCAGCTCGTCCACCCCTCCCACCTGACCCCGGCACCCGATTCCCCCCACGTTTTTCCAAACTGCCCCCCCCCCCCCCCCGCCCTACGGAAGGTCTGGGAGCCTGGGTGGGTCTAAGGAAGACAGGGGAGGGGATGCAGTTCTGCCAAGGGAGGGGATGGATGGCCCCCTCTAGACTCCCAACCCCCACACCGCGCGCTGTCTTGTCGTCTTCATGTCGTTGAGAGGGCGAGGGGGCTGGGCCCGTCGGAGCCCTTGCCGGCCCCCACCTCCCCTCTTCTCCCTGCCCCCGTTCCAGCCCCGCGCCAAATCAGCACTTTATCTCGGGCCCGCTGGACCTCCTGCCTGCCCGGCCCAGACCAAAGCCCGGGGCATCCTGGCCGCCCCCCCGCGCCCCATCAGGGCGTCAGTCGCAGCCCGAAGCCCACCCCCTCCCCACCCCCCACCTGGCCCCCTGCTAGAACCTCAGGCCGTCCCCGGGTGGGTGGGGGGAGGTAGAAAGGGTGAAGCCTCCACTCTACTCTCCTTTCCCATCCAAATCACTGCATAGGCGGGAACTATCTGCAATTGCCCCCTCCCCGCCCCAACCAACCAAGACTGGCACTGCCAGGGGGCGTGGCTAAAGGTAATACCTGCCTCTGCCCCCCCCACCCCCGGCCCCAAACCCTCTCGGCCCTGTATGTTGCTCCCTCTCCAGTGGCACAGTCGTGCCAGCTGGATGCGGGGGGGTGGGGGGCGGCCTGCTCCTCCGCCCCCTCCAGCTGGATGCGGTGTCTCCCGGGGTGGGAGCAGGGCCGCCTGGGCATTAAATTCACCAGCAATAAAAATCCCGGGGGGGGGGGGGAAGGGGGCCGCCCCTCACTCAGCAGCCCACTTCTGGCTGCCCTGTTGACCCCCGTGGCCACATTTAGGACCGGTGGTAGGGGAGGAGCGACTGTTCCTTCTGACTGTGACCCGTGGGCTACCCCCACCCCCTGCCCCCCGCCCCTGGTCTCTGGAATCGTCGATCTATAGTGTGTCGCGCTGACTGTTCTCCAAAACGTTTTTTCCCCAAACCTGCGGGAAGGACTTGGGCCTCTAATCCCTGCTCCCCCATCCCCCCGTCCTCAGCCCATGTATTTTAAGGAGAATTTCGGCATTTTGTATACTCCTCCACCTCCCTTCCCCTCACCTTGCAGCGGCCCTGCCGTCCACCTGACTTGTACAGTCCCCTCCTCTTGACCCCCTCCCCACGAATCCATGGGGCGACGGCGTAAGGAGCAAAACAAATCAGAACGGCTCCTGCCGTTTGGTTTTCAAAGAAAGTTATATATATATACATATATATATATATGTATAAAGATATCTATATCACCACAGTCTGTCCGTCTGACTGGGAAGAATCTTCTTTTTCCCAAAAGAAATAAAATGAAGAAAGGCTTCTTTTCAACTGTATCCAGGTTTCTGGTCTGATTTTCATTCCTTCATGCCTTCGATCATACTTACTGAGCGCTTATCGTGTACTTCATTAAATGCTCGGGAGAGTACGATATAACAGCATAACAATAAACAGACATTCCCCGCTTCAGTACCCAATTTCCCATGTAGGTTGGCAGGAGTTGGATAAAGGCCGCTGCCCTGGAGTGGTTGGGTGGGATTGAAGACCCAGTCTTGCTCTGTCAGGATAAACACACTGAGCGTGTCCTGGCACACGCTCACTTGCCCAAACACCGTGCCCCGGTGTCGCAGAAAAACAGGAAATGCTCATTGTCAGTCAGTCGTATTTACTGAGCGCTAACTGCGTGCAGAGCACTGGACTAAGCGCTTGGGAGAGTCCAGTGTGACATTCCCTGCCCACAATGATCTTACAGTTCAGAGAAGGAGACAGACAATTATAGAAATAAATAAATGACAGATATATACCCAAGTGCCATGGGGCTGGGAAGCAGGGTTGAATAAAGGGAGCAAGTCAGGGTAACACAGAAGGGAGTAGGAGAAGAGGAAAGGAGGGCTTAGTCAGGGAAGGCCTCTTGGAGGAGATGTGTTTTCGGTAAGGCTTTGAAGTGGGGGAGAGTCATTGTCCGTTGGCTTTAATGGAGATATCCAAGGGCATATGGGGAATCCGGTGGATGTGATCTGGGAGGGCTTCCTGGAGGAGTCGGACCCCTCACATCCAGGGGACTGACCAACACCCATGGAGAGAAGTCGTCACTGGACCTGCACGTGTTCTCTCCCTCCCAACATCCAGTCAGGAAGGCCCGCTCATTCGAGGTTCGGAAGATTGGGCTGTTCGGAGGAGGGATGAAGAAGAGCCTCCGGGTGGAGGAGGAGGTTGTCCCGTCCCATTAAGGGTGGGGTGGAAGGGAGGGCAAGAAGCTGGGGTAGGAGGAGGCAAAGCAACGTAGCCTAGAGGTTAGAGCTCCGGCCTGGGAGTCAAAAGGAGATGGACAGGGAACGTGTCCGCTGTCTGTTCATTGTACTCTTCCAAGCCCTTACTACAGTGCTCTGCACATAGTAAAGCGCTCAATAAATACCACCAACTGGTGGATTGATTGATTCCAATCCCGGCTCTGTCCGCTTGTGACCTTGGGCAAGTCACTTTGCTTCTCTGTGCCTCAGTCACCTCATCTGTAAAATGGGGATTGAGACTGTGGGCCCCATGTGGAACTGAAACTGTCAACTGATCATCTTGTACCTACCCCGGGCCTCAGTACAGTGTCTGGCACAGAGTAAGTACTTAATGAATATTACTGTTATTAGTTGGACAATCGTATTTATTGAGCGGTTGGGAGAGTAGGATATTGTGATATAACAGACACATTCTGTGCCCACAGTGAGCTTACAGACTGGGGGGGGACATTAACAGAAATAAATTAGAGGCATGTACACAAGTGCAGTGGGGCTGGGAGGGTGGAAATGAATAAATTGGAGCAAGTCAGGGTGATGCAAAAAGGAGTGGGATAATAACATTATCATTATTACTGGTGGTGGTGGTGGTGCTTTTCTCCACTCCAGTGCTTAGAACAGTGCCTGGTACATAGTAGATGCTTAACGTGGGGGAAGCAGCATGGCGTAGTGAGTAAAACTCGGGCCTGGGAGTCAAAAGGTTATGGCTTCTAGTCCCTACTCCGCCACTTGTCTGCTGAGCGGCCTTGGGCAAGTCATTTCACTCTTCTGTACCTCAGTTCCCTCATCTGTAAAATGGGACAGTGAGCCCCATGTGGGACAGGGCCTGTGTCCAACCCAGTTTGCTTGCATTCACCCCAGTGCCGAGTACAGTGCCAGGCCCATAGAGAAGCAGCGTGGCTCAGTGGAAAGAGCCCAGACTTGGGAGTCAGAGGTCATGAGTTCGAATCCCGGCTCTGACGCTTGTCAGCTGTGTGACTGTGGGAGAGTCACTTCACTTCTCTGTGCCTCAGTTCCCTCATCTGTAAAATGGGGATTAAGAATGTGAGCCTCATGGGGGACAACCTGATGACCCTGTATCTCCCCCAGCGCTTAGAACAGTGCTCTGCACATAGTAAGCGCTTAACAAATACCAACATTATTATTATTATTATTATAGTAAGTGCCTCCGCCACTTGTCTACTGCGTCACCTTGGGCAAATCAGTTCCCTTCCCTGGGCCTCAACTCCCTCCTCTGTCAAATGGGGATTAAGACCGAGAGCCCTGTGTGAGACCTGGGCTGTGATGACGATGGTATTTGTTAAGCACGTACTACTACGTGCCAAGCACTGATAATAATAATTTTGGTATTTATTAAACGCTTCCTGTGGGCCAGGCACTGTACTCGGTGCTGGGATGGGGACAAGGAAATCAGGTTGGCTACGGTCCTCATTTTACAGATGAGGTAACTGAAGCCCAGAGAAGCAAAGTGACTTGCCCAAGGTCCCGCAGCAGCCAAGTGGCAGAGCAGGGATTAGAACCCAGGACCGTCTGACTCCCAGGCCCGGGCTCTTTCCACTAGCCGTGCTGCCGTGTCCAACCAGATTAGCCTGTAATAATAATAATGATGTTGGTATTTGTTAAGCACTTCCTCTGTGCAGAGCACTGTGCTAAGCGCTGGGGTAGATACGGGGTCACCAGGTGGGCCCACGTGAGGCTCACAGTTCATCCCCATTTGACAGATGAGGTCACTGAGGCCCAGAGGAAGTGAAGTGACTTACCCACAGTCACACGGCTGACTAGAGGCAGAGCCGGGAGTCGAACTCAGTCTCTACCCCAGCGCTTAGAACGGCGCCTGGCACATATTAAACGCTGAAGAAATACCGCACTTACGATTACGTTGTTATTATTATTATCCTCACCACCAATAAATCCCACCACAAAGCAAGGGCACTTACTGGTCCCCAGCCGGCGAGTCCGCCCCCTAGCGGGCCGCCGGCAGCGGCTCGCAACCTGAAGGCGAACGCGACGGCGCTTGGGCTTCGGGGGCTTCCGTCCCGCCCCAGGAGGCGGAAGTAGCCGAGGGCGGCCGGCCGGAAGTCGGGCTCGGCCGGGCTGAGGAGCCGCCGCCCCGGGCGCTGCCGCCGTCCCCGCCGCCGTCCCGGGAGCCGGCGCGGCGGCGGCCGCCGTGTCCTCGGGGCCGCTGACCCCCGCCGGGCTCAGGTGAGCACCCTGCGCCGGACGAGCCGCAGGGGCGCGGCGGGGACCCCCGGGTCCTCCCTCCCCGCCCCCTCAGGCGCCGCGAAGCCGCTGGGGGGCGCGCGCGGGCCCGGCCCCGCCCCCCGTCCTCGTGCTCGCGCGCGCGCCCGGGAGGGCCAGGTGACGCGACGACGGGCCGGCGTCCTGAGCGAGCGACCACCAGGGGGCGCCCGGGCCTGGGAGGCAGGAGGAGGGAGGGCCTCATCTTCCAGTACTTACGGTAGGTGGGAAGCGCTTACCGTGGAACCGTGTCGGTGGCGTTTATGGGAGCGCTTGCTGCGGGCCGAGCACTCCGCTAAGCGCTGCGCCGTATTAAGCGCGGGCGGGGGTCGAGACAAGATCATCGTTAGAGAAGCAGCGTGGCTCCGTGGAAGGAGCCCGGGCTTGGGAGCCAGAGGTCGTGGGTTCGAGTCCCGGCTCTGCCCCTTGTCAGCGGGGTGACTGCGGGCCAGTCACTTCACTTCGCGGGGCCTCGGTGACCTCGTCTGGAAAATGGGGAGGAAGACGGTGAGCCTCACGTGGGAAGCAGCGGGGCTCAGTGGAAAGAGCATGGGCTTTGGCGTCAGAGGTCATGGGTTCGCATCCCAGCTCTGCCACTTGTCAGCTGTGTGACTGTGGGCAAGTCACTTCACTTCTCTGGGCCTCAGTTACCTCGTCTGTAAAATGGGGATGAAGCCGGTGAGCCCCGCGTGGGACATCCTGATTCCCCTGTGTCTGCCCCAGCGCTTAGAACAGTGCTCGGCACATAGTAAGCGCTTAACAAATACCAACATTGTTATTATTATTACAACCCGATGACCCTGTATCTCCCCCAGCGCTTAGAACAGTGCTCCGCACAGCGTAAGCGCTGAATAAAGACCAACAGTATTATCATCAAGATTCTGTTTATTGCTCTGGTTTCTGTCCGTCCGTCCGTCTGTCTCCCCCGGATTAGACCGTGAGCCCGTCAATGGGCAGTGACCGTCTCTGTCTCTTGCCGATTTGAACATGCCAAGTGCTTAGTACAGTGCTCTGCACATAGTAAGCGCTCCATAAATGCTATCGAATGAATGATCATCAGGTCGGACCCGGTCGGTCCCAGTCCCACTTGGGGCTCACGGCCGTCACCCCCATTTTACAGAAGAGGGCACTGAGGCCCAGAGAAGTGAAGAAGTGAAGGGATTTGCCCAAGGCGACCTGATTGTCTTGTGTCTAGGACAGCGCGTGGCACGTAGTGAGCGCTGACAAATACCACAGTTGTGGTTATAATAATAATAATAATAATGATGCTTGAAATTGGGTTATTTGGAGAAGCGGCAGGGCGTAGTGGGTAGAACCCGGGCCTGAAAGTCGGAAGGTCATGGGTTCTAATCCCCACCCCGCCACTACTCTGCTGGATGACCTTGGGCAAGTCACTGTGTGCTAAGCAGTGAGGGAGGCACAAGCAAATCGGGTTGGGCATAGTCCCTGCCCCGCGTGGGGCTCACGGTCTTAATTCCCATTTTTTTACAGATGAGGTAATTGAGGAACAAAGAAATGACTTGCTCAGGTTCACACAGCAGACGAGTTGGTGGAGCTGCGACTAGAACCCAGGTCCTTCTGACTCCCGGGCCTGGGCTCTGTCCACTAGGCCCTGCTGTGCCAGGCCCTGGGTTAAGTGCTGAGAGAGATCATCAGGTTAAACACAGTCCTTGTCCCACATGGAGCTCACAGTCTTGACCCCCATTTGACAGATGAGGTCACTGAGGCATAGAGAAGTGAAGTGGCTTTTAATGGTATTTGTTAAGCACCTACTGGGTGCCAGGCGCTATACTAAGTGCTGGGGTAGATACAAACCAGTCAGGTTGGACACAGTGCCTGTCCCACATGGGGCTCACAGTCACAATCTTCATTTTACAGATGAGGTAAGGGAGGCACAGAGAGGTGAAATGACTCACCCAAGGTCACACAGCAGACAAGTGCTTGGTTGGTTTCTCACCTTCAAGCTTCAATAGTATTCAATAAATACTATTGAATGAATTGGGATTAGAACCCTAGTCCCCTGACTCCCAAGCCTGCACTCTTTACTTCAGGCCAAGCTGCTTCTCCTTTGCTGTACTCTTCCAAGTGCTTAATATAGCAGTCTGCCCATGGCCAATGCTTAATAAATACCGTTGGTGATTGAATTGTTTCCGCGGGCAGAATCTGCCTCCCTGATCCCAATCCAAGGAGAAATCGAGGGTCCGGTGGGACAGAGAACTAACAGGTGTTTGTGGTTTTGAAGCCTGGGAGAGCCCTGGGCCACTTTATATAAGGGCAAAATCATCTTTTTAAAGGGTATCTGTTAAGTATTTACCGTATGCCAGACATTGTACTACGCACCGGGCAGATACCAGACAATCGGGTTATTCATTCATTCATTCAATAGTATTATTTGAGTGCTTACTATGTGCAGAGCACTGTACTAAGCGCTTGGAATGGACAATATGGCAGCAGATAGAGACAATCCCTGCCCAGTGACGGGCTCACAGTCTAATCGGGGGAGATAATACAGTCCATATCACAGTCTAAGTAGAAGGGAGAATAGGTATTGAATTCCCATTCTGCAGATAAGGAAATGGAGGCCCAGAGAAGTGGAGTGACTTGCCCAGGGTCACCCAAAAGACAAGCGGTGGAGGCAGGATTAGAACCCAGGCCCTCTGACTCCCAGAACCAAGACCCAGGCCTCGGACTGGCTTCAGCCCCCGATTGTACTAGCCAGAAGAAGGCCGGGTTCACTTCCAGGGTGTTTACTGGCTATACGTGGCTGTCTCAGAGCTTCTGGGAAATGCAGGGGATTCTCCTAGCCACCATTTTGTAGCCTCCTGCCTTGAAACTTCCAAAATGAAATGTGGGGTTACAGGGACTTAATAATGACAATAATATTAATGGCATTTGTTAAGCGCTTACTATGTGCCAGACACCATATTAAGCCCTGGAGTGGATACATGCATTTTTAGTTGACGTAGTCCTTATCCCAGGTGGGGCTCACAGTCTCATTTCCTATTTTACAGGTGAGGAAATGGAGGCACAGAGAAGTAAAGTGGCTTTAAGTGAATTTATTGAGGGCTTACTCTGTGCAAAACACTGTACTAAGCGCTTGGGAGAGTACAGTAGAACAATAAACAGACACATTCCTGCCCACAACAAGTTCACAGTCTAGAGGGGGAGGCATTAACATAAATAGAAAAATAAGTAAATTACAGATATATACAGCTATGTACATATGTCCTGTGGGGATGGGAGGGAGGATGAATGAAGAGCGGCAAAGGAGGGAGTGGGAGAAGAGAAGAGGGCTTAGTCAGGGAAGGCTTCTTGGAGGAAATGGGCCTTCAATAAGGCCTCAAAGTAGGGGAGAGCAATTATCCATCTGATATGGGGGGGGGGCATGCGTTCCAGGCCAGAGGTAGGATGGGGGCGAGAGGTCGGCGGCGAGACAGCCGAGATGGAGGTACAGTGAGAAGATTAGCGTTAGAGGAGCGAAGTGTGTGAGCTGAGTTGTAGTAGGAGAGTAGCAAGGTGAGTAGGAGGGGGCCGAGGGGATCAAGTGCTTTAAAGCGCTTAGTCCATTGCCCTGCACACAGTAAGCTCTCCGTGGATATGATTGAATGAATGAATGAATGAATGAATGAATGAATGAATGAATGATTTGGAAGTTGGGCCTGGTCCGGGCAGCAGTTTACCATGCTCCCCCCGGACCATGGGGCCCCATCTCATTTTGTCTAATCTCACTCCCCTGGGGAAGGGGATAAGTATCGCCTAGCCTGGTCATGGGGTGGCCATTTTGAGAGACATTCACCGACTTCCGGTTGAGGAATCCTTCCAAGGTAGTCTCTTGGATCGGGTGTCCGACCTACATAAATGGTTGTTAAAGACCCGCAGGTCTCCCCGTGCCAGTCAGAAGGACGTTCGCTTGAGGTGGCTACCTCCGGCCGAAGTCCGACGGGAATTGTAAATCGTCGCCTCACTCCTCCGCTGCCCTCTCGTCTTTTAGATGAGGATGGAGGACGCCACACGTTCTTGGTTTCTCACCTTCAAGCTGCCAGGCCTGTTCCGAACGGAGGCGGCTTTTCCTTTCACAGCCTCTGCGTCATTAACGACTGACACGCTTCCCTTTTCGTGCTCCGTGGGTAGAAGCTGACGGGAGCGGGAGCAAAAAAAACCTCCATTTTGGGTTACGGAAAATTTTTCCAGCCGGGCCCTCGGGTTCGGGATTTTTTGTAGAATTGATTCTGGTGAGGTTCCTGCTAATCGGGGCAGCCCCCGGAAAGAGGAACCATGTGCCAGGTAGCATCATAATAATAACGATTATGGTATTTAAGGGTTTATTATGTGCCGGACACTGTACTGAGCGCTGGATTGGGCTCAAAAAATCGGGTTGGACACAGTCCCTTTCCCACCTGGGGCTCACAGTCTCAATCCCCGTTTTACAGATGAGGGACCTGAGGCCCAGAGAAGTGAAATGAGGTGCCGAAGGTCACACAGCAGATAAGCGGCAGAACTGGGATTGGAACCCATGACCTTCTGACTCCCAGGCCCGGGATTTATCTGCTGTGCCACGGCACTCTCTCTTTGGGAGACCCGGTTCCTTCCCTCCAAGTTTCTACTGGAGAAATCAGGCCTGTCATTGGTAGTCCCGATAATAACTAATAATTGTGGTATTTGTTAAGTGCTTAGTGTGTGCCAGGCAGCGTACTAGTGCCGGGGTGGATACGAGAAAATCGGGTTGAACATAGCCCATATCCAACCTGAGGCTCACAGTCTCACTCCCCATTTTACAGATGAGGTCACTGAGACCCAGAGAAGTGAAGTGATTTGCCCAAGGTCCCTCGGCAGACAGGTGGTGGTGGGGATTAGAACTCACAACCTCCTGGCTCCCAGGCCCATGTTCCCTCCACTACACCGTGCCGCTTCTCCCAGGGAGCCTGCGGAAACCTCTGGGTTCAAAGCACTGGGCGGTGGAACGGCTCACCCCGCCCTTTGCAGGTGCTGTTTATTTCGCGTAACCGCTCTCTGTTCAGTTGATGATGATGGTATTTTGTTCAACCGCGTGGCCTGCTCAGAAACACATGCCTCGTGTAGGCGGGGAGAGTTGACCGTCTCTTCGGTGCAGAGGGACTGTGTGCGGGTGTCCTCTCAACGCGAGGTCCCTCATGGGGTCTTCTCTGGGACTCCCACCGTGGTTTGAGAAGAACGAGGGTGGGGTGGGGGACCGGGGGTCTGGTCTGGCCATTGCCGCTGATCAGCTGGGTCCCTCTAGGGGAGAAATAGCCACTCTCCCCCAAGAGAAGGAAACGGGGCCACATCGACGTGGGTTGGGCACAGGGAAGATCTTTCTGGCTCTTGGAGTGAATGCCCTGGTACGGGCACCAAGGAATAGTGTGGAGCCTCCATCCCTGGCATCTCCAAGGAGAGCATACAGGTGCCCATCTAGCCTCTCACTTGCCCAGAGGTAGGGCCTGAACCAGTGATCCTCCTCCGGCTCTTCATTTAGGCTCTGGCCGGGCAAGAGAGGTGTTTGTGAAGCGCTTACTAGGGGATGAGGACTGTACTAAATGCTGAGGTGGTTACCAGATGGTCGGATCAGCCCAGTCCTTGTCCTTCAGGGGGCTAAGAGTCTGAGTGGTGGCTGTGTGTGTGGGTGTTTGGGGGCGTGGGGGGGTGGGGGGGTGGAGAGAGAGAGAGAGAGTGGTGGAGGGATAGAGAGAGAGAGTGTGCGTGTCGGGGTAGAGTGTGTGTGTGTGTGTGTGTGTGTGTGTGTGAGGGAGTAGAGAGAGTGTGTGTCTAGGGAGATAGAGGGTGTGTGTGTGTGTGTGTTGGCCGGAAAGTGTGTGTGTGTGTGTGTGTATTGGGAGAAAGTGTATGTGTGTCGGGGAGGGGAAGGGGGGGGGGCGGGGGGGGCGGTGTCCGTCTGTCTATCCTGTGAGGCGGGGCCTGGTCCAGCTGGAGCCCGAGGCCACGCGCTCACCAGGCTGGCCCACTGTTCCGCACTGTCGTTCCCATCCTCTGCCTAGTGGGTCGTCCCCCTTCCCCTCGCTGGACCCCCTGTGCGGCGACGCTCCCCCAAGTGACCGGTCACTTGGGTCCCTCTGGGTTTCCGCCCGGCCTCAGCTCCTCCCCGCCTCTCTGGAATTCCCAAATCCCACCTTCCCCGGAACTCAGCTCATCCGTCCTCTTGTCGGACCGCCCCTGGGGCTTCTGTCCATGATGCTGTGGAATCGGCAGTCTGAGGACCTTAGGGGCCGCCCCCAGCCGGCCTCCGACTTGGGCCACAGCATTTTTCAGACCCTTCCTTAGTGCTGGAGCAGACTCTTGAAAACCCTGCCCCCCTTCCAAAGTCACCACTTAATAAGAGTAATAATCATAATAAGTGCTTACTACATGCCAAGCACTGTTCTGAGTGCTGGGGTAGATACAAATTAAGCAGGTGGGGCACGGTCCCTGTCCCACATGGGGCTCACACTCTCAATCCCCATTTTCTAGATGAGGGAACTGAGACCCAGAGAAGTGAAGTGACTTGCCCAAGGTCACCCAGCAGACAAGTGGTGGAGCCGGGATTAGAACCCAGATCCTTCTGCCTCCCAGGCCTGGGCTGTATCCACAAGGCCACGCTGTTTGCCCGCCAGCAGGCCCGGGGGGGACTGTCTGTGGCACATCTCCCATCCCCCGCAAGGGTCTGGGGACGGGGGGTTTGGGGGTTCGGTTCTGAGATACCCCCGGATGAGGGGGCAACCACTCATTCTTCATCTACCCTTTTTTCAGTACCTGCCACCTGTTCTGACCCTGTAGCTTGCGACCCATGGCGGCTGCGATCTTGCTCCGGAGATGGCCGGGGCACGTGAGCCGAGCACCTGGGTTTCCGGCGTCCGCCTCCCCCCGGGCCGGGAAGAGACCGGCTGTCCAGACCCGACGCGGTTGCTCCCGGACCCCCGAACGGCTCAAACAGGAGAGTGGAACCGGGACCACCGCCAAGAGGCCGGACCTCCTGGAGTGGCTCGGGCCGCACACCCCTCCAGCCCGCCCGACTCTTGAGCGAGGACCCGCCGGCAGCCCGGCCAGTGGGCCCAGGGCGGGCACGCGCCACGGTGGCCCCCGCGGGCTGACGCGGACCAGGAGCTCCCTGCCGGGCCTTGGCGAAGCCACGGTGGAAGCCTTCGACTCCTTCGAAGACCCCCGGGCCTTCTTGCGGCAGAGGCCCGAATATCGGCGTCACAGCCACGACGGGTCGGAGCCCCCGGAGACCCTCCCGCCTGAAGACGCGGAGCTGATCCTACACCGAGCTGCCGTCCGGCCCGGCCCTCTGGAGCCCGAGGCGGCCGCCCACCTCCTGGGCCGTCTTAGCTGCCTCCCAGAGGAACATCGCGCCACTCTGCTGCACCGGACCGGCTTCGCTCGGCTGTGCCACCTCGGCGCCGAAAGTGCCCGACTCTCGGAGGCGCCCCAGCTCCTCGCCGTCCTGGAGGCCTTCATCCGTCTGAGGGTCCCCCCGACGCACCCCGTCCTGAGAGCGTACGAGACAGCCTTCTGCCTTAGGGCCTGGGACATGACCCTGGATCAGCTCCTGCTCGGAGCCGACCTGTGGCGGTGCCTGGGGCGGAGCGTGCCCCACTACCTGGGGATCTGCTTCAGCTACCTGCACGTGCACTGGCACGAGCTCTCCCCGACCCAGCTGGTCCACCTTGTCTACCTCATCGGGGAAGGCCGGCACGGGCCTCCGGACCTGATGCGGAAGCTGGAGTCCCTGGTGGCGAAGCACCTGAGCCAGTTGAACCTGGAGGAGGTCGGGGCCATCTGCCTGGGTTTCTTTAAGTCCAGCAGCAGCCTGTCAGACCACATCATGCGCCGGATCGGGGACAAGGCTGCGGCGGGCATGGAGGAGCTGAGCAGCTACGCCCTGGTCAACACCATGAAGATGCTGCGTTTCACTCACGTGGACCACCTGGCCTTCCTGGAGCGGTTCAGCCAAGTGGCCCCCAGGCGCATCCCCTCCCTGGGCATCCAGGGAGTCATGCATCTGACCCTGTCCTGCTCGGCCCTGCGCTACCGGGATGAGGGTGTGCTGGATGCCGTGGCGGCCTCCCTGCCCTGTCGGGCGGCCCGCTGCCGGAGCAAAGACGTGGCCAAGTTCCTGTGGTCGTTCGGGGTCCTGAGCTACGAGCCCCCCGACGCCGAGGGGTTTTACTCGAGCCTGCTGGAGCAGCTGCACTGGAAGATGCCCGAGTACAGCAGGTACCCGGAGCACCTGCTCACCGGCCTGCTGGGCCTGGCGTTCGCCCGACGCTTTCCGGCCCCCCTCCTGGATTTTGCCCTCAGCCCGGAGTTCGTCAGGCTGGCCCGGGGAAGCAGCAGGTTCGAGCTCACCAAGGAGCTGGTCACCCTCGACGGGGCCGTGGGCGTCGAGTGCCCGGACTATGGGGGCAACCGCCTGGCGGTTGACCTGCGGCGGGAGTGGGCCGAGAAGCTGTGGGAGTTGGCGAGGCAGGATATGTGCTCCAAGCCCGAGTTCCTGGAAGCCCTGTTCTTGCTTGAGACTGTGCTGGGCGGACCCCAGCACCTCCGGCACCACATGATCGCCCCCCACACGCGCTCGTCGGACGTGGAGGTCCGGCTGGACGCCGACAACCGGCCGGTCCCTTTCAACCGGGAGTCCCGGCCGGCCGGGGAGCTGCCAAAGCCCAAGCTGAAACCGGAGGGGGTCAGTCTCACCGACGAGCTGGTGGAGCGGCTCCTCAAGGGGAAGTCGGGGGACCCTTCCCCAGCTAGCGAACGGCCGGAGGAGGAGGACGATGGGCTCGGCCTCCGGGCTGGCCCCGCCCCTGCCGGGGTGAAGCTTGCCATCCAGGTGACCCACCGGAACCAGTACTGTTATGGCACCAGGCAGCTCCTCGGGTTGCACGCTATGAAACGGAGGCAGCTGCGCCAGCTGGGCTATGCTGTGGTGGAGGTGCCCTTCTGGGAGTGGGTCCCCCTGCTCCGCCAGCCCCGGGCCGTGAAGCTGGCCTACCTCCACGAGAAGGTGTTCGGCTCCACTCTCCGGAGCTGATGGGCACCCGGGGCGGGGGAGCCGATGCGATGGACTTGGACACCGTCCCCGGCAGCGGGTCTGGCGACGGTAGATCGAGGGCGTGAGAGTGGCTCGTTCCGTCAGTAATAAATGGTTCAATCTTTTCCAGTTAATTCCCGTTTCTGGTGGGGCCAACTGCTGGGGTCGGGTGGGGAGGCATCCGTTCTCCCCAGACATACACACATATGCATGCACGTGCACCTGGTGTCGCCCGGTGTCGCCCGGGGACAAACCCAAGTGCTTCTTTAAGGCCTCCTGAGCTGCTGGCTCTTCTTAGATATGGGGTTTCCATGTGCCGACGTGTTGCGACTTGCGTCCGTTGATGATGTGACCCGTTTCCGATAGATCACGCGGGGCCATCTCCCTCTCCCTGTCTCCCTGGGACTGTCCCGGCTCATCCACCCAGGGCTGTTCTGGGAGGGATTCTTCCAGACCGGCCGAGCGGGCATCAAACCGGAGGGGCTGAGTTGGGAAGGTTGAAAGGCAACATGGTGCAGTGGATAGAGTCCGGGCCTGGCAGTCAGAAGGTCATGGGTTCTAATCCCGACTCTGCCAGTTGTCTGCTTGGTGGCCTTGGGCAAGTCACTTCACTTCTCTGGGCCTCAGTTCCCTCATCTGTAAAATGGGGATTAAGACTGTGAGCCCCACATGGTGCAGAGACTGCATCCAACCTGATAGGATTGTATCTACCTTAGCACTTAGCACTTGACACAGCAAGCACTTAAATACCATCAAAATAACAGAATCCAATGTGGGTGGGCTCGAGTGGATTCTGCAGTCCCCTGCGACCTCCCTGCAGATCCTTGTCATTGAGTGATTGGGTCCGGGTCTCCCTTCAGGGGAGGGGGGCTGGATCTACAGGTCAGCAGTTGTCCCTTGGACTCTCAAGACTAACTGCCAGAGAGTGTGGCAGTGACCTCGAGAAATGCCCTCTTCCCTTTCAGCCTCGCTCATTTGCCGTCTGGCTCAAGCCTGGAGCCAGATGGGATCGTGGGGGGGGGGGGGGGCAGTCAACTCTCCAGCCAGGCTTCCATGTCCGGTGAACCGCCCACTCCAGGTTGATGAGAAATGGGGGTCCGAAAGCCCAGACCCTTTCCTGAATGGTAATTGTTAGCACGCAGTCCCTTGAGATTGGTTTCTGAGTCCTAGACTGTGAGCTCGCTGTGGTCAGGAATGTGTCTGTTGTTGTACTCTCCCAACCGCTTAGTACAATGCTTTGCACACAGTAAGTGTTCAGTAAATAGGATTGAATGAATGAACGAATGAGCTCCGGGATTGCAGGTGCTGGTGAGCCAGCAGCATGGCTTAATGGATAGAGCACGGGCCTGGGAGTGAGAAGGACCTGGGTTCTGCCACATGTCTGCTGTGTGACCTTCACCAAGTCACTTCACTTCTCTGGAACTCAGTTCCCTCATCTGGAAAATGGGGGTTAAGGGTGTCAGCCTAGATGGGACAGGGACTGTGTCGAACCTGATTAATTCAGTCTACATCAGCACTTAGAACAATGGTTGGCACATAGCGCTTAATCAGTACTGTAATTATTATTAATTATTATTATTCATCACAACCTTGTTTTCAGCCTCCTCACCCACCGAGGGGTGGGGGAGACCTTTCCCACGGGATTGGGCTGAATGACGCAAGGAACCAGAGTGTCGATCCGTGACACCCCATTCATTCATTCAATCGTGTTTATTGAGCTCTTACTGTGGGCAGAGCAGCGTATTAACCGCTTGGGAAAGTACTTAATAATAATAATGAATAATTGTCGTATTTGTTAAGCGCTTGTTATGAATGTGGTTGTCTGAGGAAAAGACTTCTCCAAGCTGCTGAAGCCCCCCTATGGAAACATCTCATCAGGACCTCTGTCTTTCTCTCTTGCTCCCATCGCAGTGACTCCCCCTTTCTGAAGGCGAGAGATGAAATGCCCTGAGGCGGGTCTCTTCCTTTGCTGTTCTTGTGAGGATCTTCCCGATGTTCGATGTTCCCAGGGCATTCATCCATCACCACATCCAAAGAAACTCCTCACCCAGGGCTTAAAGGCACGCAGTCAATCAGTGGTATTTATTGAGTGCTTACTGTGTGCAGAGCACTGTACAAAGCCCTGGGGAGAATACAACAGAATTAGCAGACACGTTCCCTGTCCGTAAATGAGTTTACACTCAGTCAGCTCACCCCATTCTTCCTAAACTTGCTTATCTCCTAGTACAGTCCACCCCGCCCTCTTGACTCCATCACCAGTCTGCTCGCTGGACCTCGAGTTTTTCTCTCTGGCCGACGACCGCTGGCCCATGTCTTCCCTGTAACCTGGAACTTCCCTCCCTCGATCCCCAATCTCCCCATCACCAAAACCCTCCTAAAATCATACCTCCTAATTTCATACTCCTCATTTCATCACCTATTCACCCACTTCTTTGCATCCCCTGTGCACTCGTGCCTGTCTCCCTCGCCCCCCCCACTTTTTAAAATTCTGTCTAAGTGTTTACTATGTGCCAGGCACTGTACTAAGCACTGAGGTAGTAAAATGATCAGGTTGGCCCCCTTAGGCACTTTGTACACTGCTCTCAGCTCCACAGCCCTTTTGTTCTGTAGAGAAGCAGCATAGCCTAGTGGATAGAGCACTGGCCTGGGAATCAGAAGGTCTTGGGTTCTAATCCCGGCTCCGCCACTTGTCTGCTGTGTGATCTTGGGCAATTCACTTTACTTCTCTGGGCCTCAGTTAGCTTATCTGTAAAATGGGGATTAAGACTGAGCCCCACATGGGACAACTTGAGCACCTTGTATCTACCCTGGTGCTTAGAACAGTGCTTGGCACATAATAAGCGCTTAACAAATTCTAGACAGTGGAGCCTGTTATGGGCAGGGATTGTCTCTGTTGCTGAATTGTACTTCCCAAGTGCTTAGTACAGTGCTGTGCACACAGTAAGCGCTCAGTGAATACGATTGAATGAATGTCCATATGCTTATACCCTGCAGGTTTCTCCTGTCTGTAATTTATTTTAAGGTCTGTCTCACCCTCTAGATGGCAAGCTGCTTGAGGGCAGGGATCATGTCTTCCGACTTTTTTTTATGGTACTTAAGCACTTACTGTGTACCAGGCACTTTTCTAATCACTGGGGTGGGTAGTTGATCAGGTTGAACACTTTCATTGTTCCACATGGGGCTCGCAGTCTTAATCCCATTTGACAGATGAGGAAACTGAGACACCGAGAAGTGAAGTGACTTGCCCCAAGGTCATACAGCAGATGTGGCAGAACCGGGACTAGAACCCAGGTCCTTCTGACTCCTAGGCCCGGGCTTTATCCTCTAGGCCATACTGCTTTCATATTGCCCTCTCCTAAGCAATTAGTACAGTGCTCTGTCCACAGTTGGAGCTGAATCAATACCATTGATTGAAGAGCTCAGCAGGCAGGTGCCATCAGTCACTCGTATATTGAGCATGTTCTGTGTGCAGAGCACTGTACTACTCTCTTGGAAGAGTACAATATAGCAGACACATTCCCTGCCAACGATGAGCCGATAGTCAAGGCAGCGATAATCCCTGATCAGGGATTTTTCAGTGGGAGTGGGTTGTTAAGCCATCGCAAAAGCCCCCCATGGAGCTTCTTGGCCCCCTTAACCTGTCTCCTCCGCCATCTTTGCCAAGAAGCGGGGGGATGGGGCTCTTACTCCTCTGTGCCTGTCAGGATGAAAAGGCTCAGAAAAGTCCAATTTCCTCCGTGGATGGACAGAAATTACCAGGACTATTGTGCTGCTTAAAAGCTGCCAGGGCCCCATTTTCCCAAATTGCTCAAAGCACTAGTATTTCCACCCACTCTCCGAGGTTAAATGCCATTCTCCCATTTGACAGGTAATCTCTCTTCCTTTCCTTCCACTTAACCTGTCGGAGCGTACGCGCCTGCCTCCAGTTCCTTTTGATAAAATTTTTGTAAAGCGAGGCCAAACTTCTGAATTCAGCTCATGCCAACCTCTAGCGGGACACAAAAGATGGGAATAAAATGAATTTGAATGTCTCTTCCCCTCCACATACACACCCTGTAAATCCACCCTCTGTTCAGTCCCTTGCGCTGCTGTCTCGCTTGCATTCATCAAGTTGCCTAGACCTTATAGTGGACTTGTGTGGCCAGGGTGCTCAAGTCAGAAATGGCCTACCCCTGGATTTCTCTGGCCACACCCCCGATGTAGCATCAGGGGAAGAGATGTGGACGGGAAGGGGGAAAAGCAGGTTAACCTCCGTTTCTCTCCTAATTCTGGCTGACATTCTCCACCAGAGTTAGAACATGCTCATAGATTTCCTAGCTCTCTGAGGGCAGGGATCGTAGCGACTTACTGTGTCTTACTCTCTGAGATGCTCAGTGCAATGCTCTGTGCACAGTAAGTGCTCAAATGGCATTAAGTGCTAGTGCTGTCAGTCGGAAGGGGGTTTTAGTAGGGACCAGGATCGATAATTGTATTTATTGAGCACATACCGTGTGGAAAGCACTATGCTGAGAGATTGGGAGAGTATATGTAACAGAGTTGGTAGACATGTTCCCGGCCCACAGTGATCTTGCAGTTTAGAGGCGGAGAAAGGCAATAATGTAAATAAATTATCGGGGTGCAGGGGGTATACATTGTGTGTGTGTGTGTGTGTGTGTGTGTACACACCATGTACTAAGCGGGCTGGGAGTTGGGTCCTCAGTACCAGAAGGCAGTGGAATCCTCTAGACCATAAGCTCGCTCTGGGCAGAGGATGTGTCTGTTGTTGTATTGTTCTCTGAGTGTTTAGTACAATGGTATGCACACAGTAAGAAGAGTAAGAAGGGACCACTGTTAATAAAAATTAGAGTATTTGTTAAATGCTTACTATGTGCCAGGCACTGACCTGAGGCACAGACAAGTGGCACAGCTGGATTAGAACCCAGGTCCTTTTGACTCCCAGTCAATCATATGGATTGAGCACTTACTCTGTGCAGAGCACTGTACTAAGCATTTGGTAGAGTACACTATAACAATATAACAGACACATTCCCTGTCCATATGGAGCTTACCATCTGGAAGGGGAGACAGACATTACTATTTAAATCAGTAAATGACAGCTATGTGCATAGGTGCTCTGGGGCTGAGTGGGAGATGAAAAAAGGGAACAAGTCAGGGCGATGCAGAAGGGAGTGGGAGAAGAGGAAAGGAGGGCTCAGTCAGGAGAGGCCTCGTGGAGGAGATGGGCCTTCGATAAGGCTTTGAAGACCGGGAAGAGTCACTGTCTGTTGGAAATGAGGGAGGCTGAGTGTGAATTGTGGGGTGGTGAGGGGGAGTTGTTTCAGTGCACTGGACTGAATTGGGCTGCCTTAGGGAAGTGGCGTGGCCCGCTGGCTAGAGTTGGAGGCTGCCGGGTGACCTTGGGCTGGTCACTTCTCTGTGCCTCAATGACTTCATCAGTAAAAAGGAAATTAAGACTGGGGGACAGGGACCGTATCCAGCCCAATTAGATTGTATCTACCCCAGCACTTAGTAAAGTGACTGGCACATGGTAAAGCGCTTAACAGATGGTGATGGGCGGAGCACCTGTCTGCTCATTGTTATATTGTCTTCTCCCAAGCGCTTAGTACAGGGCTTTGTACAGAGCAAATGCTCAATAAATGCGATCGAATGAGAGAATGAAATACCACTATTATTGTTTTATTACTCTTATTACTATTAATGATGCAGGGGACCAGGCCATCCAAAGCCCATCGTTGTGCATTCCCCTTCCCGCCTGCTGCTGGGCGTTCCCAACACGTCTGCGTCTGTGGAAGTTATCTGTGCATGGCAATCACACGATTTCACACGCAGGCATCACCCCGCGGAGGCTCCCATCTGGGCTCCGGCCCCCCGAGCTGGGGCTCCCCCAGAATCTGAGGGCCGGAGCCAGGTGGGGGCATGCGCCTTGAGGCTCCAACTCAGAGACCAGGTTGGGTCTCGGCCAACCCTGGGTCCGATGGTGTGTCCGAGGCGGACGCTGGCCAGGTTCAGATTGAGCTGAGACGCACCCCTTGCCAGTGCCGCCCAGCAGAAAGACCTCGCACCCGGGGGACGGAGGACCTGGGTTCTCATCCCGGCTCCGCTACTTGTCTGCCGGGTGACCTTGGGCAAGTCCTTTCACTTCTCGGCCTCAGGCCCATCATTTGTAAAATGGGAATTCATTGCCAGCTCTCCCTTCTACTTTTTTTTTTAACAGTATTTGTTAAGTGCTCGCTCACTAAGTGCTCGTTAAGTGCTCACTAAGTGCACTGGTCTAAGCCCTGAGGTAAATACAAGGTAATTAAGTTGGACACAGTTCTTGTCCCACATGGGCCTCAAAGTCCTAATCCCCATTTTAGGAACTGAGGCCCAGAAAAGTGAAGTGACTTGCCCGAGGTCCCACAGCAGTCAAGTGGCGGGGCTAGGACTAGAACCCAGATCCTTCTGAATTCCAGGTCCATGCCCTAGCCACTTGGCCATGCTGCTTCTTGTTCTATTTAGACTATGAGCCCCATGTGGAACCTGATGATCTTGCGTCTACCCTAGTGCTTAGCACAGTGCTTGCACTGTAAGCACTTAAATAATACTGTTATTTCCAGTGTCAGGGCTAAGGACCACAGCCTAATGGATAGAGCACAGGACTGGGAATCAGAAGGACCTGGGTCCAGATACCGTCTCTGGGCCTCAGTTCCCTCATCTGGAAAATAGGGATGAAGACTGTGAGCCCCATGTGGGACATGGACTGTGTCCAACCTGATTAGCTTGTGTCTACCCCAGGGCTTAGTACAGTGCCTGGCACATAGAAAGCGCTTAACAAATACATTAAAAACATGGGGTTGCCGTGGGACCGATGGAATGGTCATGGGTGGTAGCAGTCAGTAACTCCTATTTATTGAGTGCTTACTGTGTGCAAAGCACTGTACTTGGCACTTGGGAGAGTACACCACAGCAATATAACAGACACATTCGCTGCCCACAACTTCTCCTGGAAGGGTCTGGGGCCGGGCTGGGCTCTGGATTTCAGCCCCGGGCAAGATTCTACTCTTCCTGGCAGGAAGCTTGAGGGAGACGGGAGTCGAAACTCAAAGCCAACACTGTTGGTAAGCCGACAGCTGTGGGTGGTTTGTCGGCGCCCGTCCCCAGAAGGGTGGTGGGAGTGAGGACGGGAGGAACGGGAGAATTCCCCAATCTTGGTTAAAGTGACCCTCCGCTGCGTCGGCCTGTGTGCCTACCTCCTCCAGGAGGCCTTCCCAGACTGAGCTTCCCCTTTTCCCTCTGCTCCCTCTCTGCCCCCCCCACTTCACCTCCTCTCAGCTAAGCCCCCTTCCCCCCCCCCCCTCCTCCCTCTCTCCCTTCCCCTCCCCTCAGCACTGTGCTCGGCCGCTCATTTGTATATATTTTTATTACCCTATTTATTTTGTTAATGAGATGTACATCCCCTCGATTCTATTTACTGCTATTATTTTTGTCTGTCTGTCTTCCCCGATTAGACTGTAAGCTCGTCACTGGGCAGGGATTGTCTCTATCTGTTGCCGAATTGTACCTTCCAAGCACTTAGTACAATGCTCTGCACATAATAAGCGCTCAATAAATACTATTGAATGAATGAATGCCTAGCCTTGGGTAGACGTGCTGGAGCGAGCTTCCGAGTTGAAGTGTAACGTCTTTGCTGACAGAGGAACATTTGTGTTTCAAGGGCACGTCTGATGGTCGGAAGCGGCCCTGGTCCCCGCGAAGATGGTTATAAACCTCTGCCTACCTCAGTTCAGGCCCAGGATCCACTGCAACAAGGTAAACGATAGCATTTTTTTCCTTCCGATGAGCTTATTCTCTTTTCCCGGACTGAGGTGTGAGCCGTTCTTCGGTGACATTCGTTCATTATTGTATTTATTGGGTGCCTGCTGTGTGCAGAGCACGGTACTAAGCATTTGGAGAGGACAGTAGAACAATAAACGGATACATTCCCTGCCCACAACGAGCTTACAGTCTACAGGGAGACGTCGAGGATCAGGCCAGCTGTGCCCGAGGGCCAGCAAAGCTGGGTGAAGCAGCAGCATGGTCTAGCGGATAGCCATCAGAAGGACCTGGGTTCTCATCCCGTCTCTGCCATGTGTCTTCTGTGTGACCTTGGGGAGTCACTTTGCGTCTCTGGCTCTCAGTTCCCTCATCAGTAAAATGGGGATTAAGAGTGTGAGCCCCATGTGGGACAGGGATTGTGTCCAACCCGATCAACTTGAATCGACTCCAGCGCATAGTACAGTGCCTGGTACATAGTGCTTAACAAATACCATAAAAAAAAAAAAAAAAAGAAGGGCATGATCTGGCCATGGGACGCTGTCCTAGGGAGCAACACTGTCAGATGGGGAACTCAGCCGGCCTCACCCCCCCACCACCTATGCCACTTATCCCACCAGGCCCACCAGAACAAGGGCCCGGTGGACCAGTTCCTCCATGAATTAAACCGTCGCACTTCTCACATAGGATTTCATCTCAATCACCCCCTTATCAGTCCCAGTGGTAAACAGGACAGAGGGATTACTGTCTGCCTTTTTTTAATGTTACTTAAGCGCTTACTGTGTGCCAGGCACTGTACTAAGCACTGGGTAGATGCAAGGTAATCAGGTTGGACACATTCCGTGTCCCACATGGGGCTCACATTCGTCATCCCCATTTTCTTCATTCCTTCATTCACTCAGTCGTATTTATGGAGTACTTTACTGAATGCAAAGCACTGTACTAAGCACAATATAACAATAGCTTTACAAATGATGTTGGTAAATATGATTTATGAGGTAACCGAGGCACAGAGAAGTGAAGTGATTTACCCAAGATCTCACACAGCAGACAAATAATAATGATGGTATTTGTTAAGTGTGTACTATGTGCCAAGTACTGTTCTAATCACTGAGGTAGATATAGAATAATCAGGTTGTCCCATGTGGAGCTCACAGTCTTAATCCCCGTTTTGCAGATGAGGTAACTGAGGCACAGAGAAGTGAAGCAACTTGTCCAAAGTCACACAGCTGACAAGTGGCAGAGGCCGGGATTAGAATCCACTACCTCTGAATCCCAAGCCTGGGCTCTTGCCACTAAGCCACGCGGTTTCTCTAACCACGCTGCAGATTAGAGCTCAGGTCCTTGTGAATCCCAGGCCCATGCTCTGTCCACTAGACCATGCTGCTACAGCACGAACCTGGAGTCAAAGGATCCGGGCCCTGATCCTGGCTCTGTCATTTGGCTGCTGTGTGCTTTTGCTTCTCAGTACCTCGATTTCTTATCTGGAGATGCAATCCCTATTCTCCCTCCTGTTTGGATTTGTGAGCCTCAGATGGGACAGGGACTGTGCCCAACCTAATTATCATGTATCTACTCCAGCTGTCAGTACAGGCTTGACACTAAACAGATATTATCATTGTTACTATAAGTTCAGAGGTGGCAAGCAGGCCCAGGCTTGGACTGGGGAGAGCCAGGGTCAAATCCTAACCCCTAGCAAGAACTGGAAAAATTCTGGGAAGAGCCCTGCCATAGTAATGGTGTATACGCGCCAGTTTGAGAAGCAGCATGGCCTAGTGGATAGAGCACAGGCCTGGAAGTCAGTAGGACCTGGTTTCTAATCCCGGATCCGCCACATGTCTCCCTTGTGACCTTGGGCAACTCATTTTAATTCTCTATGCCTCAAAATAGGGATTAAGATTGTGAACCCTATGTGGGACAGGGATTGTGTCCAACCTGATGAGCTTGTATCTACCCCAGCACTTAGAACAATGCACTTAACACATATCTTAAAAAAAACCCACCCAAAAAACAGGATGCAGTGAGCTGTACTAAATTCTTGGGCGCATACTACAAAAGGATATTCATCCCCATGATATTTATGCATGTAGCCATAATTTATATACATTAATATCTATCCTTCTAGACTGTAAGCTTCTTGTGGGCAAGGAATATGTCTGCCAACTCTGTTATACCGTACCCTCCCAAGCGCTTAGTAAAGTGCTCTGCACACAGTAAACACTCAATAAACATGATTGATGGTTTTCCTGTCCGCAAAGAATAGACACTATACTGGGAAAGATGGGCAGAAAAACATTGAAAAAACACGTATTCCCCAGGGCTGAGGCTAGGGATTCGAGATGTGCTAGAAGTGGCTGTTGGGTTGAAAAGACTCGAGGTGTGGGGAATAAAATGGGGAAACCTTGTTGGTGGAGGTGGGACTTCAGAAGAACTCTAAAGGTAGGGAGAGCTGAGGTCTGTCAGATTTGAGCTGGGAGAGGATTCTAGCCTTGGGGAGCAGCGTGAGCAAGAAGATGGAAGAAGAGTCGAGATCTGTCAGTCACTTGATGTATTTATTGAGCATTTATCGTGTGCAGAGCACTGTACCAAGCTTTTGGGAGAGGAACGGTAGTGCAGGGTTAAGACACATGTTCCCTGCCCTCAGGGAGCATGCAGTCTAGAAGGGGAGTTTACAGGTAAAAGGCAGAAAGAGCGAGGTGACCTTGGGGGAAGTGCTGATGGGGCTCCGAGTTACTTTGGGCCACCATCCCCCAGCCACCCAGGAGAGGACAACGAGGTTGGTAGACACGTTCCTTGCCCACAGGGAGCTTACAGATTATTATTTTTTAAAATAATAATAATAATAATGATATTTGTTAAGTGCTTACTGGGTGCCAAGCACTGTTCTAAGCCCTGGGGTTTTACAAGGTTATCAGGTTGTCCCACGTGGGGGTCACGCTTTTAATCCCCATTTTACAGATGAGGTTGCTGAGGCACGGAGAAGTTAAGTGACTTGCCCAAGGGCACGCAGCAGGCAAGTGGTAGAGCTGGGATTAGAACCCACATCCTCTGACTCCCAAGCCTGGACTTTTTCTATTAAGACATGGCGGTTAAGCAGTACCAGGCACTGTATTGAGCTGAGGTAGATAGGAGCTGATCCGGTTCATTCCAGCCATCCAGGAACGAGCCACCTGCCCATCGTAAAGCCCGGAGGTTTGCTCTGCAAAAACCTGCCTAATTGCTCTGTCGCATCATTCCCCACCCCCTCTAGATTTCGGCGGACGGCTACGAGGTGGAAAACCTCATCTCCGAAGACCTGACCAAGAGGAACCGGGGCTTCCGGACCGAGTATTTCATCAAGCCCCCCGTGCACATCACCATCTCCTTCCCCTTTGGTGTGGAAGTCTGCAGGGTCAACGTGGACCTGGCGGCCGGAGGTCTCCACGCCGCTACTGGGCTGGACGTCTACACATCCACCTCGTCCAGCCGGAGCTCCTGGGGCCGGGTTGAGTCCCAGCCCCTAGGGGGTCCTGAAAAAGAGGGGTTCACCCTGGTGGGGAAGGCGCTGCTGAAGAGCCAGAGCAGGGTGACATTCAGCCATCGGGGCTTTAAGGCCAGGCCCCCTTTCCAGCTCCCAGAAGCGGAGCCCTCCTACCCCGGGGCGGTGTCTCAAGAGCTCTGGAACCGGGGACCCTCTTCTCTGCACCAGGTGACCCACGTGAAGCTCTGCATCACCCACGTGGTGGGCGGGGGCTGCCCCTGCATCAAGAGAGTGGAAGTGTGGGGCCAACCTGCCCGGTCCTGCCCCCACGAGGTCCTGGCCAGCATCCTGCCAGTGGCTTCCCAGAGCCCCCCTCGGGGCCCGGCGCCCATGGAGAGCGACTGCGGGCCCCCCTCCGGCTCTGAGGAGGACCGGTCCCCGGGCCTCCGGGAGCTGGCGGACGGGGTCCCGGACGTGCCCGAGGAGTTCCTTGACCCGATCACCCTGGAGATCATGCCCTTCCCCATGCTGCTGCCATCGGGCAAGGTCATCGACCGGAGCACCTTGGAGAAGTGTAACCGGAGCGAGGCCACCTGGGGCCGCGTGCCCAGCGACCCTTTCACCGGCGTGGCCTTCGGCCACCAGTCCCAGCCTCTGCCCCACCCGGCCTTGAAGGCCCGGATAGACCACTTCCTGCTGCAGCACAGGGTCCCGGGCTGCCATCTCCTAGGGCGGGGACAAGCGGCTGGCCTGGTGGCCCCCTCCTCCTCCATCGCGCTGCCTTCTCTGAAGCGGAAGCTGGGCTGCCTGGAGGCCTCCCCGCTCGGGGACCCGCCTGCAATTCCCTCCAGTTCCGTCCCGCCCGCCAGGGCTAAAAAACTGAAGACCGACAGCGAGCCCAGCCTCACGCACATGGACTGCTCCACAGGTACCTTACCACCCCCACCGTCCTCCTCAGCCCACCGACTCCACCCCGCCAGGGTCTCCAGGCTGGTCTCTGGTGCCGAGGGAGTTCCCTCCAGGTCGGACAAGGCCTGGGGTCTGTGAATCTGGCTGCCTCTTGGACCCCGGTTTCACCCTTGGGAGCTAGAAGCATCTAGCCGGGAGTCTTCCGGGCCCTTGGGAGGCTGCTGGTGTGGGTTTTTTTTTTATCCGGAGATGCAGTGGATCCTCGTTTCCAAAGCCAAGACTCCTGAGTGGCTGCCCAGCCCTTCCAGCCCAGGGCTCTGCCTCCAACCGGGGTTCCAAGGATTTTCGGGGGAACTGTGTCCTTGTCATCCTCCTGGGCACCCACCCTCCCGGCTGGGGATGGGCCGTCCCACAGCCTCTTCATTCATTCATTTGTATTTATTGAGCGCTTACTGTGTGAGGAGCACTGAATTAAGTGCTTGGTAGAGGACAGTACAATTATAAACAGGCACATTCCCTGCCCACAGTGAGCTTAGAGTCTAGAGAATAAGTTTCAGTCTAGCTCTCTGCCCAGGGACCACCTTGGCCCACCTTTAATTCATTCATTCGATCATACCGAGCGCTTACTGTGTGCAAAGCACTGTACTAAGCGCTTGGGGGACTATAGTGCAACCACAGACAGATACATTCCCTGCTCACAACGAGCTCAGAGCCATAACGGGCTCCAGGCCTAAACCTTTTGCTATTCTCAGGCTGGTGATTGCTAGTAACTTAATCTCCTTCAGGCAATCTGGGGATTTGGTAGCCTTCCCCTTTTAATTTTCAAAGGCTGGGCCATCTTAGCAGAACTCTAGAAGGTCCCTTTGGCTGGGCTGTTTTTCCGGGAGAGGGCTAGTGCCTTGGTAGCCCCCCCCAGGGCTGGGGCCTTGGCCCTGCAGAAAGAGCTCCGCTAATCCCAGCTCACCAGTCGAAGTGGCCCTGGGGCCGTGGAGTGCGTGGGCCGGTGTCACGCATGGACACCATTGCCCCCGTGAGCTGCTGGGCACAGGTGAAGCTGTTGCCTATTCCCATTAGCCCCCCCGCAACCCGCTATTGCAGCAGGGAATGAGGGGTGCCAGTTGGTGTCCGACCACAGCCAGTTTCATCCTGGCACAGACGTAGGCCCGTTGGGCTGAGGTCTGCCCGTGCAGGGCGCTTTGATATCTGGCGGCCGGTCAGGTGATCAATTCGGGCCTTGGCCACCAGCAGATAATACACAGAGCCCATCCCGCGAGATGCCGTTGCCCATACTGGCCTAAGTGCCAGCCTGGGCCTGGCCTCTCGCTTCAGGGTCACCCTCAGGGGGTGGGGGAGGACCCCCCCCCCCACCATTCTCCCCAGCCATCCTGGTTTCCCTAAGGGGACATGGTCTCTGACACGTGGGAGTCTCTGCCCTCCTCACGGTGCTATGGGCCAGAGCAAGCCTCAGCTCTCACCCACACCCCGGGTACAATGGTCTTCTTCAGCGGCAGGACCCCTCAGCCCAGCAGCGGAGGAGAGGACAGCAAAGCTGCAGAGCTGGGAGGAACCCATCTGGGTTTGCCCAGAAAGGAGGGAATGGAGGGATTCGGCTGGGAAACTCTCCGCTAATGGTGTAGACTCTGCTGCCGAATCACTGAGAGAATTCTCTTGACAGGTGAAATGCCATTATTGGGCCATTTTCAGCATTCAGAGATTTCTTGTTCTCCAGCGGGCCAGGGAGTTCTCCCCAGGGGCACGGTGGTCTAGGTGAGGAGGATGCAAGCTGTCGTCTTGCTCTTTCTAGCCCCAGACCCCATTTCCCTCCCTGATAAGGGAACAGAACGACTCTCGTGGGTGAACACGAGCCCTCCCCTTCCCCCGGCCCTTGTCGTCACCACAAAACCTCTCCGCCTGGCACATACAGTAGGCGTTTAACAAATGCTACGGTTAGTATTGTTATTATACCTCCTGCATCGAGTCAAACCCCATTCCCTTGCCACACTGCCACTAGCCCGGACCTTAAGATTGTCCTCAAAGTTGCAACTGAGCACTCGGGCCAACTCCAAAACATAGAGAAGCAGCACGGCATAGTGGATAAGCATGGGGCTGTGAGTCAGTGGGTCATGGGTTCTAATCCCGGCTCCATCTTTGTCTGCTATGTGACCTTGGGCAAGTCACTTCACTTCTCTGCGAAATGGGGATTGAGACCAGGAGCCCCATATGGGCAAGGGACTGTGTCCAACCTGATTTGCTTGAATTTACGCCAGCGCTTAGTCCGGTTCCTGGCACATGGTAAGCGCTTAACAAATAACACAATTATTATTATTATTAGAACAGACCTGATGGCAGCCAAAGGCTGGGTGTTGGGAAGTGTTAGAAACCCAGGGAGGGCAGCCTAAACTCCATTCCCCGCGCCTGCTCCCAGGATATTCAACATAAAAGCCTTCCCCTTTAAATCACTCAGGTCAGTATATTTATTGATTGCTTACTGTGTGCAGAACACTGGACTAAGCGCTGAGCAGAGTCCAATTAAACAGAGTTGGTAGACACGTTCGTTGCCCACAAGGAGCCGACAGTCTGGTGGGTTCCGGGCTACTGCAAGTCACTTTTAAACGGTTACACCTAAATTGTTAAACCCCCAACCGTTGAAGGAGCATGGCCTAGTGAAAAGAGCATGGGCTTGGGAGTCAGGGTCGTGAGTTCTAATCCTGGCTCCGCCACTTGCCTACTGGGTGACCTTAGGCAAGTCACTTCACTTTTCTGTGCCTGTTACCTCATTTGGAAAACGAGGATTAAGACTGTGAGCCCCATGTGGGACAGGAACTGTTTCCAACCTGATTACCTTGTATCTACCCTAGTGCTTAGAGCAGTGCTTGGCACATAGTAAGCGCTTAAAAGATGCCATTATTACTATTATTATTATTTGGGGTCCCCTCATGGACGGGGCTGCGTGGGTCCTCACTGTGGAGAACGCCCCCTGTCTCAAGTCACCCCACTGGGGCCCCCGGGCCCTAGAATCATCTAGTGGTGGTGAGATGCTCACCGAGGGATTCTCGTGGGACAGAGCTGCACTGAAAACACAGGCAGCTCAGATTCAGATTCAGAATATTTACCGATCGGCGTCACCTCCAGCGAGGCACAAGGTCACCTGCGTATAATTCCCGGAATGGAAGTGGAGAGTCGGGCCCCAGGCCCCAGGGATAGCTCTGTTTTCTAGTGGAATAAAATCAAGCTGTTTAGCCTCCCCCCTGGGTGTCTAGAGCAGGGTAAAGAGCAGACCGCTGACATCTCACTTGCGTAAACTGCAAGGGTGGGCGGTGCCCCCATAGAGAAACAGCATTGTTATCTCGTCCTCTCCCAAGTGCTTAGCACAGTGCCCTGCATCCAAGTAGCATTGGCATAGTGGATAGAGCCAGGGCCTGGGAGCCAGAAAAACCTGGCTACAAGTCCCGGCTCTGCCACCTGCTGCTGGGTAGCCAAGTTCATGCATTCATTCATTTATTCATTCACTCAATCATGTTTATTGAGTGCTTACTGTGTGCAGAGCACTGTTCTATGTTCTTGGGAAAGTACAGTACAGTGATAAAACAGTGACATTCGCTGCCCACAGCGAGCTTACAGTCAGACTGTAAGCCTGTCAAAGGTCAGGGACTGTATCTGTTACCGATTTGTACATTCCAAGTGCTTAGTACAGTACTCTGCACAAAGTAAGCATTCAGTAAATACTATTGAATGAATAAAGGGGGAAGAGTAAAGGGAGCAAGGCAGGGCAACACAGAAGGGAGTGGGAGATGAGGAAAAGTGGGGTTTAGTCAGGGAAGGCCTCTTGGAGAAGGTGTGCCTTCAATAGGCTTTGAAGGCAGGAAGAGTCATAGTCTGTCGGATTTGAGGAGGGAGGGAGAGGGCGAAGGGCCGGTGGCGAGACTGGCGAGATGGAGGCACAGTGAGAAGGTTAGCACTAGAAGACCCAAGAGTGCGGGCTGGGTTGAAGAAGGAGAGAAGTGAGATGAGGTAGGAGGGTATAAGGTGATGGAGAGCTTTAAAACCAGTGTGAGTTTTGTTTAATATGGAGGAGAATGGGCAACCACTCATTTCACTTCTCTGGGCCTCAGTTCCCTCATCTGGAAAATGGGGATTGAGACTGGGAGCCCTGCGTGGGACAGGGACTGCGTCCAACCTGATTAGCTTGAATCTGCCCCAGAGCTTAGTATAGTTCCTGTAGTATTCACTTTCTTACTTAGTGGTAAGCCCGTGGTACAGAGCTTTGGTAGCAAGCACTTATACAAGCCCTTATTATTATGTGGTCACCCAACACAGAGAGGCGCAGGGCTTCGCCGGGAGGGCTGGGTCCCTTCAGACTCAGAAAAGCAAGGAACACCACGTCTTTCAGGGGACCGAGAGCCCCACTTGAGACGGAGATCAGACACGGTCTGATCTACCTCAGCGCTTGGCACTTAGTGAGCACTTAACATATACCATCATCGTTCCATCCCCTCTCCGAGCCTGCACCTCACTGGATGATGTTGCCTCTTCTTTCATTCACTCATTCAGTTGTATTTATTGAGCGCTTATGTGTGGAGAGCACTGTTCTAAGAGGTTGGGAGAGTATAGTATAATCATTTGCACTTACTGAGTGCTCACTGTGTGCAGAGCGCTATACTAAGCACTTGGGAGAGTACAGTATAATCAGTAGTGTTTATTGAGCACATACCTTGTGCAGAGCACTGTACTAGGTGCTTGAGGGAGTCCGATAGAACAATAAACAGACACGTTCCCTGCGCACAGCGAGCTTACAGTCTAGAGTTTACAGTCTAATATTTTTCTCCCCGCAGGTCCCGTGTCTCACGAGCAGAGGCTGTCGGAGAGCTTGGACACTGCATTGATGTCTGCCCTCAGCTCCATGCCCTCGTTCACCACGCGGCTGGCCAAGGGGCTGCCCCCCTGCTCCAGCGAGGGGAGCAGCAGTTCGTGGGGGGCGAACCCCGCACCCGGTAATTCAGTCGTATTTATTAAGCGCGGGCTGTGTGCAGAACAGTGTACTAATCACTTGGGAAAGTACAAGAAGCAGCATGTCATAGTAGATAGAGCCCAGGCCTGGGAGTCAGAAGGTCATGGATTCTAATCCCAGATCTTCTACTTCTCTGCTGTGTGGCCTTGGGCAAGTCACTTTTCTGTGCCTCAGTTACCTCATCTGTAAAATGGGGATTGAAACTGTGTTCCCCCTATGGGACAGGGAGTGTGTCCAACCCATGTAGCTTGTATCCACCCCAGCACTTAATACGGTGCCTGGCACATAGTAAGCGCTTAACAAATACCATCATTATTATTATTATTACTATTATTACAATCTTCTGATTTCCCCCAGCCCAGGCCAGGGAAGTTGGCTCCACTATCCCCACGGGGCCCCCTTACGTGCTCTCCTGAGTCCTCAAGAGTTGAGTCAGTGAATGACACACCCGGTCTTACCCCAGGGCTGGCCCGAGGATTCTCTGAAAGGTGATCAGGATTCGGGGGCCCAAGCAGTCTTCCCCGTTCATTCATTAATTCAATCAATCGTATTTATTGTGCCCTTACTGTGGGTAGAGCACTGTACTAAGCGCTTGGGGGAGTACAATAGAACAATAAACAGTCACATTCCCTGCCTACAAGGATCTTAGAATTTAGAGGGGGAGGTAGATGTGGACATGAGTGCTGTGGGGCTAGAAGAGGGGGATGAGGAAAGGGAGCAAGTCAGGGTGATGCAGAAGGGAGTGGGAGAAGAGGAAAGGGGAGTAGTCAAAGAAGACCTCTTGGAGGAGGTGGGCCTTCAATGAAGCAAGTTCGGGGGAGGATTTGGGAGTTCCGAGAGCAGGAGTTCCGTATGCAAAAGCTTCCCAACAACAGGAGAGGTTAAGCCCTCTCGAGGTGGATAGACCCTAGGCCTGGGAGTCAGAAGGTCCTAGGTTCTAATCCCAGCTCTGCTATTTGTCTGCTGGGTCACCTTGCACAAGTTAGTTCCATTCTCTGGGCCTTAGTGACTTCATCTGAAAAATGGGGATCGAGATTCTGAGCCACCCTGTGGGACAGAGGTCACCGTCCCCAGGCTGTGGGGCTAGCGAGGGGAATTGGGTTGTGATCAAAGACCTGAACATGCCCACGCTCAGCCTAGGTTGACCACAGCAGTGCGGCTGGGGGGAAGAGGGAAGGAGCGACTGGGCCGGGCAGCCCATCCTCGCTTCCCGGGACTCTCTCAGGATCCCCCTGCCCATCCTGGACTGTAACCGTCTGTGTCTTTTCTTTCCTTCCCGCTTCCCCAGAGCTGACCCAGAGCAGCGCAGGCCACGGATGTGCGGCCTGCGGAAGAACGTTCTCCCCGTATTTCAAGACGGAGCCGGTCTACCAGCTGCCCTGCGGGCACCTCGTGTGCCGCCCCTGCCTCGCCGTGCAGCAGGGGTCGCAGTCCGTGCTGTGCGCCAGTTGTAAAAGGTCAGTGGCCAGCCAGGACGTGCTGAGGGTCCACTTCTAACCAGTCCACCTCGCCCAACTGAGCGGCCAGTGACCAAAGGAGCCCAGGAGAGGAGGGGGAAGGAGCTAGTCACATCTCTCCGCCTGGGCCCGTCCGTCGGCAGCCGGGCAGATGGGGGGCTGGGGCGTGGGAGTTCGAGCAGTTAACGCTGGGCTTCCCAGGAGCGAGGGGGGTGGGGAGGGCGGGAGCTCGCCAGCCGAAGCAGGAAAGGAAAACAAGCCATACGCTTCCCCCCAAGGAGAAGTGAATCTGAGCCGACCCTCTTCCCTTCAGCCCAGCCTAGCTTCTGGCACCACCCCAGCCTTCCAGCCACCTGGTGGTCGGGGCCAGGCATCGTGGCTCCCCTGAGCCAGCCCCCGACCTGTCTGCCCCCCATCCCTCGGAACCATTCCCCCCCACACCGAACGATGAACGTCAGGGGCTTTTGGGGCAATAAAAGCCCTGGTCAGAGTCCCGCTCGGGCCCCAGTGGTGAAGTTTGATTTTACTTCCGCTCTGTTCCCGTCCCGAGGGTGGCAATGTGCCCCCCCTCCCCGGGCATGTGTATCTCGGGGATGGCCCACGGCTGCCTCCCCTGCAATCCGAGGGTCCCAGATGAGGAACGAGAGCCATGCTGTCCCGTCTTCCCAGCTACCAGGACCGGTCGTCTCCGAAACCTCACTGGGGCTCATTTCCAAGATGACACGGGGGCGTTAAGCCTTCCGCTCTTCGAGTTTGTGATGGGCTGGGTTCCCAAAAACCTAGTCCAGGCTGGTCCACTGCCACTGCCCGCTATGTAGTAAGCACTTAACAACTACCATTTTTTTTTAAAAAAGGGGGGGGCGGTGAGGCGTGCAGTCAGAGATCAGCCTGCCTTTGGTTCAGGCATTTTGCCATTTTCCCAATGTGGGCAGCAAGACTCCCAGATTCCCAGGAGTGACAGTCCCTCTCAAGGTCATCTCGGCCAGCCCTCTGCCTCAAGGCTGAACCGTACATAATAAATGTGCTATTTGTTAAACGCTTACTACGTGCCAGGTGCTATACTGAGCGCTGGGGTGGATACAGCCCAATGGGGTTGGACACAGTTCCTGTCCCACAGGGGGCTCACAGATTCAATCCCCATTTGACAGATGAGGTACCTGAGGTTAAGAGAAGTGAAGTGGTTTGCCCAAGGTCACCCAGCAGACAAGCGGCAGAGAGGGGTTTAGAACCCATGACCTTCTGATTCCCAGGCCTGTGCACTATCCACTAGGCCATGCTGCTTCGCCGTGAAGTGCATGACCACCCCCTGCCCAGGAGCCCCTTTTTAAAGCTGAGAGTCACTCCCACCATGTGATCTGGATGGCCGGCAAATGGAGAGCACTGTGTGTTGCTGGGGGCGGGAGCCTCTTCCCAGGGAAGGTTCTCACTAAGTCAGCCCCGCCGTCTCACATCTCGACTTCTTGGCCCCTTCCCACCCAGAGTCGGGGGTTTCTGTCCTTCCTCCTGCCCCATAGTTTATGGGGAATGTTTTTTTCCCGGAATGAGTTTGTGCTGATCCGTTTCTCAGAGAAACAGTGGTAGTTGGCCCTGAACCCATGAGTGTTGGCAGCTGGGTCGTCTCCCTGCTGCCCGCCCTTACCCGTGTGTGGGGTGGCCCATCTTGGGAGAATGCACGATGGCAAAAACCAGACGCTTTCCCTGCCCACAGAGAGCTTACAGTCTAGAAGGCCGGCTCTGCCACCATGTAGCGCTCACATCGAGGGCCCTCCGTAAGCTCCCCGCCCCCCGGGATGGGTTTGGGTTGAAAAGATGAGTGTTGCCACCCAGAGACTTTTTTTTAATGGTATTTGTTAAGCATTTTCTATGTGCAGGCACTGTACTATGTGCTGGGGTAGATAGAAGATAATAATTATGGTACTTGTAAGCACTAACTGTGTGCCAAGCACTGTTCTAAAGCACTGAGATAGATGCAGTTAGTCAGGTTGGACACAGTCCCTGTCCCACATGGGGCTCACACTCTTAATACCCATTTTCCAGATGAGGTAACTGAGGCATAGAGAAGTGAAGCGACTTGCCTACGGTCACAGAGCAGACAAATAGCGGGGTTAGGATTAGACCCCAGGTCCTGACCCCCAGGGGCGGGCTTTATCATCAAGTTGGACATACTGTCCAACAGGAGGCTCACGGTCGTTGTGGGCAGGGAATGTGTCTGTTTATTGTTGTATTGGACTCTCTCAAATGGTTAGTACAGTGCTGTGCACACAGTAAGTGCTCAATAAATACGATTGAATGAAATCCCCATTTCACAATGCTCTGCATATAGTAAGCGCTCAAGTAAATAGGACTGACTCACTGGAAAATCCCGGTTCGACCACAGGAAAGAACAAATCGTCATCTCGCCGTTCATTGAGACTTTTAATAGGACAGGCCTGCTGGGGCCTGAGACTCACACCCTCTGGCCCAGGCCCGCTTCACCCCGGGGAAGCCAGCCTGACATCGCTCAAGCCCCAGCCGTTCAGGGGGAGGGGGCCGGCCTGTCAGAAGTAGCACTGCAGGTAGAAATAGAAAAAACAAACGGCAAGGAAAATGATGAGGAGCAATTCCAAGCTTGTTGGGTATTCCATCCCTGGCCCTGCCTAGATAGATCAGTGCTCCATGCCGCTCCTCGCTATCTAGGGTTTCCAGATGAGAAAGCTGGCGAGGGTCTTTCTTGGCTCGACCCCTCCCCATCCACACGGGGTCCACTGGGGCATTGAATTTGAGCCGTCGAGCCGATGTGGCCCCGATTTTAACCCACCTCTTCCAATCTTCCTCGACTGTGATTCTCTGCTGCCGCCGGAGTGGCCGGAATTAGGTCTGGAGACAATGAAATCTTCTTCCCCGTGGTGGAAAACGGTTTAATAGGCCGGCCCATCTCCCCAGTCTGCTTCATTGTGACTCAGTGAGTTGCATGTCCCTTGTGACGAGCCCCGTGGGCTGTTGGACGTGGACCCGCTCCACTCGAGACCCACTGGGCCACGGCTCGCGTTGGGGCGTCTCACTCTACACATGTTGACCGCCCGAGGCCAGCGGTCGGTGGAGGCGGCGCCCTGGGAAGCGGCATGGCCTAATGGTTAGAGCACGGGCCTGGCAATCAGAAGGTCATGGGTTCTCATCCTGGCTCTGCCACCTGGCTGCTGTGTGGCCTTGGGCAAGTCGCTTCACTTGTCTGGGCCTTAGTGATCTCCTTTGGAAAATGGGGATTGAGATTGGGAGCCCCATGTGGAACAGGGACTGAGTCAACCCTATTTGCTTGTATCCACCCCAGCGCTTAGTACAGTGCCTGGCATGTAATAAGCCCTTAACAGATACCATAAGACAGTCATGGGCCCTTGTGTCACCACCAGTGGTCAGAATTCCCAGGTGTGAGTTAGTGCGGGGAACCGTCCTCCCTTCCCCCTCCTCCTCACCGCCACATAGAGGCAGGCCAGAGGACCCACCGATTGAGCATTTGGGGGACTCTCTCAAGTGCTTAGTACAGTGCTGTGCACACAGCAAGTGCTCAATGAATACGAGTGGATGAAATCCCCAAGAGATAAGCCCCGTTTCTTCCCCAAACGCTGTTCCTTCGGCCCGACTCTTCCCATCCCAGTTTTCCTGGGTCCTGGGGCTCTGCCTGTCCAGCCCTCTGTGAGCACCGGAACGTAAGATGTGGGTTGGTGAAGGGGGGGAGGGCAAAAGGCAAGGTAGCCACAAGGAGGAAGAGGCCTCAAAAGGTCACTCAATCCAATCCCCTGATCCAGGCAGTACAGCACTTTTGTACGTAACTAATTTATTTGTATCGACTGTACCCACTCTAGACTGTGAGTTGTTATGGGCAGGAAATATGTGAGCCCCTTGTGGGCAGGGATTGTCTCTATTTGTTGCTGAATTGTATTTCCTGAGCCCTTAGTACAGTGCTCTGCACACAAGAAGTGCTCAATAAATACAATTGAATGAATGAATATGGCTGTTTATTGTTGTACTCTTCCAAGTGCTTAGTACAGTGCTCTGCACACAGTAAGTGCTGAAAAAATATGACCGAATGAATTAATTGAATGAACAGGGGGACATCCATCTGAGGTTGTGTCTCCAGCAGCTGACTCCCTCCGCGCGCCCCTCCCCCCCCCCCCCCGCAACCTTAACCCGTGGCAGTCAGTCAATCAGTTAAATTTATTGAGTGCTTCCTGTATGCAGAGCACTGTGCTAAGCCCTTGGGAGAAGACAGCGCTACATTATAACAGTCACATTCTTTGCCCAGAAAGAGCTTGCAGCCTAGAGGGGCTACTTCCTTCATTTGTTTGATCGTATTTATTGAGCACTTACAGTGAGCAGACCACTGTACTAAGTGCCTGGGAGAGGACAATACAAGAACAAACAGACACATTCCCTGCCCACAAGAGCTTAGAGTCTCTCGTGACCCCTACTGGGCTTCTCCTCTCTCCATTCCCGCCTCTCCTCCCTGGCTCCGTTTCCCCCTCCCCATCAGCCTCGCCCTTCCCCCGTCCATACCTGCCCCGCTCTCCTCCTTAAGCTCGTTGTGGGCTTGGAATGTGTCTCTTTAGTGTTGTGTTGTACTCTCCCAAGCGCTCAGTCCAGTGCTCTGCACCTAGTAAGCGCCCAATAAATACGGCCGACTGACCTACTGACCAGCTCAGTCCCCAGAACTGGATGCTCCAGATCTATCTGCTCTGGCACCTTCCCGCAGCCCGACTCCGGACGCCACACGGTGCCTTCAGTCCGGGGAGCCGCTGTCCCAGCGCTCGACGCCCCTTATATACCGCGCTCCCCCTACCCGGTCCTTCCCACCCCCCACCGGATCCCGCGGAAGCAGCGTCACCTCCTCTGGGGCCGCCCGCTGGGTCAGACCCCCAGAGGGGAACGTGAGCCAGAATTTGGGGCCCCAATTCCAACTGCCCTGCTCTACAACCCTCTGCCCCCCCCCCCGCTCCCCCGTTCTCTCTGCCCTAACCCTCCCCCCGCCTCCTGCCCCCTCTGCTCTCTCTGCCCGCTGCCCCCCCAATTCTCTCTGCTCTCACTCCCCCCACCCCTTCACCCTCTACTCCTCCCCCTGCTACATCTGTTCTCTCTGCCCTCATTCCCCCCTCTCCCTGCTCCCTCCACTCCCCCATACCCCCTTTCCTCCCTCCCCCCTGCACTCTGCCCTCGTTCCCCCGCTCCCTCCGCTCCCCCTGCACCTCCTTCCCTCCCTTCCCCCAACCCCTGCTCCCCCTCCTCTCTCTGCCCCCGTTCTCCCCCTGCCCCCCATCCCCTCCCACCCTCCTCTCCTCCTCTGCCCTCTCTCGCCCGGCCCCTCTGCCCAACCCGCCTGCGCCCCGGCCAGGTCCTCTGAGCTCGTCCACCAGGCAGGGCCAGGTTCTCCTTGCTTTTGCGGAGAAGCTCAGAGACCAGCATTGCCTGGGCGCCTCCCTGGTTCCCTGGTCTCAACTTTTCAACTCCCTGAGTCCCCTTCCAGCCTTACGTTTTTCTGCTCCCCCACCTCATCCCCTCTTTCTCCCTCCCTCCCTCCCTCCCCAGCAGACCTTCAGTCCCTCAAGGGCAGGGACCCTCCCTATGCCCTCCTTCCTCTCCCAACATCCAGATCCAGGTGGGTGGTGGAAGAGAGAGAGAGTGCAATCAATCAGTGGTATTTATTGAGCACTTACTGTGTGCAGAACCCTGTACTAAGCTCTTGGGGGAGGACAATACAATAGAACTGATAGATACAGCCCCTGCCCACAAGATTTTATGGGAGGTGGGGGGGGCAGCGGGGAGAAAGAGAGAGTGGGGGGATGAGGGAGAGAGAGGGAGGGAGAGACCAAAATGACTTTGAAATGTTGGGAGTTAATTGGAGAAGGTTTTCTGGAAGGTAAGGGACTTTAGAAGCATTATGGCCTAGTGGGTAGAGCAGGGGCCTGGAAGTCAGAGGACCTGGGTGGTTCTCCCAGCTGGGGGTGAGCAAGGGGGTTCCGTCCTTTCAGGAAGCTGCTCTCCAGAAACAACAGCAGGGGTGGGGAGTCAGAAGGGAGTGAGGGCCACTTGCCTGCTGGGTGGCCTTGGGCAAATCACTTACCTTTTCTGTGCTGCAGTTCTGTCATCTATGTAAACTGAGGATAAAAACCTGTATTTCCTCCTACTTAAACTCTTAGTCCCATGTCGGGTAGGGACCGTATCTGGTCTGCTTATTTTCTACCTATCTCATTGCGTAGCACAAGGCTTGGCACATAGTGAACGCTTATCAGATACCAGAGCAGTTATTTTTCTCAAGCTTATGACTCGCTGTACCTCCTCTTTGTCTCTCCACAGTTTGATCCCCTGCTCCTGTTCTTTTCCTAGTCTGGACCCTCCTCTCCCTTCATATCTGACAGATCGCAGTTCTCCCCTTCTTTAAACTCGCTGTGAGCAGGGAATGTGGCTGTTATATTGTTCATTCATTCAATAGTATTTGTTCAGTGTTTATTGTGTACAGAGCACTGTAGTAAGCGCTTGGGAGAATACAATACAACAACAGACACATTCTTTGCCCACAACAAGCTCATAGTCTCTATTGTACCCAAGCGCTTAGTACAGTGCTCTGCACACACATAGTGCTTAGTACAGTGCTCTGAGCTCAAGAAATGCGATCGATTGATTGAGGATGGGGGTCGGTCTGTCCCTTTATTCTGAGGTGCGGGGGGCGCAGGAGGACAGTGTCTCCCAGATTTTTGGGGTGTCCCGAAGCCGCTGTGACATCTCCTGGGCCGGAAGGATGAGGGGGGCTCAGGGAGCTCTGGATCAGGGCAGGAGGGGCCTGGGATCGGGGGAGAGGGGTGAGGGGCATATCTGGGACCTGCAGCCTCTCTCCAAACCCCGCTCCCACCCCTTTTCTGTCTCTGTGGGGTTCGGTGGGGTGCCGGGGAACAGTTAATCGCGCCGGGGAAATGCGGTTGTGCATGCAGCTAATTAGGAAGCGGCGAGTGATTAATCAGGGAACCAGTCCCTCCCGGGAGCGGCAGCCACCACGGGCATGGCAGGCACGGTTTGGGCCGGGGGATGCAGAGGGACAGAGGGGACCCTGGAGCCCTCGGAGCCTGGGTGTGACCCCCCACCCTCAGTCCCTTCTGGAAAGCCCGGGATTACTGCTGACGGCACAGCAGGGAGGGAGGGAGGTGTGGGAGGATGAGCCGAAGGGTTTTGGGGTGTGGTGGGCATCGACCTTGTCTGGGTTTAAAGGCGACTAGTTTATAAGCGGGGGGAACGGGCTGACTGATCCTGCAGGGCCCCCTACCAGCCCGAAGGGCCGGTCCTGGATCTGGTCCATTTCTCCTCCCCACCCCACCACCCCCCACCCCCCGGGACACGTGCGCACACACACATACTGCAGAGCTCGGGATGAGGTGGCAGCGTGGAGGGGGGCGGCTGATTCTCGTTCTAGAACCCTCCCGCTCCTCATCTGCGTGGGGATGATTGCAGTAAGTGATTCTGAATGTGTGCCGTTCAGCCAAAGGGTCGAGGAGGGAGAGAGAAGTGAGAGGGAAGAGAGGAGATAGAGAAGAAAAGAGGAGAAAGAGAAGAGAAGAGAGGAGACAAGAGAGCAGAGAGAAAACAATAATAATAATTGTGGTATTTGTTATGTACTTACTATGTGCCAAGCACTGTACTGAGCACTGGGGTGGATACAAGCAAATGGGGTCAGACACAGTCCCTGTCCCACGTGGGGCTCCCAGTCTTCATCCCCATTTTATAGATGAGGTAACTGAGGCCCAAAGAGGTGAAGTGACTTGCCCAACGTCACACAGCAGACAAGTGGCAGAGCCGGGATTAGAATCCAGGTCTTTCTGACTCCCAAGCCCTGGCTCTATCCGCTAGGCCACACTGCTTCTCAAGTCAGTAGGCACATTCCCTGCCCACAATGAGCTTACGGTTTTCACAGAATAGTTACTACCCAAATTTCCATTATCAGGGATTTACTGAGATTTGTAAATGGATGTAGACCTAACCAGTTTAAAGAATTTATTACCACTCTGGAACACTCACACAGATACATGCAACCGTGCACTTAGGCCCCCTCCCCCCGTCACATGTAGTCACAGCCAAATACAGTGTCCTCCCCCGATCAGTAAGTGGCACGTCTTTTAACCTGAAAATACCACTGGCAACACTGTGCCTTGGGAATTGTCTTCTGTCTGCCTCAGTCCCCTCATCTGTAAAATGGGGATGAAGACTGTGAGCCCCATTTGAGACAGGGACTGTGTCCAGTCTCATTACCTTGCATCCACCTCAGTGCTTAGAACAGTGCCTGGCAGTGCTAGGCACCTGGCACCTACCATGATTATTATTATTATTCATTCATTCAATAGTATTTATTGAGCACTTACTATGTGCAGAGCACTGTACTAAGCACTTGGAATGTACAATTCGGCAACAGATAGAGACAATCCCTGCCCATTGACGGGCTTACAGTCTAATCGGGGAGACAGACAAAATCAATAGCAATAAATAGAATCAAGGGGATGTACATCTCATTAACAAAACAAATAGGGTAATAATATATACAAATGAGCGGATGAGCACAGTGCTGAGGGGAGGGGAAGGGAGAGGGGGAGGAGCAGAGGGAAAAGGTGAGGGGAAAGGGGGCTTAGCTGAGGGGAGGTGAAGGGGGGGCAGAGAGGCAGCAGAGGGAGCAGAGGGAAAAGGGGAAGCTCAGTCTGGGAAGGCCTCTTGGAGGAGGTGAGCTCTCAGAAGGGCCTTGAAGAGGGGAAGAGAATTAGTTCGGCGGAGGTGAGGAGGGAGGGCATTCCAGGACAATGGTAGAACGTGGGCAGAGGTTGACGGTGGGATAGGCGAAAACGGGACGGTGAGGAGGTGGGCGGCAGAGGAGCGGAGCCTACCAGGTGGGCAGGAGAAAGAGAGAAGGGAGGAAAGGTAGGAGGGGGCAAGGTGATGGAGAGCCTCAAAGCCTAGAGTGAGAAGTTTTTGTTTCGTGCGGAGGTTGATAGGCAACCACTGGAAGTTTTTAAGAAGGGGAGTGACATGCCCGGAGCATTTCTGCAGGAAGATGAGCCAGGCAGCGGAATGAAGAATAGACTGGAGTGGGGAGAGGCAGGAGGAAGGGAGATCAGAGAGAAGGCTGACACAATAATCCAGCCGGAATATTATGAGAGCCTGTACCAGTAAGATAGCCGTTTGGGTGGAGAGGAAAGGGCGGATCTTGGCACTATTATATAGGTGAGACCGGCAGGTCTTGGTGATGGATTGGATGTGTGGGGTGAACGAGAGAGCCGAGTCAAAGATGACACCGAGGTTGCGGGCCTGAGAGACGGGAAGGATGGTTGTGCCATCCACACTGAGAGGGGAGTCAGGAAGAGGACAGGGCTTAGGAGGGAAGATGAGGAGCTCAGTTTTGGCCATGTTGAGTTTTAGGTGGCGGGCAGACATCCAGGTAGAGACGTCCTGGAGGCAGGAGGAGATACGAGCCTGAAGGGAGGGGGAGAGGACAGGGACAGAGATGTAGATTTGTATGTCATCTGCACAGAGATGATAGTTGAAGCTGTGAGAGCGAATGAGTTCACCAAGGGAGTGAGTGTAGATGGAGAAGAGAAGGGGACCAAGAACTGAACCTTGAAGAACCCCTACAGTTAGGGTATGGGAGGGGGAGGAGGAGCCCAAGAAGGAGACCGAGAATGAACAGCCAGAGAGATCAGAGGAGAACCGGAAGAGGACGGAGTCCGTGAAGCCAAGGTGAGATAAGGTGTGGAGGAGAAGGGGGTAGTCTACAGTTGCAGAGACAGCTGAGAGGTCAAGGAGGATTAGGACAGAGTAGGAGCCATTGGATTTGGCAAGAAGGAGGTCATTCATGTGTGACCTTTGAGAGAGCAGTCTCAGTAGAGTGGAGGGGACGGAAGCCAGATTGGAGGGGGTCCAGGAGAGAATTGGAGTTAAGGAATTCTAGGCAGCAAATGTAGACGACTCGTTCTAGGAGCTTGGAAAGGAAGGGTAGTAGGGAGATAGAGCGATAACTGGAAGGGGAAGTGGGGTTGAGAGAGGGGTTTTTTTAGGATGGGGGAGACATGGGCATGTTTGAAGGCCAAGGAGAAGAAGCCATGGAGAGTGAGCGGTTAAAGATAAAAGTTAAGGAGGGGAGGAGGGCAGGGATGATGGTTTTTATAAGGTGAGCAGGAATGGGGTCCGAAAGCACAGGTGGAGGGGGTGGCACTTGTGAGGAGGGAGAAGATCTCCTCTGAGGATACTGCAGGGAAAGATGGGAAAGTAGGGGAGAGGGTTGCGGGGTTGGGGGGAGGCAGAAGGGGGAGGGGTGACTTTGGGGAGCTCAGACCTCATTGTGTTAATTTTCGTGATGAAGTAGGTGGCCGGATCATTGGGGCTGAGGATGAGGGAGGGGGAGGAACAGGGGCCTGAGGAGAGAATTAAAGGTCCGGAGCAATTGGCGGGGGTGACGGCCATGGGTGTCAATGAGGGAAGACAAGAAGTTTTGCCTGGCGGAGGAGAGGGCCAAATTAAGGCAGGAAAAGATAAATTTCAAATGAATGTTTGGCTTGGTGCTTGGACCTTCGCCAGCAGCGCTCAGTAGCTCGAGCATAAGAGAGTAGGAGGCGGACAGAGGCAGTGACCCAGGGCCATGGGTTAGTGGAGCGAGAGCGGCAGAGGGAAAGGGGGACAAGAAAGTTGAGATGAGCAGAGAGGGTGGAGTTGAGAGTGGTGACTTGATTGTCGAGAGTGGGAAGAGAGGACAGGGGGCCAAGATGGGGAGAGATGCTTTTGGAGAGATGGATGGGATCAAGAGAGCGGAGGTCTTTGTGTGGGGAGTAGTACAGATTTGCAGGGGGAGAGTGTGAGAGAGGAGTCAGGTGAGAAGGTTATGGTCCGAGAGAGGGATTTCAGAGTTGGTGAGAGAGGAGATAGTGCAGCGGTAGGAAATGAGATGGAGGGTGTGACCAAGTTGGTGAGTGGGCGAAGTGTGGTGGAGCAGAAGGTTGGCAGAGTCGAGGAGCGATAGCAGGCGGGCGGCCAAGGAGTCACCAGGTGCATCCATGTGGATGTTGAAGTCTCCGAGGATCAGAGTGGGCAGAGAGAAGGAGAGAAGGAAGCTGAGAAAGGGGTCAAGGTGGTTGAAGAAGTCGGTGGTGGGACCGGGAAGGCGGTAGATGACAGCTACAAGTGGCTGGAGGGGATGGTAGAGGCGAATGATATGGGCTTTAAAGGAGGGGAAGGAGAGGGAAGTGGGGGAGGGATAGTGCAGAAGCGGCATCGGGGTGAGCGGAGGAAGCCGACGCCTCCTCCCTTTCCGATGAGTCTGGGGGAGTGGGAGAAGGAGAGGCCTCCCCTGGAGAGAGCAGCAGTGGAGACCGTGTCTTTGGAAGTGAGCCAGGTTTCCGTAAGGTCAAGAAGGAGAAGAGAGCGAGAAAGGAAAAAGTCAAGGGTGAAAGGTAGTTTACCTGTAATGGAGCGGGGATTCCAGAGGCCACACCTGAAAGTTGCTGTGGGTGCAGGGGGGAAGAAGGGGGAGAGTGGGGGGAGGGGAGGGTTTGGATGGGAACGAGGTGGCGGGGCCCTGGACAGGGAGCGGGGGATGAGGGGTGGTGGTGGGACAGGAGGACTGGGATGGGGCGTGGGTGGGGAAGAGGGAAGGGGGGAGGGTGAGAGGAGGGGGTTTGGTGGGGAGGAGCGGAGGGGGAGAGGGAAGAGGAGTGGCGCTGGTAAAGTGGGGTTCTAGGGCTGGGGAGAGGAGGAGGGGAGGAGGCAGAGGAGAGCGCGGGAAAGAGCTGGGCGAGAGAGGGGAAGGGGAAGGAGAGGATTGGGAGGGGCAGATGGGTGGAGGAGGGGTGGAGGGACATGGTGAGGCCAGAGAGGTAGGTGGCAGCACTGAGAATGATTAACGATAACATGCGAAAGCGGTAATATAGTAACATGATACAATAAAATATTATTAATAAGCGGGTGATGACCAGGGTTGGGTGTTGACTAAGGGTCGAGCTGATCAAAATCAAAGTCAAAAGGCTAGTGGTAAGGAGAGTCCTGGGGCTCATGGTCCAAATGACTCTGAGGCAGCAGAGGGAGCCCTGAGGATGTCCGATGTGGGTTGCGGGCATAGGTGGCGGCTAAGGTAAAGTAACACAGTGAGAACAAAGACACTGTTGCCCGGCGATGGGGGAGGGGAAGAGGGGGTGGGGGAAATCAATCACCTCAGGGAAGAGTGAGTGAGGGCTTCCCAAAATGGCCACTTCCGGGCGGAGTTGGGGGGGGGCGGTTGGGGAGCACAATGACCCAAGGCCCGGGGTGGGAGGAGCAGGGGAGCACAATGTCCCAGGGCCCAAGCAGGGGAGCACAATGTCCCAAGGCCCGAGCATGGGAGCACAATGTCCCAAGGCCTGAGCAGGGGAGCACAATGTCCCATGACTCGGGTGGGGCAGTTGCTAGGGGAGAATAGAGTCCTGCAGCTTGGGTTTGCTACCAGGATGGGCTATGAGGGTCAGGGAAAGTTGTGGGGAGGTCTGGGAGCTATTCGTGGATCTGGTGGCTCTGGGGTCTGCGATGGCATGGGGGGCTGTGGGGAGGGGGATCCTCAGTGTCGGAGTCCTTGAGCGGTGGTGCAGAAGTCCAGGTTGGCGAGCTGAATATAAGCCGGGGGCAGGTCATTGAGGACTGATAGCGCGGCTCCAAGGGAGCAGAGGTCCCGAGTCGAAGTGGCGGTGATGAGAATCCTTTCTGGAGGAGAAAGGTTCAGCCGGGAATAGGGACCAGCAGTCCAAGGCGCGACTTCAAAGGAGAGGCGGTCCCGGCGCAGATGAGTCGGCGATCGGTAGCCAAAGAGCTCTCCGGGAATAAGAGATGGGTGGTCCAAGGCGCAGCTCCAAGGGAGAGGAGATCCCGAGTCCATGTGGCGGCGGATTATTACTGTCATTGTTATTATTAAAAAAGGTCCCCATCACCCCCACCCCGGGATGCCAGGAAAACCAGGGCCGGTTGTCATTGGGTAACTCGAATTTTGTTGGCTTTAGGTCGAAACATATTGAAATGGGGATCGAATGCCCTGTGCTCCCCCCTACTTAGTCTGTGATCCCCACTTGAGACCTGGATATCTTGTGCCTACCCCAGCGCTTAGCACATAGTAAGCACCTAACATGCCACAATTATTACAATCCCCCCAGCCAAGATCTCCCCAGTCACTCTGACTCCCACCGTTTCACACACATCCTTATTGTGGTCACATCTCTGAGAGACCTTCACCGACTAAGCCCCTGGCCCTTCCTCGTTTCCCAATCCCTTCTTTGTCTCCCTGACTTGCTCCCTCAATTCACCACCCCTCTCCCAGCCCCACACTACTTATGTCCATATCTGTCGTTTATTTCTTTCTATTAGTGCCTGTCTCCTACCCCGCAGACTGTAAGCTCGTTGCAGGAAGGGAATGTGTCTGTTTATTGTTGGATTGGCTTCTCCCAAGCGCTTAGTACAGTACTCTGCACACAGTAAGCGCTCCACAGATACGATCGAAGGAATGAACATCCACGGATACACAATCACACGCAGTCTTTCTCCCTCTCACCGGCTCTCAGTGATACACGTTAAGACTGACGCAGAACCACGTGCACACTCCAGACTTCGAACCCCCATGGGGTAGGGTTGACCTGCCTCTGGTTACACACCGGCGAACGCTGGCGGGTGGGAAGAGGGGGGCTGAGTGAGTGGGAGGGGGCTGAAGGGAAGGCGCAGTGGCCACCACAGGTATAAATAAGAGGCTGAGAAGCAGCCAACCTCAGAAGCAGCAGCAGCAGGAGGAGGAGAAGTTGGAGTGGAGTCTCGTTCACGTCCCACGCCAGCGGCAGGCCCAGCCACTGCCATCGCCATGCCGGACGCCACCCTGCCCACCTGCTTCCTCTGCCTTCTGGCCCTCGCTTCAGCCTGCTACTTCCAGAACTGCCCCCGCGGGGGCAAGCGGACTCTGCCCGACTCCGAGCCCAGACAGGTGCCGGTCGTGGGAGGTGGGCGGCGAGGGAAAGGCGAAGGGGGTCTCCGAGCAAGATGTTGGGCTGGAGGGGGGAGGGGAGAAGGAAGGGGGGACGGGGGGAGTGGGAGCAGAGCTGGGGAGAGACGAGGCTATGGTGGCCAGGAATAGGGAGGTCAGGTGGGCCAAGGAGAGAGGCAGAGGGAGGCCAGGTAGAGTCTCGGAGACCCTCCCTCAACTGAGTCCAGGCTTTGTGCAGTTAGCTCCCTCATTAAGGGGGGGATGAGTGGATAGTCACAATCAGAAAGGGTGGGTGAGAGCCTCTAGACCATAAGCTCGTTGTGGACAAGGAATGTGTCTATTGTTGGATCATACTTTCCCATAACAGTTGAGTGAATGAATGGATATGGGGGTATATCTCCCTGCCCCCAGCAAATGGAGCATGGTGAGATTGGGGGTCCTAGGACTTGGCCCTCCATGGGTCACCCCAGATATGCCTAAGCCCTCCAGGAAGCCAGCAGGTCCCCTAGCCTCCCTACCTCCTTGCTGGTGTGCTAGATCCAGGGCACTGTCATGGCATTAGGCACCTCGGGAGACTGTGAAAGTATGGTCAACTGGAACAATCCTCAGAGGCAGGAGGAGGTAGGGGATGAACCTGGGCATCCTGCCGAGGTCACCCCTGGCCCATCTCCTGCTCCTCTCCTGGCCCTGAGGTTCGGATTTGGGGAGTGAGAGGGAGCACGGCAGGGGCCAGAGTTGCTTTCCTTCTGGTCCAGCGTTCTCCCCCACAAGAGTTCCTCTTAAGCTACTGCCAGTCAGCCCAAGAAGTAATAATGATACTACTGCTAATTAATAATTGTGGTATTTGTTAAGCGCTCATTATGTGTCAGGCAGTGTTCTAAGTGCTGGGGTAGAGGTGCAAGCTAATCAGGTTGGGCCCAGTCCCTGTGCCATGTGGGGCTCACAGTCTTAATCCCCGTTTTACAGATGAGGAAACTGAGACCCAGAGAAGGGAGAGGACCTGCCCAAGTTCACACAGCAGACAAGTGGCAGAGCTGGGATTAGAACCCAGGTCCTTCTGACTGCCAGGCCCGGGCTGTGGAAGCAGATTGAGGGCAGAGCACTGAGAGCACTGAGAGCAGAGCAGTCAGCCCCTAAGGTGGGGTCTTTTAGCTCCCTGCCAGCACACTTGGCGCCTCCCGCTGACTTGCCGGCCTCCCCGCCTTCTTGGGGCAGAGGTGGTGGGAAGAGCGGAAGGGGCGTGTGGCAGTCCAGGTTTGGATAGAGGAGAGGTACTAGGGAGGGATGCCCATTCCGGGGCAGAGGACGGGCACCAGATTGCCAGCTGTAGGGTGGACGGGAGCCAGTTTCTCAGCCCGGGAGGTGAAGTCTTTGTTCCCCAAGGCCGACTGGGCTCTCAACCTCCCACCGGTCTGACTAGTTTTGGGGTTTTTAGGGTATTCGTTAGTGCTTATTACAGGTCAGACACTGTTCTGAGCACTGGAATAGATCCTGGCTCTCCCACTTGTCAGCCGTGCAACCTTGGGCAAGTCACTTCACCTCTTTGTGACTCAGTTCCCTCATCTGGAAAATGGGAATTGAGACTGTGAGCCCCACATGGGTCGGGGACTGTGTCCAACCCGATTTGTTCATATCTACCCCAGTGCTTAGTGCGCTGCCTGGAGCGTAGTATGGGCTTAACAAATACCATCAGTATTACTATCATTATTATACAAATGAGTTGGGTCAGATCACAGCCCCTGCCCCGCATGAGGCTCACAGTCTAAGTGGGAGAACAGGAGAACTGACAGAGGCCCAAGGCCCAGTAACTTGAAGTGAAGGGACTTGCCCGGGGTCATTCAGCAAGCCTTTGGCCGAGCCGGGGTTAGAACCCAGGCCCGGGTTCTTTCCACTTGGCCACGCTGGTTCTTCGACCGGTTCCAAGAGCAGCCAACCTGGGCTGGAGAGCTCCACCCATGAGGTTTGTCTGACCAGTTGGGCCCTGTCCATCTGCCCTGACCCCGGTTTTCCCACTCCCACCCTAAAGTCATTGGAAACGTGTCCCCTATGGTCACGTGGAGCCACAGTTTCGGGGCCTGAGGTGTCCTCTCTGGGGGCTGTCATGGGTTGGGGGTCCTGGATTGGGGAGGATCTCTGGGCTGGGGAGGGATCTGTGGGAGGGAGAGCACTGGTTTAGGCCAGAGAGGCAGGCAGACTCCGAGGGTCCCAGAGACAAGGTGACACCGAGAGACTAGAGGGGAAGGAGGGAGGGGAAAAGTCAGGAAACGGGGAGAGAACAAGGTCAGGCTTGAGGGCAGCAGAAAGGCTGGGGGCAGACACCAGGAGGGACAGATGGGCGAGGGTCTTTGGTTAGTCCCGAGCCTCTGCCCACCCACAACTAGCTGATTTACGGCTCGGAGGGGAGTGGGCGATGCTGAAGATGACCTCGGCCCAGGCACAACGGTGCTGTGGTTCTAAGACCCTGGTGTCTTCCTAATAATGATCATAGTAATGATTGCGATATTTGTGAAGTGCTTACTATGCGCCAGGCACCATTCCAAACGCTGAGGGAGAGAAAGGCAAATCGGCTTGGACACAGTCCATGTCCCACATGGGGCTCACGCTCTTCACCCCCGATTTACAGATGAGGTAATGGGCAGAGGAGTGAAGCGACTTGCCCAAGGTCACACAGGAGACAAGTGTCCTGGTTTAGAACGCAGGTCCTTCTGGCTCCCTGGCCCATGCTCTATCTACTAGGCCATGCTGCTTCTCCTTCCTGTCCCTAAGCCTTCTGGGAAGGGAGAATTAAGGGGAAGTGAAGAGGGCCAGGGGAGGGGGAGGCTATAGCCATCTCCCTCCCCCATGCCAAAAATCCCACCGGCCACTCACAGCTGCAGTGGGGCGAGGGGTCTCATCTCCCCCTCACACCACCTCCGGCAGGGAGCCTTCCAGGTTTGCCCCTGCCCCACTTGCTTGCTCGTGGTGATTTGGGATGGTGTTTGCGTCTTTTCATTTCCCCCCATCAGGCAGTCCATTAAGGCAGGGAGCAAGCCCCTGCCTCCCCCAGTAGCTTGGTAGGGGGCACGCCTGAGCAGTCTGGTTGATGATGACCCCTGTCCCTCTCTTCCCCCCGACACCCGCCTTCCTGCCTCTCTGCCCCAGTGCCTGCCCTGTGGCCCTGGGGGCAAAGGGCGCTGCTTCGGGCCCAACATCTGCTGCGGCGAGGAGCTGGGCTGCTACGTGGGCACAGCCGAGGCCCTGCGCTGCCAGGAGGAGAACTACCTGCCCTCGCCGTGCCAGGCCGGACACAGGCCCTGTGGCCGTGACGGGGGCACCTGTGCCGCCCCAGGCATCTGCTGCAGTGATGGTAAAGCCACAGGAGTCCGCGCCGCCCCTCTGGCCTGGACCCAAATCCCACCCTCTGTCCTCCCATGCCCTCCCCTGCCCCTCTAGGAATGGGAATCCTCTGGCTTTAATAGTAATAACGGAACTTGGTAAGCACTTAATATGTGCCAAGGGCTGTTCTTAGCACTGGGGTGGATCCCAGTTAATCATTATGGACACAGGCCCCCTCCCACGTGGGGCTCGCACTGTTAACCCCCATTTTACAGATGAGGGAGCGGTGGCCCAGAGAAGTTAATCATAGCAATAATAATGGTATTTGTTAAGTGCTTACTGTGTGCCAGGCACTGTACTAAGTGCTGGGCTGGGTAAAGGTAAATCGGGTTGAATACAGTCCCTGGCCACGTGGGTCTCCCAGTCTCAATCCCCATTTTACAGATGAGGCCCAGAGAAGTGAAGTGACTTGCCCCAAGTCACAAAGCAGACGTGTGGCGGAGCTGGGATTAGACCCCAGGGCCTTCTGACCCCCAGGTCCAGGCTCTCTGCACTAAACCAGGCTGCTCCTTCCTGAAATCTGGCCCACCGTGGGGGGAAGGGATGACACTCTTCAGTCTCACCTCCCTGGGAAGTTCCTCCTGCCTTCTCCCCTCCATCCCTCCTGCTGCAGCAACAGCAGCAGCAGCACTGAACCCCCCCCCCTCCCCGGGGCTGACCCCTCCTCCGATTTCCCCCCTCCCAGAGAGCTGTGCGATGGACCAGTCTTGCTGGGAAGAGGCCGGGGCTCGGCGGAGGACCAGGGGCAGCGAGAGAGTCAACGGGACGCAGCTGGACGGGCCGGCCAGCGCCTTCTTGCTGCGGTTGGTGCAGATGGCTGGACAGCAGGCTGGGGGCGGGGAGCCCGGTTACTGAGCGGGGGGCGGCCCTGGGTGACACCCCCTCCACCTCTCCCCCTCCCTTTTCCCTTCTCTGGTCCCTACGAATGTTTAGCGGCCATTAAATAGACAAATAAAAGGTCTCTTCTTGCACTGGACTGAATGTCTTGGAACGGCCAGATAGCGAGGTCCGGGGGCGGGGCGGGGATGGGGAAAGAAGGGGTGGATCTTGGGGGGGACCCCGGGAAGCGGCTGGGGGAGGGGGCAGGGGTCGATCCTGGGAGGGTCCCCCCACCCATATAATAATAATAGGGGTATTTGTTAAGCGCTTACTGTGTGCCAGGCACTTTACTAAGCGCCGCGGGGAATACGAGCAGATCGGGTTATAATTATGGTATTTGTTAAGTGCTTATTCTGGCTCCATACTAAGCACTGGGTTGGATTCGAGCAGATTGGGTTATAATTGCGATATTAGTCAAGTGCTTACTGTGGCTCTGTACTAAGCGCTGGGGTGGATTCGAGCAAATTAGGTTGTAATTGCGATATTAGTCAAGTGCTTACTGTGGCTCTGTACTAAGCGCTGGGGTGGATTCGAGCAAATCGGGTTATAATTGCAATATTTGTTGAGTGCTTACTGGGTGCCAGGCTCTGTACTAAGCGCTGGGGTGGATGCAAGCATATCGGGTTAGATACGGTCCCCGTGCCACATGGGGATTCCAGTCTCAGTCCCCATTTTCCAGATGAGGGAACTGAGTCCCAGAGAAGTCCTAGCCCCATATCCTGGCTCCATCCCCGGGCATCCCTGGAACAGGCAGCAGCATGGGAAATAGGGCTGGGGGAGGTACCTACTTGGTTTCCAGTTCAGCTCTGTCTGGCCTCTCACATGGGGTGGTCCTCTCTGGCCCTCGATTTTCTCATCTGGAAAATGGGGAAATGCCCCTTCCTCACACACAGATACACACACACACACAGAATCTACACGATAATATATATGAGTGGACAGGGACACAGCCAGGAATGATCTGCACACAGTAAGGGCTCAATAAATATGATAAATCGATCGATTGATTACTTACCCAAGCATGGAGGTGCACTGGTAAGAGCCCATTCAGAAGCACACCCAGTCGCACGAACCTATTCATACAAGAGACACATACGAGTACACCCCTAAAGAGACGCTGACACACACTACATGCACAGTTGGACCCCCCTGACAAGAAGACGAATGGGAAAACGGTGACAAAGGCCGCAAACGATAACACAATGTAGCTGAGGACAGCCTGTGCATGATGCATTTGGGACTGTGACTACACACATATGTACGCGCATGCAATTATTATTATTATTACAATACACATATCCCCTCTCAGTGATGCACCTGGAGAGTTTCCAGTTCTCTACCAGTCTCGGCTACGGGAGGGAGAGTCAAGCAGAGACCTGTCCATTCCATTCCTAGCTTGGGCAGTGGATAGTGAGTGGCAGGCAATCTGCTACAAATCAAAACTCACCCATGCTGGGCAGCGGCAGCACGGGAGAGAGTTGAGGGTGGACACTCAATTTACCGCGGAAGGAGGTGATGGTAAACCACTTCTCTATTTTTACCAAGAAAACTCTGTGGATCCACTACCAGAACGGTGGCAGATGGAGGCGGGGCCTTCTGGGAGAGAGGTGTCCATGGCGTTGCTATGGGTCGGAGACAACTCGACGGCGTAAGACACGACACACACGTAGAGGAATTTGCCTTCCATGGACAGTGACATACATATACACATAGTCACACATGCGCATTTTAAAAAATCTGCAGTCATATATTTGCCCTCACATAGAAACCCAAACAGATTTTTATGGACAAACACATTTGTGGACAAACACAACTGTGCGTCACACAGATGTGCAAACACCAGTCACACACAAATAAAGGCAAGCACACCTAGACACATAGGTGGACACACACACAGACACGGATACGCTTACACAGACCCGCATTCACATACGGACCCACACTTATAGATCCAAAATGTGTCTGTTTATTGTATCGTCCTCTCCCAAGCGCTAGGTACAATGTTCAAGCACTCAACAAATATGATTGAATGAATCGAATGAATGAAAAAGCAAGACACACAGATATACACTCACATTTAGAGAAAAAGAGACCCAAACTCATACATCCACACGCCCACCTACTGATCCATTCATTCATTCAGTAATATTTATTGAGCGCTTACTGTGTGCACAGCACTGTACTAAGCACTTGGGAGAGGACAATACAACAATAAACAGTGACATTCCCTGTCCAAAGTGAGAGGACACATCCACACCCAGAGTCACACTCACACCCAAAACACAATCACACCTTCCCAGATGGGTGCATTCATTCATTCAGTCATATGTATTGAGCACTTACTGTGTGCAGAGCACTCCACTAAGCACTTGGGAGAGTCCAATAAAGAGTGACAATCCCTGCCCAAAACGAACTTACAGTCCAGAAGCAGCCGTGCAATGACAGAGAGGCCCACATACCCAGAGTCACAGCGACACCCAAACACAATCACACCCTCCCAGACTGGTGCATTCATTCAGTCATTCATACAATCACATTTATTGAGCGCTTACTGTGTGCAGAGCGCTACTGTGTACTGTTACTGTGTACTAAGTGCTTGGAAAGTACAGTTCGGCAGCAGAGAGAGATAATCCCTACCCAACAGCGGGCTCACAGTTTAGAAGTGGGGAGACAGACAACACATCAAGCAGACGGGCACCAATAGCATTCAATCATATTGATTGAGCGCTTGCTGTGTGCAGTGCACTGTTCCAAGCGCATGGGAGAGGACACTACAACAATAAAGAGTGACAATCCCTTCCCACAGCCAACTCACGGTCTAGCGGCAGATGCGCAATAACGGAGAGGTCCGCACATCCAGACCCACAGAGACAACAACCACACAATCACACCACTTCTAACCTGCGGCTCCCTGCGACAATCCTGACTCTCCCATCCCGGGAGGAGAGGAAAACTGAAGCCCGAGCTGAAGGCATCGCCGGACCCTCCCCCGCCGGACTGAGCCGGGGCAGGGGGGCGACGGGCTGAAGGTCGTCGTTCCAGGGGTCAGGGGGTCCTGGGCCTGCATTGCCAGCTAGCGAGGCTGAGCACGTCCTGGGTCTCACCCCCGCCTGCTGGGACCGACCCCTCCCACCTCCCTCCCCCCTGCTTCTTTCCACCTCTCTCCCCCACCTCCCCATCATCCCTCCCCCTGGCTCCGCTGAGCCCCCCCATTCGACAGAGCCGTTGGCATGGCCTTGGATAGGAGCTGGATTTGTCAGCCCACGGTGGCATCCAGTGTATAGCCGGAACCGGAGTTTGCTCCCCTCAACAAAGGTAGGTGGCATCGTGTATATATTGCCGGAACTGAGGTTTGCTCCCTTCAACAAGAGGTAGGTGGCATCCAGTATATAGCTCGAACCAGGGTTTGCCTTCTTCTAAAAGGGATATCTCTCAGGCGGAGCCCCTGGCAGGGAGTGGAAAGGCCAGATATGGTGGGGGAGAGGTGGCTGGAGGAAGCAGGCAGAAGCGGGAAAACTCCCCGCACAAAACCCCACAGAAAAAAAAAACACAGAATGATGTAGTGGATAGACTAATAATAATAATAATGTTGGTATTTGTTAGGCGCTTACTATGTGCCGAGCACTGTTCTAAGCGCTGGGGTAGACATAGGGGAATCAGGTTGTCCCACGTGGGGCTCACAGTCTTAATCCCCATTTTACAGATGAGGGAACTGAGGCACAGAGAAGTTAAGTGACTTGCCCACAGTCACAAAGCCGACAAGTGGCAGAGCTGGGATTTGAACTCATGAGCCCTGACTCCAAAGCCCATGCTCTTTCCACTGAGCCACGCAGACTACTGGCCTGGGAGTCAGAAGGACCTGGGTTCTCATCCTGGCTCCGCCACTTGCCTGCAGCGTGACTCTGGGCAAGTCACTTCACTTCTCTGGGCCTCAGTTGCCTCATCTGTGAAGGGGGATTGAAACTGTGAGCCCGACTCATATGTCCAACCTGATTTGCTGGTTTCCACCCCAGTGCTTAGTGCGGTGCCTGGCGCAGAGTAAGCCCTTAACAAATACCACAACAATTATGTCAGGACGGTGGCTGGGACCCTGGCAAGGGGCCAGGTTGCTTAATGGCTAGAGCCGGGGCCTGGGAGTCAGAAGGACCTGGGCTCTAATCCCTGCTCTGCTGCTTGTTTGCTGTGTGACCTTGGGCTAGTCCCTTCACTTCTCTGGACTTCAGTTACCTCATCTGTGAAAGGGGGATGAAGATTGCGAGCTCCATGTGGCACAGGGACTGTGTCCAACTTGATTCGCTTGCATCTCTACCCCAATGCTTATTATCACAGGCCGAAGGCAGAAGCCAGCACTAGTGCCGACATTAGATCTTGGGCCTGGAAGATCCTTCCAAAAGTTTCAAGAGCAGTATTAAGGTTTATCCTACTCGCCATTTCTAAAAACTCCCCTCAAGCATCCGCACCAAATTCCCCTGACCCCCAAGACTTTTTTTTTCCTTATGGCATTTGTTAGCATTTACTGTGTATCAGGCACTGTGCTAAGCGCTAAGGAAGATACAAACTAATCAGGTTGCAAACAGCCTATGGCCCACTTGGGAGCTCACAGCCTTAATCCCCATTTCACAGATGAGGGAACTGAGGCACAAGATGTGAAGTGACTTGGTCAAGATCACACAGCAGATAAGCGGAGCCAGAATTAGAACCCAGGCCCTGTTGACTCCCAGACCTGTGGTCTAGCTACTAAGGCCATGCTGCTTCTGACAGCCTTATCTGCCTTCCCTCTGCTCTCACAGACCTCTTGGTACTGTCAAATCATTGGATTTATGTTAGGGTTAAGGAAAGCCATTATTTCCTTCGAAGCGTTCATAAAATGAAATGGGGCACTCACCTCGAAGGTGAGATGTCCGTTTTAAGATGACCCGTGGGTCAAAAACCATATTTTCATAGAGTATTTTTGTATATATCCATTTATACACCCCACTAGTCTGTCGATCATACTGAGCGCTTTCTGTGTGAAGAGCACTGTAATAAGCAATTCGGAGAGTACAATATAATATAGCAGACACATTCCCTGCCCATAATTCAGCACTTCTTCCTCCTCTCTTTACATGACTTTGCATTGATTTCCCCCATTAAAATTCTAAACTGCTTGTGGTCAGGAATCATTTTTTTTTCCTTTAGCATCCTCTTCCAAGCACCTAGTACAGTGCTCTCTGTGTCCAGGAGGCTCTCAATAAATATAGTATTATGAGTGGATGGATGGATCGATTGAATGATTGACTGATTGATTGATTTCCAGATTCAGGAGGCACTCAATAAATATAATACTTGGGATGGATGGACTGATGAATTCCAGACTGGGGATGAGGAGACCAGAAGGTGGAGGGGGCGGATGGCCTTCTGGCCCCAGGGCCCCTGTCTGAAGCCTGGGGTGTCTTGGGTGTGGGTACATCTTGGGGAGAGGGGAAGGGGGAGTGGGGGGTAGGGGGGAGATTCCAAGAGAGGCCCAAATCACTCTTCAATCCCTCTCAAGGAGCAGATTCGTTCATTCAATTCATTCCATCGTATTTATTCAGCGCTTACTGTGTGCAGAGCACTGTATCCAGTGCTTGGGAGAATACCCGCAGACCCCCTCAGGGGGCAGGGGTTTGGGGATTAGGGGGTGGGAAAGGAAACCATGATTGGTCATATTAATAACCAATTATTATGGCATATGTGGCATTTGTTAAGTGCTTACTTGGTGCCAAGCACTGCTGTTAAGTACTGGGATAGACCCAAGGTTATCAGGTTGCACACAGTCCCTGACGCACATGGATTTATTGTCACGGTCTTCATTCCCATTTTACAGGTGAGGGAACGGAGGCCCAGAAAAGTGAAGTGACTCCCCCAAGGTCACACAGCAGACACATTGCAGGGCCAGTATGAGAACCTAGGTCCTTCTGACTCCCAGGCCTGTGCTTCATTTGCTTATCTCTCATCATCTCTCACACTCTTGTAACTATTGTGTATCCATCAATATTGTTATATTGTGCCCTTTGGCTACTAGTGTGTAATAATAATCATGGTACTTGTTAAGCACCTACTATGTGTCAGGCACTGTTCTAAGTGCTGAGGTAGATACAAGTTAATCCGATTGGAGTCAGATCCTTTCCCCCTTGAGGCTCACACTCATCCCCATTTTCCAGATGAGGGAACTGAGGGCCGGAGAAGTGAAGTGACTCACCCAAGGTCACCTAGCAGACATGTGGCAGAGCCAGGATCGGAACCCAGGTCCTTCTGACTGCCAGGCCAGGGCTGTCTCCACTGAGCCATGCTACTTCCCAATGTCCCCAGCCGACTGCTAGCCGATCGCGACAGGGTAGGGTCCATATCCCATCTTCCTCCGTCCCTGCCCAAGGGCCCTGGGGTTGGGGGTGTGTGTGTGTGTGTGCATGTGTGCGTGTGTGTGTGTGCCAGTCTGCTTCCCCTGACTCGGACGCACATAGGACAGACAAGTGACTGCATCACATAAAATCTCCTTTATTTCTCTTCCAATTTAGTCCCCCGCCCCCCGGCCGCCGATGTCCAGCCTAGGGAAACTCCGGCTCATGCTCGCAGACAGGGTCCACGCTGCATCCGTCTGAGGGGGTGGTCAGGAAGGGGCATCAGGCCAGACGTTCTCCAGGACCCCTGGCCCATCATCCCCTCGCCCCCTGGGCCGTGGGGCCCCAGGGACTCCTTTCCTTGTCCCACTGTCACGTTCCCCCATCCATCCGCCTCCTCCGTCCCCCTACCCCGTCCATCTGTTCAGTTTGGCCCCACATCCATCCTCCCTTCCCTATCTAACCTCTGTCCATTCCCCAGTCCATCCGGCTGGTCCTAATACTAATAATGATAACGACGGTATTAGTTAAGCGCTTGCTATGTGCCAAGCACTCTTCTAAGCACTGGGGTAGATGCAAGGCATTCAGGTTGTCCCACGTGGGGCTCACAGTCTTAATCCCCATTTTACAGATGAGGGAACTGAGCCACAGAGAAGTGATGTGACTTGCCCAAAGTCACACAGTGGACAAGTGGCAGAATAGGGGTTAGAACCCAGGACCTCTAACTCCTGGTCCCATGCGGGTTGCCACTAAACCACTCTGCTCCCTTCCCTTTAGGCCCCCTGTCCATCTCCTCCTCATCCAGCACTGAGAACAGTGCTTGGTACCAGTAAGTGCTTAGTAAATACCATTATTATCATTATTATTATCCCACTCTACCCCTGCATCTCGGACTCAGGACCGGTCGGCGCCCATTCCCACCCTCTAACAGCCCCCCACTCCCTCACCCCCATCCCCTCACCCCCTTTGCCCCCATCCCCAACCCCGTCTGCCCTCACCACTGCTGCAGCAGATGGCCGGTGCGGCGCAGGTGCCCCCGTCGCGGCCGCAGGGCCTGTGTCCGGCCTGGCACGGAGAGGGCAGGTAGTTCTCCTCCTGGCAGCGCAGGGCCTCGGCCGTGCCCACATAGCAGCCCAGCTCCTCGCCGCAGCAAATGTTGGGCCCGAAGCAGCGCCCTTTACCCCCAGGGCCACAGGGCAGGCACTGGTGCAGCAGGGCAGCAGGGGCACAGAGAGGGAGGGCCGTCAGTCCCCGAGCGCCTCGCCTCCCCGGACCCAGGCGTCCCGACCCCGTCCCTTTCCCTCCCACCCCCCGTCCCCCACCTCTCACCTTCCTGCTGTCCCGATCTGGAAGGGCCCGTTTGCCCCCTAAGGGGCAATTCTGGATGTAGCAGGCCGACGCCAGGGCGAGCAGGCCGAGCAGGGAGAAGAGCACACGGGGGCAAGCCATGGCTCCGGCTGGGCTGGTCATGCCCAGGGCCAGGACTACCCATCCTTTATAGTCCCTGGCCCCAGACCCGCCCCATCTCCTAAGGAGCCAGATGGTCGGAAGCTCACGGCCACACTGACCTCGGGGGTCACGGCCGTGAGGATGGGGCAAGGGGTCTCGTTTGCTCCAGACCCCGGGGCCGAGGAGGAGGAGGGAGGCGCCCCCCCACCTCGGCCCCCCTTCACTCTGTGGCCCGAGGTCACAACTCTCCAGCGGGCGGGGGGCGGGGGACCCTTTCCGGGAAACAAGGGGGTCAGCGGGATCAGCACGGCTCCACGCTCCAGCCTCCCCACTGCCCTAGCCAAGGGCCCCGACCCCATCAGGGTGAGAACCACGCAGGCCTCGGGGCTGACCCCTCCTCTGCCCACCTCGGGACGCCACGCTGTCCCCGCAGACCTCCCCTCCCCTCGGATCTGGGACTCCAGGACTCCTTGGTCCAGACCCTCGTCGCCCACTCCTAAATGCAGGCCCAACTGGCGAGGGAAGCGGCATGATGATAATGAAGATGGTATTTGTTAAACGCTTCTGTGTCCCAAGCACTGTTCTAAGCACTAGGGTAGATACGAGATAATCAGGTTGTCTCATGTGGGGCTCAGTCTTAATCCCCATTTTACAGAGGAGCAACTGAGGCACAGAGAAGTGAAGTGGCTCACCCAAGGTCACACAGCAGACAAGTAGCAGAGCCAGGATTAGAACCCAAATCCTCTGTCTCCCAAGCCCGGGCTTTTTTTTCACTCAGCCACGCTGCCTCTCCACAGTGTGTGGGTAGAGCGTGGACCTCGGGCAAGTTGCTTCACTTAATAATAATAATAGTGTCGGTATTAGTTAAGCGCTTACTATGTGCAGAGCACTGTTCTAAGCGCTGGGGTGATATAGGGTGATCGGGTTGTCCCACATGAGGCTCACAGTCTTAATCCCCATTTTACAGATGAGGTCACTGAGGCACAGAGAAGTTAAGTGACTTGCCCACAGTCACAGTCAGGGGGGCTCTTTCCCCTGAGCCAGGCTGCTCACTTCTCTGGCCCTCCTTACTTGGTGTGGAAAATGGGGATTAAGACCGTGAGCCCCATGTGGGACAGGGAGGGGGTCCAAACGCATTAACTTGTGTCTACCCCAGTGCTTATAACATTGCTTGGCACATAGTGAGAGCTTAACAAGATCCATAGTAGTAATAATTATTATTATTAGGCAGGGCAGGGCAGCCTGACCAGACCTACCCTGCAGGGAGCTGGACACTGAAGAGGCCTGGACTTCTGGGGCTTTGGACGGAATTACCCCTTGCCTTCGTGCTGGTTAAGTCAAACCCCTGGGGCCCCTAATAACTGTGGCATTTGTCCCTGTCCCACCCAAGATCTCCCACCACCACCCCACAGCCCTGAGCCACCCCCATAGTGCTCTGCACACAGTAAGCGCTCAGCAAATATAAAGACTGACACCCATCACTGCAGGGTGCTGTCGTCGAGCAAAGTTACCCTCGCTTGCCAGCACTCTGCCCTCTCCCCTTCCACTCAGCATCGCTACCTCGGCCCCCTCAACGGCCCCCACACGTGGTATTCCCCCCACTAGGCCACGAGAAGCAGTGTGTCCTGGTGGACTGAGCAGTCTTAGGAGTCAGAAGGACTTTAGAGAAGCAGCGTGGCTCAGTGGAAAGAGCACGGGCTTTGGAGTCAGAGATCATGGGTTCGAATCCCCGCTTGGCCACTTGTCAGCTGTGTGACTTTGGGCAAGTCACTTAACTTCTCGGTGCCTCAGTTACCTCATCTGTAAAATGAGGATGAAGACTGTGAGCCCCACGTGGGACAACCTGATTCCCCTGTGTCTACCCCAGCGCTTAGAACAGTGCTCGGCACATAGTAAGCGCTTAACAAATACCAACATTATTATTATTATTATTAATCGCAGCTTCACCACGGGTCTGCTTTGTGAATTCGGGCAAGTCGCTTCACTTCTCATTATCAGGCAGGTCCCTGGACCACGGTAGTGGCTGTTGGGAAAGGAAAGGTCAGAAATGAGATGCCAGGGGAAAACCAACAGAATCTCATGAGAAAGTAAATAGGAGGGGCAGCATGGCCTAGTGGAAAGAGCTCAGGTTTGGGAGCCAGAGAATCTCGGTTCTAATCCTGGTCCTGCCTTCTCTGCTTGTGACCTTGGCCACATCACTTCACCGCGTCTCAATTCTCTCACCTGTAGAATGGGGATTAAGACTGTGAGCCCTATGTAGGATAAGGACCGTGTCTACTAATGACCTTCTATCAACTCCAATGCTTGGTATATTAATGTCTGTCTTCCCCACTAGACTGTTATCTCCTTGTAGGCGCTGAGTTTGTCAGTATATTGTTATGCTGTCCTCTCCCAAGCACTTAGTACAGTGCTCTGCAAACAATAAATATAACTAATTATGGTGCCTGGCACATAACTGGCAGCGTGGCTCAGTGGAAAGAGCCTAGGCTTCGGAGTCAGAGGTCATGGGTTCGACTCCCAGCTCTGCCACTTGTCAGCTGTGTGACTGTGGGCAAGTCACTTAACTTCTCTGTGCCTCACTTACCTCATCTGTAAAATGGGGATTAACTGTGAGCCTCATGTGGGACAACCTGATTACCCTGTGTCTCCCCCAGCGCTTAGAACAGTGCTCTGCACATAGTAAGCATTTAATAAATACCAACATTATTATAACTGCTTAACAAATACCATTTCTCCTTGAGCGAGGAGTCAAGGCGAATACCAACTGCAGGCTTTGGGCATAGAGGACAGCAGTCAACTCTTTTAGGTATAGGAGTGGAATTTGCAGGGCCTTCAGCGTTTGAAGGGCCAGAGGGATGTTCATGCGGAGATATCCGGGAGGCAGGAGGAAATCTGAGATGGCAGAGGTGGGAGGTCAGGATTGGTGAGACCGATTTGGGAGTCAACTATGCAGGAATGGTAGCTGAGGCCGTGCTGATGGCTGAAATTCCCCAGAGAGGAGGGAGTGTAAAAGGAAGAGAAGAAGAACTAGAAGTGAGAACCCTGGAGAGATAACCACAGATAGGGGTTGGTACATGTAAGAGGAGAGAGATGAGAAGCAGCATCGCCTACTGGATAGCGCCCATGCCGGGGAGTCAGAAGAACGTGGGTTCTAATCCCAGTTCCGCCCCCTCATCTGCTGGGTGACCATGGGCAAGTCGCTTCACTTCTCTGGCCCTCAGTCCCATCATCTGTAAAACAGGGATGAAGACGGTGAGCCCCCCCATGGGACAGAAAGTGTATCCAACCCGATTCGCTTGTATCTACCCCGGTACTTAGAAGAGTGCCTGGCACATTCTTCTCAGATGCCGTTGAGTTGCTTCCGATTCATCGCGACTCTACGGATCTTTTTCCATAGCATTTTCTTGGTAAAGAATACAGAAGTGGTTTACCCTTGCCGCCTTCTGCTCAGTAAAAACATTAAGTCTCTTGCCGTTTAATAATGATGGTGTTTGTTAAGCGTTCACTAGGTGCCAAGCACTGTTCTAAGCGCTGGGGTAGATACGAGGTCATCAGGTTGTCCCATGTGGGGCTCACAGTCCATTTTACAGATGAGGTAACCGAGGCCCAGAGAAGTGAAGCGACTTGCCCGAAGTCACACAGCTGACAAAGTGGTAGAGTCAGCATTAGAATCCGTGACCTCTGACTCCCAAGCCCGGGCTCTTTCCATCAAGCCACGCTGCTTCTCGTTGTCACTGATCATCATTTTGATGGCTCGATCACCCGCCTTTGACCCTCTCCCATGCTGCTGCTGCCCGGCACGGGTGAATCGTATTTGTCTGACGCTTCAGCCTAGACCTTTCCATTATGGGTGACCCTGACGAGTGAGAATCTCATAATGACACAGCTCTAAGATTCATTAGCGTATGCAAACTCTCCTGCCACTTTAAGGCGTTGCTTTGCAGTTGGCACATAGTAGGTAATTAATACCATAAATAATAAGAATAAAAAAGACGGGAAAGGGACTGCCTCTATCCCGAGTAGGTTGTATCTACCCCAGTGCTTAGCAGAGTCTTCCCCACTACCCCTTCAAAAAGGAGACACTTTCCGTGGGGTAGAAAACATATCTTTCCCTTTTATTTCAGAGGTTCGCCCTCTGGGTGCCGGAGGGGTGGGGAGCGGGGTCGGGTAATGAGCTCCCGCACCCTGAGCTACCCCGTCAAGTTCCCTGACCCCGTGCCCGTCTCAGCGCCTGGACGGAAATCCCGGCCTGCTCTCTGCTCCCAGTGGTCCCGCGGGGACACGCGCGTGCGGGCCCGCCCGCGGCCTCTACGGGAGCGGGGTGCGCTTCACCACCCGGCCATCCTTGGCCACGGCAAAGTGGTAGCTGCGTGGGTTGTCTAGGGCCTCTTCGATCCTCTGCTCCAAGTTTTCGGGGCTGATGAAGTGTTTTGCTTCTTCCTGTGTGCGGGGAGGAGGGTCGAGATCAGCGGTCACTCAATCGTTCACGCGATCGCGTTTACTGAGCGCTTACTGCGTGCGAAGCACTGTAAGTGAGCATCTGGGAGAAGACGATACAACAACGGACGGACGCGTTCCCTGCCCATGATGAGCAGTAAGTCAAACCCCTTGGAAAGGTGACCTTCCCCTTCAGCTGTTTGCCTGGGGGCCCCCGACCCCCAGGTCTTTAAGGATGAAGCAGCATGGCCTAGAGGGCAGAGCGCGAGTCTGGGAGCCAGTAGGATCTGGGGTCTAATCCTGCCCCTGCCCCTTCAGTCACCCAGTCGGTCACGAAGCAGCATGGCCTAACGGATAGAGCGTGGTCCTGGGAGTCAGAGTCAGATGAGGTAACTGAGGCACAGAGAAGTTAAGTGACTTGCCCAAAGTCACACAGCTGACAAGTGGCAGAATCAAGATTAGAGAACCCACGACCTCTCACTCCCAAGCCCTTGCTTTAAAAAAAAAAAAGGCAAGTAGATGACCTCGAGCCACTCTGGATCCCCTGGGACCACCCTCCAGCTGGCCGGGTCCTTCTGGATCTGCCCCTCCCCTGGCTCCTTGGGTGTGGGGGGGAGAGGGCGATGGAGGAAGCTGAGCTAATCCCCGCCCCCTGTGTGGATCAGGGACTTCCCAGACCCACCCCCCAACCCAGCTAGCCTCTCTGCTGCCCCCCCGGGAAGGGGCAGAGATGCCTTCACACCTCTGCCTCCTCTGCCCCCCGTGCTCCCCTCCACCCTATCATACCTGTAGCTGGAGGACCTCTTTCATCCTCTCCTGGAGAAACTCCTCTGTAGCCCGGGCCTTCTGGGTGGCTTCCTGGTCCTGCCGGACCCTCAGCTCCTCCTGCTCCTTTCTCAGCCGCTGCTCCCTGCCGGCACAGTTTGGGGGGGGTGAGACTGAGGGGTGAGCCGTAGGCGAGGGGCACTACAGGGGGGCCGGTGGGGTGGCCGTCGATTCAGACCGACTCCGCCAGCCACTTGCGCGTTTATCTGTTTTATGGTTTATGCGTCCAACCCTATCACCTTGTCTCTACCCTAGCCCTCAGTACAGCGCCTGGCACGTAGTAAGCGCTTAACAAAAACTACTATTACTACTAAGTGCTGGGCAGATACAGGCTAATCAGATTGGACACAGTCCCTGTCCCATGTGGGGATCACCGCCTTCATCCCCATATTACAGAGGAGGGAACTGAGGCCCCGAGAAGCGAAGTGACTTATCCAAGGTCGCAGAGGAGACAAGTCGGGGAGCCCAGCGTATGTGCCGCTTGGACGACCCAATCTGTGTTGGCAGACCCTAGAGAGCAGGGGGCCTCGCCCCGTGTCCTCCCTGCTGAAGACCGCGGCCCCCCTCCCCAGGCTCACCGTAGTTCCTGCAGCCGCTGGTTCTCCGCCTGATTCCAGGCCATGAGCTGCTGATGCTCCTCGGCTTCCTGCTTCGCTCTCAGGGAGGCCATTGCTCCCTGCTTCTCCTCGTACACCTTCCGCCGCACTTCCTCTATGAATTCAAACCTGTGCGAGGTGGGGGGGGGGGGGGGGGGCGGGCACGTGGGAGTCAGGATTGTGCATTCTCCTAGCCCCCAGTCCAGAAGTAAGGGCACATGGACCCCCTTTCCCATCATCTGCCCTTCAGTGGCAGGGACCACACTTCCTCCTTGCCCACCCAGGAGAGAGAAAGTACGTGTGCGCAAGCGTGTGTCTGGCTTGTCTTCCCCCGATCAGTCGGCCACCCCCACCGCCTCCACCAACTTTCCCAAACCTTTCACTCCCTCCCCGAGCCCCCAGCCACCCCGGCTCCACCACTTGTCTGTTGTATGACCTTGGGCAAGTCACTTCCCTTCTCTGTGCCTCAGCCGCCTCATTTGTAAAATGGGGATTGAGACCGTGAGCCCCAAGCTGGACGGGGACTGTGTCCCACTCAATTTGCTTGTACCCACCCCAGCGTTTAGTACAGTGCTTGGCACATAGGAAGCGCTTAACAAATACCACAATTATTATTATTAGCAAGTACCACCATTCTTATTATTGTTGCAGAGAAGCAGCATGGCTCAGTGGCAGGAGCCCGGTCTTGGGTGTCAGAGGGTGAGGGCTCTAATCTCGGCTCTTCCACTTGTCTGCTGTGTGTCCTGGGGCAAGTTGCTTCACTTTGCCGAGCCTCAGTTCCCTCATCTCTAAAACGGGGATGAGGCCTGCGAGCCCCACCTTGTACCTACCCCAGTGGTTCGAGCAGTGCCCGACATGTCGTAAACGCTTAAGAAACGTCAGGATAACGATAATAATGATGATAATGTTGGTATTTGTTAAGCGCTTATGTGCAGAGCACTGTTCTAAGTGCTGGGGTAGATACAGGGTAATGAGGTTGTCCCACGTGAGGCTCGCAGTTCATCCCCATTTTACAGATGAGGTCACTGAAGCACAGAGAAGTGAAGTGACTTGCCCACAGTCACACAGCCAACAAGTGGAAGAGCCCAGATTCGAGCCCATGACAATGGCATTTGGTAAGCAGTTAACCAGGGGCCAGGCACTCTACTAGGCGCTGGGGTGGATAGGGAAGCAGCGTGGCTTGGTGGCTTGGGAGCCTGAGGTCGTGGGTTCTAATTCCGCCACTGGTGTAGCGTGTGACTTTGGGCAAGTCACTTCCCTTCTCCGTGCCCTCCGTCAGCTCATCTGTCAAACGGGGATGAAGACTGTAGACGATTAGACTGTGAGCCTGTCACTGGGCGGGGACGGTCTCTATCTGTTTCCGATTTGTCCATTCCAAGCGCTTAGTTCAGTGCTCTGCACATAGTAAGCGCTCAATAATAAGAATGTTGGCATGTTTTAAGCGCTTATGTGCAAAGCACTGATCTGAGCGCTGGGGGAGATAGAGGGTCATGAGGTGGTCCCACGTGAGGCTCACAGTTCACCTCCATTTTACAGATGAGGTCACTGAGGCCCAGAGAAATGAAGTGACTCGCCCACAGTCACACGGCTGACAAGTGGGACGCAGCGTGGCTCAGTGGAAAGAGCCTGGGATTCGGAGTCAGAGGTCATGAGTTCGACTCCCAGCTCTGCCGAGTGGGCTCAGCTGTGTGACTGTGGGCAAGTCACTTCACTTCTCTGTGCCTCAGTTCCCTCATCTGTCAAATGGGGATTAACTGTGAGCCTCACGTGGGACAACCTGATGACCCTGTCTCTCCCCCAGCGCTTAGAACAGTGCTCTGCACACAGTAAGCTTGTAACAAATACCAACATTAAGTGGCAGAGCCGGGATCCGAACCCATGACCTCCGACTCCCAAGCCCGGGCTCTTTCCCCCGAGCCACGCTGCTTCTCTTCCTATCAGTAAAGACTATCGAAGACCGGGAGCCCACGCGGGAGGGCCTCGGACCCCTCCGCCTCCCCCCCCGCCCCCCCCCCCGCCCCTCGGAACAGCGCTTGGCACAAGGTAAGGGCTGGGCCCAGTCCCCGTTTTCCCGAGGAGGGCACTGCCGGTCCGAGAAGGGAAGGAGGGGCCCCAGGTCCCCCACGGGACGCGGGCGGAGCGGGGGCGTGCGGGCCCCGGCCGGACCTGAGCGCCCGGAGCGCCAGTCGGTGCAGGCGGTAGCGCTCGGCGACCACCGGCAGCTCGGTCGCGTCGACGCCGGGCGGCGGCCGCAGCAGGCCGGCCTTGGACTTGGCGGGCGGGTCGTGGCGGCTCTTGCGGCCCCGGGCGGGCACCCGCGGCGGCCCGGACGGCGGGGGGCGGCCCGGACGGCCGGCGCGGCCCAGCGCCCGCAGCATGGCGGCCCAGGACCGGCCCGCACGCCCGGCCCCCACTCCGCCTGCCACGCCGCCTGCCACGCCTCTCGCCGCCGGGGCCGCCCGCGGGGCAGGCCGGGAAATGGAGTCCGCCGTCCTCCCCCCCCCCCCCCATCTCCCCGCTTCTCCCCCTTAGGCCCCGGCCCTTCTTCCCGGGGCGGTTCACTCGAATTTGCCAATTGCTTGCGCGGTGCAGACCGCTGGACGAAGAGCTTGGGAAGTAATCAGAATAATGGCGTCGGTTAAGCCCTTACTATGTGCAAAGCACTGTTCTAATAATAGTAATGATAATGTGGGTGTTTGTTAAGCGCTTCCGACGTGAAAGCCCTGTTCTAATAATAATGTTGCCATTGGTTCAGCGCTTACTCTGTGCAAAGCACTGGTCTCATAATAATGATAATGTGGGTGTTGGTTAAGCGCTTACTCTGTGCAAAGCACTGGTCTCATAATAATGATAATGTGGGTGTTGGTTAAGCGCTTACTCTGTGCAAAGCACTGGTCTCATAATAATGATAATGTGGGTATTGGTTAAGCGCTTACTCTGTGCAAAGCACTGTTCTAATAATAATCATTCCTTCATTCAATAGTATTTATTGAGCGCTTACTATGTGCAGAGCACTGTACTAAGCATTTGGAATGTACAAATGGCTAACAGGTAGAGACAGTCTCTGCCCTTTGACAGGCGTACAGTCTAATCGGGGGAGACGGACAGACAAAAACAATAGCAATAAATAGAATCAAGGATAAATACAATTTTTTATTATATATTTATATATAATAAATAGAATAGAATAATAATGATAATAGTGGTATTTGTTAAGCGCTTACTCTGTGCAAAGCACTGTTCTAATAGTAATAATAATAATGTTGGTATTTGTTAAGCGCTTACTCTGTGCAAAGCACTGTTCTAATAATAATGATAATGGTATTTGTTAAGCACTTTCTATGTGCAAAGCACTGTTCTAATAATAATAATGTTGGTATTTGTTAAGTGCTTCCTATGTGCAGAGCACTCTTCTAAGCGCTGGAGGAGATTCAGGGTCATCAGGTTGTCCCACCTGAGGCTCACAGTTAATCCCCATTTTACAGATGAGGTAGCTGAGGCACAGAGATGTGAAGTGACTTGCCCACAGTCACACAGCTGACAAGTGGCAGAGCCGGCATTCGAACCCATGACCTCTGACTCCCAAGCCCAGCCTCTGCGCTGGAGAGGATACAGGGTGATCAGGTTGTCCCACATGGGGCACCCAGTCTTAATCCCCATTTTACAGATGAGGTAACTGAGGCACAGAGAAGTTAAGTGACTTGCCCAAAGTCACACAGCTGGCAAGCGGCCGAGTGGGGAATTGAATCCAGGACCTCTGACTCCCAAGCCCATGCTCTTTCCACTGAGACATGCTGCTTCTCTACAGTAAAGCAACTAAAAGGTAAAAAAATAATAAAATTATGAAAAGCAGCACGGTGTAGTGGAGAGAGCAGAGTCCTGGGAGTCAGAAGGTGATGGGTTCTGATCCTAACTCACCCACTTGTCTGCTGTGTGGCCTCGGGCAAGTCAATTCACTTCTCCGTGCCTCAGTTCCCTCACCTGAAAAATGAGGATGGAGACTGTGAGCCCCACATGGGACAGGGAATGGTGTTCAGCCCCATTTGCTCAAATCCTCCCCAGCGCTTCCTACACTGCCTGGCACATAGCCCCTAAGAAACACCATCACTATGATCACTTCACTTCTCTGGACCTCAATTCCCTCTTCTGTGAACTGTGGATTAATAATAATAGTAATAATGTTGGTATTTGTTAAGCGCTTACTATGTGCCATGCACTGTTCTAAGCGCTGGGGTAGATACAAGGTAATCAGGTTGTCCCAAATGGGGCTCACAGTCTCCATCCCCAATTTACAGGTGAGGTAACTGAAGCACAGAGAAGTGAAGTGACTTGCCCAAGATCACACAGCAGACAAGTGACAAGGGTGTGAGCCCCAAGGGGGCAGGGACTGTGTCCAACCTGCTTAAATTGTATCGATCCCAGCACTTAGAAGAGTGTGTGGCACAGAGTCAGAGCTTTGAAAATACCCTAATTAGGATTGGGGCCCTGAAATGCCCTCCCTCCTCACATCTGCCAAACTAACTCTCTTCAAAGCCCTGCTGAGAGCACACTTCCTCCAGGAAGCCTTCCCAGGCTGAGCCCTCCCTTTCCCTCTGCCCCTCATCTCCTCCCCATTCCTCCTACTCCCTCCCTTTCCTCTTCCCCCTTCCCCTCCCCACAGCACTTGTGCATATTTGTATAAATCATTTATTATTCTGTTTTATTACTGTCGTGTATATATCTATGATTCTATTTATCTTGAGGATATTAATGCCTGACTTATTCTTTTGTTCTGCTGTCTGTCTCCCCCGTTTAGACCGGGAGCCCGTCGTTGGGCAGGGATCGGCTCTATCTGCTGCCGAATTGTCCATTCCAAGCGCTCAGTACACTGCTCTGCACACGTGGCTCAGTGGAAAGAGCCCGGGCTTGGGAGTCAGAGGTCATGGCTTCGAATCCAGCCTCATGTGGGACCATCTGACTACCCTGTATCTCCCCCAGCGCTTAGAACAGTGCTCTGCACAGAGTAAGTGCTTAACAAATAGCAACATTACACACAGTAAGTGCTCAGTAAATATGAATGAGTGATTATCTGGGCTCTGCCACTTGTCAGCAGTGTGACTGTGGGCAAGTCACTTCTTTGCGCCTCAGTGCCCGCATCTGTAAAATGGGGATGAACTGTGAGCCTCACGTGGGACCACCTGATGCCGCTGTATCTCCCCTAGCGCTTAGAACAGTGCTCTGCACATAGTAAGCGCTTTACAAATACCAACATGATTATTATGATTCCCTGCTTGGCCTCTGTGGTCTCCCCTCAGGACGAGCTCGGGGCGCGGCCCCGCGCGTCAGCACGAGCTCGGGGCGCGGCCCCGCGCGTCAGCACGAGCTCGGCGCGCGGCCCCGCGCGTCAGCACGAGCTCGGGGCGCGGCCCCGCCCCGCTCTCCACCAATCAGCGCTCGCCGCGTCCTCTGGCCCCGCCCCCTTCCCCGCGGCGCCTCGTGCCCAACGCTCGCGCTCCCTCCGAGGAGAAGCGACGAGGCGCGGCCTCCTCCGTCGGGCGCCATCTTGTTCGTGCCCCCCACGCACCCCCCCACCCCCCGAGGTCAATGACGCCATGCCCCTGGGCCACTATCTGGAGCGGCTTCTCCGGGCCCTCAGGGGTTGGGCTGCAGGTGATGATGAGAATTGTGATAGTTGAGGTATTTGTTAGGCGCCCACTGTGTGTCGAGCACTGTCCCAAACGCTGGGGTGGAGAGAAGCTGATGGTGGGGGGAGGGGGACGGACACACAGCCCCTGGCCTAATGGGGCTCACAGACTTCATCCCCATGAGGTAACCGAGGCCCAGAGAAGTGAAATGACGTGACCGGAGTCACCCGGCAGATGATAATGTGGGTATTTGTAAGCGCTTAGTATGTTCTAAGCGCTGCGGTAGATACAGGGGAATGAGGTGCTCCCACGTGAGGCTCACTGTCTTCATCCCCATTTTACAGGTGAGGTCACTGAGGCACAGAGAAGTGAAGTGACTCATAATAACGTTGGTATTTGTTACGCGCTTACTATGTGCAGAGCACTGTTCTAAGCGCTGGGGGAGATACAGGGTCATCAGGTTTTCCCACGTGAGGCTCACGGTCTTCATCCCCACATTACAGGCGAGGTCACTGAGTCACAGAGAAGTGAAGTGACTAATAATAACAATTATTTGTTAAGCACTTACTATGGGCAGAGCACTGTTCTAAGCACTGGGGTAGATGCAGGGTAATCAGATTGTCCCAGGTGAGGCTCACAGTCTTCATCCCCATTTTACAGATGATTCATTCATTCATTCATTCATTCAATAGTATTTATTGAGCGCTTACTATGTGCAGAGCACTGTACTAAGCGCTTGGGATGAACAAGTCGGCAACAGATAGAGACAGTCCCTGCCGTTTGACGGGCTTACAGTCTAATCGGGGGAGACGGACAGACAAGAACAATGGCACTAAACAGCGTCAAGGGGAAGAACATCTCGTAAAAACAATGGCAACTAAATAGAATCAAGGCGATGTACAATTCATTAGCAAAATAAATAGGGTAACGAAAATAGAACTGAGGCCCAGAGAAGTGAAGTGACTGGCCCACAGTCACACAGCTGACAAGTGGCAGAGCCGGAATTTGAACCCATGACCTCTGACTCCCAAGCCCGGGCTCTTTGCACTGAGCCGGCGGAGGGGGGATTAGAAACCCTGCCCCCGAGACCCCCTCACCCCCCGGACAATGCAGCCACAGCCAAAGGCGGGGGGTCAGGGACCGGGCTTGCCACGCGGTGACCCAGTGTCCGACGGGGTCGTCTTCTCCTGCCACAGCGTTGTCCCACGACGAGAGAACTGAGCCGGAGCCAGAAAACCCGTCCCCGGAGCACCGAGGAGAAGAATGGAGGAGGACTCCAGTCTTGCAGGTTTTTATGCGTTGATTTAAGTCGCGGTCGTCGTCAGAGGAGCTGGGGATGCGGTGGGAACTGGGCAAGAGTGAGATGGGGGCTCAGCCCTGAGGCTCGCCCATCTGGTGCCGCCGCCTCAGCCTAGTTTCACAACTCGCGCCTCATGTTTTCTTCCTCCTCCTCCCAGCCCAAGGCATTTCAGCGACGTAACTACCGTGAGAGCGGCCCGTGTTGGCACCCAGGGGGACGGGGGGCAGGTCTGCGGCCCAGCCGGCCTCCTGGCGAGGCCGGACAGACCCCTGGGAGAAAATGTCGATGCCGGCGCTCTTCCAGCCGCGCTCGATTCCAACCCCGGATTCTGGTTGTCGCGTCTGGGTGGACAGGAACATGCCTCGTCGGCTCCCTCGGCAGACCTAGGCGTGAGGATGTGAAGGTTCAGTGTCCTGAAGATGGATCCCATTTTGGCGCCTTGGGCTTTAAGTGAAAAGAAATCGCAGACTTTTGGATCGGGACTCATTCGTTCAATCATTCGTTTGGTCGTTTTTATTGAGTGCTTACTGTGTGCAGAGCACCATGCCAAGCGCTTGGGAGAATACAGTAGAAGACTGAATGGACACATGCCCTGCCCAGAGCGGGCTTACAGTCTCGAGGGAGGACTGCAGCGGGGTAGCGGACCGGGATCGCGTAGGGGTTAGAGAAAGAGGCTGAAGGACGGCCAGAGGCAGCAGTGGGTTCCCAGGGCTGGCCAGGAGGGCCCGGGGTGGTTGGGGCTGGGAAGAGTCGGGGGGCCGGCGGGGCGGCGGTTTTCACCAACGTATATCGAGCAGCTTCCGGATCATTTCTCCCTCTGTTGGGTCTGGGCCAGGATGGTGGCCGGGGGCGGAAAAAGGAAACAGATGCCCTCCAGCTTGCCACCTTCCCTTTCCCCTAGCCAACCTTCCCCTGACCGGATGGGGGTTTCCTCAATCGCTGTTTGAGATGTATTTATTGAATGCTTCCTGGGGTGCAGACCACTGTACTAATCGCTTGGGAGAGGTCGACGCAACAGTAAACGGACGCCATTCCCTGGCAACAGTGAGCTTGCCATCGAAAGGGGGAGATAGATGTTAATATAAATCAATTCGTGACAGATATTGACATAAGTGCTGTAGGGCTGGGAGGAGAAGTTGAATAAAGGGAGCTGGTCAGGGTGACGCAGAAGGAAGTGGGAGAAGAGGAAAGGGGGGCCTTCGTCGGGGAAGGCCTCTTGGAGGAGATGGGCCTTCAGTAAGGCTTTGAAACCGGGGAGCATCATCGTCTGTCGCGTTTGAGGAGGGAGGGTGTTCCAGGCCAGAGGGATGACGGGGGCGAGGCGTTGGCACCGAGCCAGACGAGATCGAGGCACAGTGAGAAGGTTGGCATTCGAGGAGCGAAGTGTGTGAACTCTGAGAACCCTCCCTGCAGCCCTGTTTGAGAACCAGAATGCAGAGCCCAAGCTGTAAGGGCAGGGCAGGGCAAGGCAAGGCAAGGTAGACCAGGCCCTCAGAGAAGCGGCTGGCTCCGTTAATCTGCCCCTATAAGGACTGTCTCCTCACCTGTGCTCTGGGTTGTTGAAGAAGAGTCGTGCCGTAGCCCTGAAGGAGAGGAGCGTTTAGGGGCGCTTAGTACCGTGCTCTGCACACGGTAAGCACTCAGTAAATACGACTGACTGACTGACTGACTGACGAAGGGGGACAGATTTATTGATTCTCCTCCCGGCCAGGCCCCTGGCCCAAGCTGGGACTGCCCTGCTCCCCTGAGAGCCCCGGCGGCTCCTCGGAGGCTGGGTTTGAGGGTGGGAAGCACCGTGGCCTAGTGGACGGAGTCCAGGCCTGGGAGTAAGAAGACTTGGGATCTAATCCCGGCTCTGCTGCTTGTCCGCTGTATGTCCTTGGGCGAGTCACTTCTCTGGACCTCAGTTTCCTCATCTGCAAAATGGGGAGTAAATCCTACTCATTCCTGTGCTTAGTCTATTGCTCTGCACAGAGTAAGAGTTCAATAAACAAACAGAGAAGCAGGATAGTGTAGTGGATAGAGCACGGGCCCAGGAATCAGAAGGACCTGGGTTCTAATCCCGGCTCCGCCACTTGTCTGCTCTGTGACCTTGGGTAAGTCACTTCACTTCTCTCTGCCCCAATTCCCTCATCTGTAAAATGGGGATTTGATTGGGTCCAACCTGATTAAATGTATCTTCCCCAGCGTTTAGGACGATGCATGGCACACAGTAGCAAATGCCATTAAAAAAAAACACACGATTGATATAGCTTTCCAGTGCTTAGTACAGTGCCTGGCACGTAATAAGTACCACCGTTATCACTGTTCTTCTATCCCGCATGCCTCCCTGCCGGCCCCCGGGCCCACCCCAGCCTCTCATGCCATGGACAGCAATAAGCAGGCCCGAACCCGGGACCATCCCCTCTCGAGACCGGCAGGAGCCGAGCCAGTAGTAGCCAACCGGGGCGGGGATGTGGGGTCCCCGAGGACTTACCAAGAGGGTCTTCCCTAGGGCCATTCTCTGGCTTCCTGAGTACCAGCCGTGAGACCAGTGCTGGGGCCAGGAGAGCTTGGTGCCCAGGGCCAGCAGCCCCAGGAGCGTGAGCAGAAGGGGCCGGAGGCCACTCATATCAGCTGTAGTTGTTGGGGGCAGCCCGGAGGAGGTTCGCCTATGGACCTGCTTTGAGCAGGGCAGGAGATCGGACATCCGGGGCATGGAGGGTGGCGCGACTAAGGAGAGAGAGAGAACGGCCCCGCCAACCTGGCGGCCCACCCTGCCCATCTTCAGAATAGCCCGGGGTCGGGGGGAAGCATCGCTCACCACCCATAGGTTTCGTGGTCTTGTCTTCCCAGAGCAGACCTGGGGTGGGAGGGCGGTGAGGGGCACCTGGTGGGCTTGGAAGCCCTGCCCCCCCACCCCAAGGCAAACAGGTGTTTGAGTCTCTTGGGGAGAAGCACTTCCTGATGGGAAACTCCGCTGAGCTGGTGGCTTCCTATGATTGGGGAGCAGATGTCCCGCCCTTTGGAGCTGGCCTGCTGCATCTGCCAGGACAGGTCCCCCAGAGGGAGGCCCAAGTGCAAGGGGCCCCAGCTGCCTCCCACAGCCTGACCCTGGGGTCAGCGGAACCCCCCTCCCCGCCCCAAGCAGGGGCCTCTTTCCCACTCCCCCCAGGGCCCCGATAGCCTAGGTCCCCATCTCTGATCTTCTTCTTTAGGGGGCCGGTGGGCCGGACAGGCTGATCTGGCCCCGTTCGAGCCCCCTGACCGGCAGATCTTCCTGCCCCACAGGAAGTGTTCCCAGGAGTCTTTCCAAGCATTGGCGGCAGACAGCGGGCAGATTTTGAGGGACGGTCGGGGAGGTGGGACTCACCTAGGCTCGGCTCGACTCCGCTGCTCCCAGAACAGCGGCCGGCCGTGGCGTCTGGGGCCCTGCGATATTTATCCCTGTGGCTGCCCCTTGGGACGGGGCCCAGATGGCCTCCATCAGCCTCAGCAAACATTGCTATACCACCACCTGCTGCCGGGGAGAGGGCTGACGAGGCAGCGACGCAGAGGGGACCCCCTCCGCCCCTCACACCAGCCACCAGCTGGCCGCCGACAGACCGCAGGCCTCTACGCAGACCCCATCAGAACTGGGGGGTGGGGGTGGTTCTGGGGAGACGGTCCTTGGCAGGGAGGGGCTGACGGCCTCCCGGCCCAACTCGGCCGACCCAGTCAGTCAGTCAGTCGGTCATATTTATCGAGCACTTAACTGTGTACCGAACACTGTAACAATTATAATAATTGGGGCATTTGTTAAGCACTTACTTGGTGCCAAGCACTGTGCTAAGTGCTGGAGTAGATAGAAGCAAAAAGGATTGGACACAGTCCCTATCCCTCAGGGGGTTCACAGGATTAATCCCCATTTTACAGATGAGGAAACTGAGGTCCAGAGAAGCAAAGTGACTCACCCAAGGTCACCCAGCAGAGAAGGGGCGGAGCCGGGGCTAGAACCCAAGTCCTTCCGGCTCCCAGGCCTGGGCTTTCTCTACTAGGCCATGCCACTTCTTCCCAGTGCCCGGTACTGAAGTGACAGCACGCTGATTATTCAAGGGGTGCCAAGGCCTGAACCCCCTCCCACCAAGCACTTGGGAGAGTACAGTGTAACAGTACAACAGGCACATCCCCTGCCCACAACGAGCTTACAGGCCAGAGCGGAAACAGACATTAATATAAATGTTAAAGATATGGATATAAGTGCTGGGGGGGCGCTGAGATGGGGGATGAAGAAAGGGAGCAAGTCAGGGCGACACAGAAGGGAGTGGGAGAAGAGGAAAGGGGGCTTAGGGAACATCTCTTGGAGAAGATGTGCCTTCATTAAGTCAGTCAGTGGTATTTACTGAGCACTTACTGTGGGCAGAGCACTGTTCTAAGCGCTTGGGAGAGTTCAATATAGCAGGCACAATCCATGCTTTGAAGGTGTGGAGAGTTATCGCATGTAATTGTCCAGAACTGGGGAACTGAGGAAAGGCGCTGGGACTGTGAGGAGCAGGGTCTCTCTCTGGCCGTGGGCCTGGGGCGGGGGCTGCCTCGGAGCGTCATCTTGACTGTGCTCGAGAGTCGTCTTTGTCGTCATCGTCATGGTCAGCCCCGGCCTCTCCCTCTCCCTCAGCAGCCCGGCAGCCTCCATTCACTTCCCCCCACTTAAAAATAAATAAAATAAATGTTGGTATTTGTTAAGCGCTTACTATGTGCCGAGCACTGTTCTAAGCGCTGGGGTAGACACAGGGAAATCAGGTTGTCCCACGTGGGGCTCACAGTCTTAATCCCCATTTTACAGATGAGGTAACTAAGGCACCGAGAAGTTAAGTGACTTGCCCAAAGTCCCACAGCTGACAAGTGGCCGAGCCAGGATTCGAACCCATGACCTCTGACCCCGAAGCCCATGCTCTTTCCACTGAGCCACGCTGCTTCTCTATTCCTCCCTCCCTCCTTCCCTCCCTCCCGTACCAGGGCTGAGGCCATGAACCCAATCAGAACAGGGCCAGCTGGGTCAAGAGGCCAAGTTGACGGCTGGCGTCGGTGGCGTCGGGCCGCAAACGTGTGCCTGACAGCTAATTTCCTTCCCGAGGACATGGCAACAGGAGGGCCGGGATCCAACCGTCTCGGGATCCAGCTGTCTCCCGTACTGTTTCCCCGGAGCTGAGGAGAAACGCGGGTGGGGCTGGGAAACTAACTAAACCCTTGCTTCCTGCATGCTCACTTGCCGTGCCTTGGCCCCCTACATCTGGGGTTTATGGTGGGTGTCGGGCAGTGCACATATGTGGCCCTTGAAGGAGTTCTGGGGTGGGGGTGGGGGGCAACAGGAATTTCCTTAAAGGAATTGGGGTAAGGTCACACTAGTTCCTGCAGTTTTTGTTGTGGGAGGGAGTGGTCCAGGCCACAGGGTGATGATCATCGATTTAAAAAACTGTAAAAACCCTACCTCCTCCTCCAGACTGTAACCTCCTTGTGGGCATTCATTCATTCAGTCGTATTTATTGAGTGCTTACTATGTGCAGAGTGCTTGGGAGACTATGTGCTGTAATGGCTAGATCATGGGTCTGGTAGTAAGGAGGTTATGGATTCCAGTCCTGGCTCTGCCACTTTTCTGCTCTGTGACCATGGGCAAGTCACTTCACTTCTCTGTGCCTCAGTTACCTAATCTGTAAAATGGGGATTGAGACTGTGAGCCCATGTGGGACAGGGACTGTGTCCAACTCTATTTGCTTGTATCCATCCCAGTGCCTAGTACAGTGCCTGGCACATAGTAAGCACATAACAAATGTCATCATTGTCATTATTTTTATTATAGTAGAACAATAAGCAGACACATTCCCTGCCCACCATGAGCTTACAGTATAGAGGGGGAGACAGATATTAATATAAATAAATAAATGACCGATATATACATAAATGCCTTGGGGCTGGGGGAGGACAAATATAGGGAGCAAATCAGGGTGTCACGGAAGGGAGTGGGAGAGAGGAAAGGAGGAGAAAGGAGGGTATAGTCAGGGAAGGCTTCTGGGAAGAGATGTGCCTTCAATAAGGTTTTGATAGAGGGAGAGTTTTCTGTCAGATTTGAGGAGGGAGGGCATTCCAGGCCAGTGGCAGGACATGAGCGAGGGGTTGGGGCTAGATAGACGAGATCAATTTCCAGTGTGAAGTTTGGCATTGGAGTAGCAAAGTGTGCGGGCTGTGATGTAGTAGGAGAGGAGCGAGGTGAGGTAGGGGGGCGCAAGGGGATTGAGTGCTGTGCAGGAAATAGGTGCTTTTATTTGATGCGGAGGTGGGTGGGCAACCACCGGAGTTTCCGAAGGATGGGGGAAACGTGGCCTTAACGTTTTTGTAGAAAAACCATCTGGGCCGAAAAATGAAGTATTGACCTCCGTGGGGAGAGACAGGAAGCTGGCAGGTCAGTGAGGTCCAGGACACAGGGGGAAGACCATTGTTTTAAAACAACGATTAGACTGTAAGCCCGTCAAACGGCAGGGACTGTCTCTATCTGTTGCCGACTTGTTCATCCCAAGCGCTTAGTACAGTGCTCTGCACATAGTAAGCGCTCAATAAATACTATTGAATGAAATACTATTGAATGAACAATGAAAAACCTTTTTTTCCCCTCTAGGTTGTAAGCTCCTTGTGGGCAGGGATCCTATCTACCAATGTCATCGTATTGTACTCTCCCAAGTGCTCAGTACTGTGCTCTGCTCACAGGCAGCACTCAATAAATACCAGTTATTTATCGTCCAGAAAACTTTCACTTCAGTCACTTCAACCACCCCCAGCACACAGGGAAGCAGCGTGACCTAGTGGATAGAGCACGGGCCTGGGAAGCGGAAGGAGCTGGGTTCTAATTCCACCTCTGCCACTTGTCTGTTGTGTGACCTTGGGCAAGTCACTTCACTTCTCTCGGCTCCAGTTACCTCATCTATAAAATGGGGATAAAGACTCTGAGCCCCATGTGGGATGGGGACTCTGTCCACTCTGAATATCTTGTAACTACACCAGCACTTAGTACATGACACATAGCACTTAACAAATACTATTACCATTATTATTTATCATTATTATTATTTCAGAAGGGCTTTGAAGAAGGGGAAGAGCTGTGGTCTGTTGGCTCCAGGGGGTGAGAGTGTTTCAGGCTTGGAAGCAGGCATGGTTGAGAGGTTGGAGTTGGTAAAGGCGAGAATGAGAGCCAAGGAAGAGGTTCATTTGAGAAACATGAAGAATGTGAGTTGGGGCATAATGGGTGAAGATTGAATATGTAGGCGGGACTGAGCTTCCTCGGTGCTTTAATTTCCAGGAATTTTTGCTTAGGGCAGAGGGGCATGGTCAGCCGTTGGAGGTTTCAGAGAAGTGGGGTTATGTTGTAGGAAAAGGTTATGTTGTAGAAGTCTGAATCAGAGAAGGGAAGAGACCGGAGGCAGGGAGATCAGCGAGGAGGCCGATGTGGGAGCCAGGTTGAGATGCAACAAGTTCCCGGACCAGAGTGGTGGTTGTATGGGATGGGGAGGAAGGGGGGAGTTCTGAAGACCTTGGGGAGACAGGATGGACGAGATTTGGCAGCACACTGCCTACGGTAGCTGAAAGAAAGGGAGTGCAAGGATGATGCCAACGTGGTGGGCTCGAGACATGGGGAGGGATGGGGGTATCATCAACTGGGATAGAAAAAAGTAGGGGGCGAGTGGATTTGGGGCAAATACGAGGAATTAAAAAAATGAGGGGGAGGAGTAGATTTGGGTGTGAATGTGAGGAATTAGAAAAATTAAGGGGAGGAGTAGGTTCGGGAGCAAAGATGAGGAATTCAGTTTCTGGATCTATTGAGCTTGATTTGGACGTCCCAGCAGCACTTCAATCACAGCTGCTCAACTTCCCTCCTAAACCCGCTCCTCCTTCTAAACTTTCCTGTCAGCCCTCACCATCCTTCCTGTCGCAGAAGCTCCCGGCCTCCGTGCCCTCTTCAATTTCTCGCTGTCTTTCAGCACGGCATTTTTTTCCTCCAGTGTTTCTTTGACGTCTAAGTTCCACCCCCTCCCTACCCAGGTCAAAGCCCTTAACAGTTCACGATCAGACTACTGTATTATCCCTTATTTTCCAGCCTTTAGCCTCTCCCCTCCCTAGATCACCGTCCTAAAACCTTATTTGGCTTGCTTTTTTCCACTCCTTGAAACCTCCAACGGCTGCCCTTGCGGTCCACCTGATGCTCAGGGTTCTCCACCAGCTCTTCCGTGACACCACTTGTCACTTTGTGTTCCCTCACCCACACTGAGGCTTCCTCCCTCCCAAGCTCTCCTGTCATTTATTTCTTTATATTAACGTCTGCCTCCACCTCTAGACTACAAACTCATTGTGGGTAGGAAATGTATCTGTTTATTGTTAAAGGGTACTCTCCGAAGCGTGTAGGACAGTGCTTTGCACATAGTAAGTGCTCAATAAGTCCAGTTAAATGAATCAGTAATTTTACTGTCCTCCCTACTCCCTCCCCAATCCCTTGTTTAAGCCGTTCCCCTCGCCTGGAACGTTCGGCTCCTGCGAATCCCATCTGTAAAGCCTTGCCCCAGATTTTCTCTCTTCCAGGAAGACTTCCCTGATCAGTTATGACTGATAATGATGACAATTTGCTAATGGCTTACTATATACCAAGCACTGTACTGAGTGCTTAGATATTCAGATTGGATACAGTCCCTCTCGGGGGATACCAGTTCCTCCACACCAAGCCACGTTGAACCAGCAATCACAGTTAGCACTTTATGTACCTTCATCTCTCCTTGGTTTCCACCAACTGGGGGTGCAAAATGGGGGTTGGTTATCTGTACACTGTAAGCTAATTGTGGGCAGGCAGGAAATAGGCCTACCAATTCTCTTGTGTCGTCCTCTCCCAAGTGCTTAGTACAGTGCTCTGCTTGCAGTAAGCGCTCTATAAATACCCATGATGGATTGAATTTATTGATCAGTCAGTGGTGTTTATTGGTTAATATACGTGGCTTATTTATATATCTCATCTTACACCTAGTATTCCATCTTAATACCTGCGATGTCCTTGTTGTTTATGCCTGCCAGTCTCCCCATAAGAGTGCAGGTTTTTTGAGAAGAGAGCGATAAACAGCTCTTATGTCCATATCCATAATATATTATTTATATATCAGTGTCCTTCTCCCCCTCTGGATTGCAAGCTCACTGTGGGCAGGGAACATATCTGCCAATTCTGTTGAATTGTCCTCTCCCAAGTGCTTAGTTCAGTTCTCTGCACAGAGTAAGCACTCAGCACATACCACTGGTTGACTGATTGGCACTTAGATTTTTATCTATAGATCAGTGGTGTTGAATGTTGTATATATGCTGCTTATTTATATGTTTCATCTTATATATTCTTCCTTCATACCTGCTATGTCCTTATTCTTTGTGCCTGCTTGCCTTCCCAGTCAGATTGTACATTTTTTGAGCAGGGAATCAATCAATATATAGTATTTGAGTGGGAGAGTGCAATTCTGATCTGAGTTTCCTCTGGTTGTATTATATCTATCCCAGGGTTTGGCACCAAGTAAGCACATAAATTCCACAGTTGTGATTTTCATTACAAAAGAATCTAGGAGAGGAGACAGACATTGAAACAGAATCTGGCGGTGGGAAGTAAAAGCAGTGTAAAGTACATAAGTGCTCTGGAGAGGGTCTGGACAGGAATCATGCCTGCCGATTCTGTTATATTGTACTCTCCCAAGCACATTAGTACGTACTCGATCCCACTGATTGATCGATTGATTGTAGACCTGTTGTGGGCAGGGAACGTGTCTACGAACTCTGTTATGGTGTCCTTTCCCAAGCATTGTCTAGTGCTCTGCACACAGTAAATGCTCGATTAATTTGATTGATGGATTGAGCGCCCGAGTGTTCAGTGCTAATGTGGCAGTAGAGTCAGGGGAATGGTGGGGGGAGGGAATGAGAGACTGATCAGGGAAGGCCTCTTGGAGGAGATGTGGTCTTAGTAAGGCTTTGAAGTTGGAGAGAGCAGTGGTTTGCTGGATGTGAAGGGGGAGGGAGGTAGGGTTTTTATATATGTTAAGTGCTTACTTGGGTAGCAGCCTGATCTAGTGGAAAGAGTTCGAATCCCAGCTCTACCCACTTTCCTGCTGTGTGATCTTGAGCAAGTCACTCAACTTCTCTGCCTCAGTTTCTTCATCTGCAAAATGGGGATTCAGTACCTGTTCTCCCTTCTACTTAGACTGTAAACCCCATGTGGGACCTGATTATCTTCTATCTACCCCAGTACTTGGCATATGGTAAGTGCTTCACAAATACCACAGAGAACCATGATCATTTAATTTGTGACAGTGGAATAGAAAACTAAGGTGTGAAGAAGCAGTGTGGTGTGGTGGCTAGAGCCTAGGCCTGGAAGTCAGGAGGACCTGTCTTCTAATTAGGCCCTGCCTCTTGTCTGCTGGGTGACCTTGGCCATGTCATTTCACTTCTCTGAACCGCTGTTCCCTCATCTGTCAAATGGGGGTTAAGACCAGGAGCCCCATGTGGGACCTAATTAACTTGTGCCTACCCTAGTGCTTAGAACAGTGTCTGGCACATAGCAGTGCTTGACAAATGCCATTAAATTTTTTAAAAAAAGGCCAACTCTTCCTTCTCCTCCTTTCCCAATGAGTCTTGGGGAGTGGGAGAAATTGAGGCCCCCTTGGGGAGAGAGAGTGGCAGAGGAGACTGTCACATGGAGGGAGCCAGGTTTCAGGGATGGCAAAGAGGAGCAGTGACTGAGGCAGGAACAGGTTGAGGATGAAGGAGGGGGGTGAGTTTGTCCACTGGGGAGGGTGTCGTTCCACAGATCACATTTGGAGGGGGCTTGTGGAGTGGGGATGGGAGAGGGGAGGGCCCAAGGAGTGGGGATGCCCTCCCACTTCATGTATGCCAGACCACCATTCTCTCCACCTTCAAAGCATTACTGAGGTCACAACTCCTCCAAGAAGCCTTCCCCGATTAAGCCCTCTCTTCCCCAGCTCCCTGTCCATTCTGCGTCATCTGTGCACTTCAATCCGTGACCTTTGGGCATTTGATATTCGCCCCAACCCCACCGCACTTGTGTACATATCTTTTAATTATATATTATAAATGACTTAGTTATTCACATTAATGTCTGTCTCCCCCACTAGGCTGTAAGCTTTCTGTGGGTGGGGAATGTTTATCCTAAATTCTGTTGTAGTGTAGTCTTCTAAGCTCTTAGAACAGTACTCAGCACATAGTAAGCCCTCGTTAAGTACCATTAATTGATTGATAAATAGTATTGACCGATGGAGGACATCAAAGTAAATGGTAAACGCAGAGGCAGAGGACAGGTGATGATAACTCTTTCCTCTGACCACCCCCAAGCGTATAGTTTAGAGTATCCTTCTTCCTACTCCTCCCACTGCCCCTTGGACCACCAGGTCTTCTCTCTGACCCTCCCTCAGCTCCCACGTGTGTCGGTCGGGTCAGCATCAGCCCCCAGCGGCCGCCCCTGCGTCACTCGGCACCGGGCTTAAGCAACGTGGTCTAGTGGGTAGAGCACAGGCCTGGGAGTCACAAGACCCTGGGTTCTAATCTGTCCCTGTCACTTGTCAGCTCTGTGACTGTGGGCAAGTCACTTCACTTCTCTGGGCCTTCATTCCCTCCTTTGGAAAAAGGGGATGATGACTGCGAGACTCCTGTGGGACAGGGATTGGGTCCAACCCGATTAGCTTATATCTGCTCCAGTGCTGAAACAATACCACAATCATCAGCACACAGCAGGGTGCCTGGCACATAATAAGCACCACAGTTATTATTCTTCAGGCAGAATTGCTGCCCTTGCAGTTTCTCTTTGTTGTCCTACAACTCGTGGGGGCCAGACTGGGGCCCCTGGAGGAAGAGAGGAAGGGGCTTTGGAAAGGGCAGGCTCTGCAGCCTGTTGTTGGCTCTCTGTAGGCTAACGAGGATATTTTTTCTCTTCCTTTTAAACCTTGTCGGAGGCTTTCCCTGAACTGCCGTTAAGTCCTCTGGGTTAGGATAGACTTGCTTGTACCCATCCCAGCGCTTAGTACTGGGCCTGGCACACAGTGCGCATTTAGCAAATGCCATTATTACTATTATCCGGGGTTTCCAGGTATTAGGTTCTACATCTCTGCCTGTGGCTCCTCAGGATGCTCAAGGCAGGGCTCTTGGGAGGGACACTGTGATTTACTCTGAAACCCCCCCCTTTGGTCTCAGGACCGTGTAGCTCTTTCTGGGGGCTGGTCAGCTACCCTGACCTGCAGGTGGGGCTAGGGGCCAGTCTGAATTCAGGAGCACCGGGGCGGGTGTCGGGCACGGGGACTGTCGAGAGGAGTTATCCGCTCTCCAAGGTAACCCCCCCCCACCTCCGTGGCCTCATTTCCCCTAATTCCCTCATCTTCTCCATCCTCCTTCTCCCATCCCACCTCCCCAGGCCTCCCCAAAGCAGACCCGTGCCCAGCCCCAGAAGCCAGCAGGGGCCAGGTCCTCGAACCTACTCTGAGGGGATTAACACATGTGGTTGGGCTTTAGCGGAAGGGGGACCGGGGGAGCAGGGCATGGGCCCGGTTTAGAGGGAGCTTCCGGAAAAGGGGAAGTGACTCTGGCACTTGCTGCCCACCCCCATCATCCTAGGAAACCCAGGATGGATCAGGAGTGAGGTTCCATGGACGCCAACCTAAGGGCAGCTAGAGGAGAGCCCCACCCCGCCCCGCCCATCCTCAGTGCAACCCAGGGTAGACCAGCACCCCGCCCCCATCGTCAGGCCGCCTCCTCCCCTCCATTGGACTTCCTGGCTTTGCCTCCGGTGAAGCAGAGACCACCGTTAAGAGTAACGTCTCTGTCCTCTACCCACCTCCTGCTATAGGGCCTGGTCCAGCTGCCCAGGCTCGTTGGTTGAGAAATTCAGGACACGGTTCATGGCTGGAACACTGTCCCTGCCCTGGCCACACCCGGCCCAGTACCGCGGGCTGAGATCAGGGCTTGGGCTAATGTCTCCCCCGGGCAGTGGCCATGCTGTTACTGCAGAGAGTGTAGGCTCTGGTGCCCGTCCCAGCTCCCTGTTGCTCAGCTTTTGGCCCCCAGCCCGCCACCGCCCCTCGCCAAGCAGGGAGTTCCTTGTTCTGAAGGGTTGCTCGGTTACGGCCCCCAGAGTTTAGCTGACCACCCCCTCCGCTCCAGTGTAGCGACCGGAAGGAACCCAAGAGAAGTTTTAGCAGCAATTTTAGTCTTCGTTATGGATGCTTCGCAAAGTCCGGCAGCAACAACCGGGCGGGTCCAGCTGGCTTCTCCTCCACAGCTGAGACATCTGTTTCCCTTCAGTTCTCGCCTGACTTCGAGAAACGGTGATCGTGTGAGCCCGGGCCACGCCCCACCCTGGGGACTAGGGGATCCCCCATCTGTCACTGGCCAAGTACCCCACCCTCCCCAGAGCACGGGAGCCAGGAGGCTGGTTCTGGGGAGGGTGGGACAGCGGGGGACATTGGGAGGAGAAGAGGGTTAAAGCTGGGTTCCTTCCAGAAGACCGACTCCAGCCGTGTCCTCTGGAACAGCCGGACCCCAACTCATCTCCCCCTCCCTTTGAGGGAGCTGCTTGGTCCGCCTCTAGAGTTGCGGGAGTGGGAGAGTCATGGTCCATGGCCCACAGATGAGGGACAGATCTCCTGGGAGGCCCTGCCCTTGGTTCCTGGTGGCCAAGGTGGGCAAAAAGGGCTGTCCAGCTCCCTCCCCCATCCTAGGAGTGGCAGAAGGGTCACTCTTTCCCAGAGGACGCGGCCCACTGAGCGGGCGGTTGGGGGTGGAAGGGGCAGGTGGGAAAATTTGGCATCCCCTTGGGGCCAGGAGGAGAGGTCTCTCCACAATGCCGGCTCCCCGGGGGACCCCTGGGAGTCTCAATTCAATCTCTGCCGGCAAATAGTTTAGACTGCTGCCCCTCCCAGGCGAGAGAGACCCCTCCCTTCCCGGCCCAAAGCCTTTCTGTTGGCTGAGAATTCCCCCTGGGGTGGGGCCAACCAGGAGGAGGGTTGGCTTTGCTTCCCCCAGAGTGGAAAACAGGCCTGACATGCGTGCGTCCATGCGAGCTCTGAAAGACATTGTGGTTTTTTTTTGGTTGTTGTTCCTTGTTGACGGGTGGGTGGGGATCTTTTGGAGCTCTTCTCCCTTAGGGAAAAAAATTCCCCAATAAACCCCAGCCTGGAATCCCGTCCGGCAGACGCCCCAAATCCAAACACCACGCTATTTAATTCCCCAAGAAAACACTGGAAAAGGACTTGGCCGCTACCACTTTGCTACATAGAAAATCTCCAGCTAATTACGAAGCCTAGGGTACCCACGGGGTAAACGGGTTAGGGTATATATATATACACAGATCGGGGGGTATATTAACAAAGAGAATATTACAAAATAGCGAAGAAGGCCCCTGTTGCTGGCCGGCCCCGGGGCCTCTCTTCTCATTTGAAGTTGGCGTAGTCTGAGAAAGCGTCGATGTACTCCTGCACCACCTTGTAGCAGAATTCGTACTGTTCCTGCCGGGAGGGAGGGAGGGAGGGAGGAGACGTCAAACACGGGAGTTAATGGCAGGAGGGGCAGGAGCACTGGCCGATGAGAGACAGCGAGCGAGCAGGGCCATCTGCTTGGGGTCAGGGCCCAGCCTGCTCCGTACCCCGCCCGCCTCCTGGGACAGATGGCTGCCAAGGGACCACGGGTGGCTTACAAACACCCTGGCCTCGTCCCCGGGGCGGTGAGGGGAGGAGGCCGGGATGGAACTGGGTAGCCGGATGGGTTCTAGGACCGCTCCGCTGTCAGCGTCCGCCCCCGCCCCAGGCTGCTGGCACGGCTGCCTGCCAGGCCTTCTCCCGCCCCCCAGGTTATTTTGGTCGGTTCTGTCCCCGTGGACCCTCCCGCCAGCCATGAGACAGATCTCTTTTGTCTGTGGCCCGGGGTTCCGTCCCGATGCGAGTTTCCCCCGGGGGCCCCTGCCCCAGCTCCCCATCCACTGGGGGTTGGGGGGGGGGGGGGCTCAATTCCCCGAACCTGGGACCTGGCCCTTTCCTGTCTGCCCGGAGGAAGTCCACTCAAGCGGGGGGCGCCTACCAGTGTCTGGACCATATGTGGCCTCTGCAACCTTAGACTCTTGACGGTCTGAAAGACGTCCAGGATCCCCTCGGCTTTCACCCTCTCCAGCACGGTGCTCAGTGCACAGAATGTTCCTGTCCTTCCCGCTCCCGCGCTGACAGACACAGACAGACATGGATGGACAGCTGTGAGCTTTAGCAGCCACGGGGGCCCTGGAGAAGAACCTTCTCCACCTACACCCACCTCCCAACTGCCCCCTGGGTCCAACTTGGTTCTTGCCCAGCTCCCCTGGGCCCCTCCTTTCTCACTGGGGCTGAGGCCTTTCTGCCTAGAGCTCAGTTGCCTCCTCCTCGTCCTGGTTGGCATGGACCCAGGAGTGGGCTTCACGCGGCAGTGTCCCAAGCTTAAACGGAAGCAGGCATGGCAACGGGGGAAGAGCAGCTTGGTTTACTGCATAGAGCCTGGGCCCGAGAGTCAAAAGGACCTGGGTTCTAATCCCTCTCTACCACTTATCTGCTGAGAGACCAAGGGCAAGTCACTTCACTGGGCCTCAATGACTCCCTCTGTAAAATGGGGATGAAGACTGTGAGCTCCCCATGGGACAGGAGCTGTGTCCAGCCCGATTAGCTTCTATCTTACCCTAGTGCTTAGTAGAGTGCTTGGCACTTAGTAAGCGCTGAACAAATACCAAATTTATAATTAAAAGGCCCAGCGATTTGTCAGAAGAGGGAATATGCTCTCTCCGCAGGACCTCTCCGTAGAGGGTTTGGCACGGGGGTGCCATTCAACCACTAACATCACCTGAAGCAGTACCAATTCTAGTGTGGGAACTGGGCAAGGAGGAGGGGTCAAGGAAAGAAGGGGAAGAAGCCCCAGTGTTACAAGGAGTTCAACAATGGTGGCCAGAAAGGCTGGACTGGTGAGGAAGGAGGGAACCCGTGGAGGGCGGGCCCACAGGGGAGCCGCTCCAGGAAGTAGAGCGGGGTTCAGGGGTACCACAACTGCGGAGCCTTCCATTAGGGAACAAGAAGCGGGTCGGGGATGGGCAGCGGCTCGACCTCAAGCTTCCGCCGCACCACCCGTGTCGCCGTTGACACGTCCACCTGCCGTCCGACCACTGTTATCCTTTTGCCATCCTCGTGAGGGTTTGAGTTGTCATCGTGCGAGAAGCCTGCTGATCGGGAGAGCCTCGCTCTCCCAGGGAAGATGGGGGGAGACATCTACCACCCCCTCCACCCCATCCAGGTCCGGTCCACGGCTGGTGGGCCCAGGCCCGGAGAGCTGGGACGCCTGCGGGAGCTGTGTGCCGGCCGCCTTCCTGGCCACCCGTTCTCAGAACCGGGATGGACCGCCTTGCTGCTGCAGCTCCGCTCCTTGCTTTCCCTCCTGCAGAGACCCGGTCCAGACCCTAGTCTGCTTGCCCCAGGGAAGTGGGGCTTGGTCCTGGTCTGCTCGGGGGCCTGCCTGCTCTGTTGGCTCCACTGTCCATAATCATAATTATAGCACTTGTTAAGCACTTACTATGGGCCAACCACTGTTCTAAATGCTAGGGTAGATTCAAGCAAATCAGGTTGGATGCAGTCCCTGTCCCCCGTGGGGCTCATAGTCTCAATCCCCATTTTACAGATGAGGCTAACTGAGGCCTAGGGAAGTGAAGTGACTTGCCCAAGGTCAAACAGCAGACAAGTGGCTGATCTAGAAGTCCCCCGGCAGGTAGAAGTTGCCCGATCAAGGGGTGGGGGGCAACCGAGAGGTAATCTTCTTAGGACCGGCTACGGTGGGGCCTAGCGGATAGAGCCTGGGCTTGGGAGTCAGGAGGACTTGGTTCTGATCCCGGCTCTGCCACCTGTCTGCTTTGTGACCTTGGGTAAGTCACTTCACTTCTCTGCACCTCAGGTATCTCGCATGTAAAATGGGGATTGAGACTGTGAGCCTCAGATGGGACAGGGACTGTGTCCAACCCGATTTGCTGGTATCCACTCCACATGATGTAGTGGATAGAGCATGGACTTGGGAGTCAGAAGGTCATAGGTTCTAATCTAGGCTCCAGCACTTGTCTGCTGTGTGAAGTGACCTTGGGAAAGTCAGAGAAGCAGCGTGGCTCACTGGAAAGAGCACGGGCTTTGGAGTCAGAGGTCATGGGTTCGAACCCCAGCTCTGCCACTTGCCAGCTGTGTGACTTTGGGCAAGTCACTTAACTTCTCGGTGCCTCAGTTCCCTCATCTGTAAAATGGGGATTAAGACTGTGAGCCCCACGTGGGACAACCTGATTCCCCTGTGTCTACCCCAGCGCTTAGAACAGTGCTCGGCACATAGTAAGCGCTTAACAAATACCAACATTATTATTATTATTAAGTCACTTCACTTCTCTGCACCTCTGTTACCTCCTCTGTAAAATGGGGATTGTCACTGTGAGCCACACATGGGACGGACTGTGTCCAACCCGATTTGCTGGTATCCCCCCAGCGTTTAGAATAGTGCCTGGCACGTAGTAAGCACGTAACAAATACCACCATTATTATTAAATGCTTAAAAGATACCATGTATGTATATAAGGGGTTGGGCTCCTGTGGAACCAAAAAGCAGACAAATCCAGTTTGGGGCCCTGGGGCTGAGGGGTGGATTTTATCTTTTTGGGTGCTTGTGCTTTCTTGGTGGGTTTGGAGTGGGGTTCTTGGGCTTCTCCTCCCTCAAATGTGAGCGACCCGACGGGAAAGCATCCTGCTTCCCCCTGACTCCCCCTTTCTGCGTGAGCCCCCCTGCCCCCTCCGCCTCTCAGAAACAGAGTGCTCCAGGAGCAGTAGCGGCCACAGAGCAAGTGTCCGCTGAGGGGACCGGCGGCGAGGCCTTCCTCCCGACTTCCCCACCCCCTTAGCCCCTGCCACCTCACCTGCAGTGCACGGTAATGGGGTGGTTGCCCGACTGCTGCTGCTGCTTCTGCACCGCGGCGATGATGTTGATCATCCCCTTCCCGTCACTGGGGATGCCCACCTCCGGCCAGCCGTGGAAGTGGAACTGGCGCACCTGCCGGCTCTTGTTCTCCTAAGAGGGCGGCCAGAGACGTGGAGACAATTAGCCAGAGGAGCTGCGATGAGGAAGGAGCCGGGCCACCCGGATCCCCGCGCCTCCCCCCACACGCTCCGCCCCCGCTCACATCCCCCACATCCCATCCTCCTCCCCCCGGCCCCTACCCTGGTGTTAGTGACGAGCAGGTCGCGCACGGTGTAGCTCTCACACTCGTCCTCCTTCTTCAGCTCCATGGTGATGTCTCCACAGGCCATGGGGTTGTCGCAGGGCCAGTACTGGGCACACTTTTCCTGAGGCCAGATGGGGCGGAGGCGGGCAGTGAGGAGCCTGGCAATGCCAGAGTTAGTCCCGTCCCGCGGTAGCAAAACGCTGGAGCCGGGACGGGACCAACTGCCCTCCTGAGGTGGGCAGGACTTGGCGGCATGGCAACCGACGGCAGGCTAGTCTGGGCGTATTGGGGGATTGTCCCCCACTGACCTGGCCCCTCTCCTCCAGCTCAGTGAGCATGACGATGGAGCAGGATTTCCACTCCCAGATCATCCTCCAGAAGTCCTCGATGGTGTGCTGCAGTGGGCCCTGGCTGGCAATGTACGAGTCCTTCTGACGATAACCCTGCGGGGCCGGATCGGTGACAACCAGTCAGGGCCACCCCTGGAGCTGGCTAGGACCCGAAGAGGGGGCCTGGCACCCCGGGGTGGGGGAGGGAGAGGTGGCATGGGGGCACGATGCCCCCAGGGGCCAGGTACCACTTACGTCGATGAACGATGCGTTCACGTAGTCTGTGTTCTCCTCCCCCCTCTTCACTGGAATGATGACTCTGTTGAATTCGTCTGCCAGCGGCAGGAGCGGACAAACATGGCCCGTGAGCGGGCCCCAGCCCAAAGCTCACCCGGAAATTCGCCTCCTTCCCCGGGAACCTTCCCCTCCCCAATAACCAACCCCCTCCCGCGGTGTGCGTGAGTCGGAGCAGGAGGAGGCACGTACAGGGAATGATCTGCAGAACTCTGTTCTTCTTCATGTTGGCGGGCAGGTTCCCCGTCCGCATCTTCTCGTTCTGGATTTTGATGGAGGTCAACTTCTGCGTTTGGTGGGTGGGGGCAGGGAGAGCTCGGTTACACCCCGGGTGTCCCCAGCATCCCTCTCCCAGCTTGGACGGCGGGCACGAGCCTCGGCGGGCCCACGCAGGGGCGGATGTGAGCGAGGGAAAGATGCCCGGGACTTTTTCTTGCCCGGGAAAAGGCCACCAAGTTCAGGGAGGGGACGACAGCCAGTCGGGGAGGGAGGCTGGTGTGGTGGGTTCAGGTACTACCTCCCAAGTGCCAGGGAGCTCTGGGCGTGAATGTGGGTGAACCAGGGCCGGGCCAGGCATCTCCCTCTCTCCCGCAACCCCGACTGGTCTCTCCCCAGCGCGCCCCGCTCCCCCCGCAGGGCCCCTTTTCCCACGGACCTTAAACTCCTCTTCGAGGCCGTTGCTGCTGGTCCCGGGGACTCTGGTGTAGATCTTCTGCAGGTGACTCTCCAGCGAGGTCACCTCCAGCTCCGTGTCCCCGTACAGGTAGTGCTCCAGCAGGGCTTGGTAGATGAACACGTACTGCATCTACAACAGGCGGCAGGCACGTCAACCGTCACCCGGCGGCAGCGGCCTTGGCCCCCCTGCCCGGTCTGGGACCCCAGACGACCCTCCCCGGGCTGTGACATCGGGCAGCCAGGAGATTGAGGCTCCCAGCTGGCAGAGTCCCCTCAGAGGAGGGGATATATCGGGTGTGGGAGAAGGAAAGGGTCCAGGACAGCGTGGGGTGTGTCCGGCTGCCCATGGCGCTGCCCAAGGCTTGTGCTCCCCATAATGCCCGCCCTCGTGCATTATGTTAATAATACTTGTTAAGCACTTACTATGTTCTAAGTGCTGGGGTAGATACAAGTCATTCAAGTTGGACACAGTCCCTTATCCCACATAGGGCTCACACTCTTCAACCCCATTTTATGGATGAGGTCACTGAGGCCCAGAGATGTGAAGTGACTTGCCTAAGGTTACACAGCAGACAAGACGCAGAACCAGAACTACAACCCAAGTCCTTCTGACTCCCAGGACCGGGCTCTGTCCACTAGACCACCCTGCTTCTTGCCCAAAGCCCCCAGGGCAGGGGACCACAAGAGGGAAAGCGCCACTTACGTCCGTCTGTACCATCTGGCAGCGCTGGGCCCGGATGCGGCCCACGAAGCCGTACACGTCCACCTTCTTCTCAGTGGCCATCATGTCCAGCATGGCGTCGATGACGACAAAGGTGCCCGTGCGGCCCACCCCCGCGCTGTAGCCAGAGGGTCGGGGGGGAGATGGGCAAGCGGCTGAGCAGCGCTCACACGCTCAGGTATCTCTTGGTCCCATTCCCTGCATGGCCATAGGAGGGGACCCGAGCCAGGCGCTAGCCTCTGGCCCTGCCCCCGGGACCTGATGCCTGATGCCAGAACAGAACCCATCTCCTCCAAGGCGCCTTCCTTGAATAAGCCCCCCCTTTTCTCTTCTCCCACTCCCTTCTACGTCTCCTTGACTTCCTCCCTTTATTCATCCCCCCTTCCCAGCTCCACTGCAATTTATGCACATATCCATAATTTGTTGATTTCTATTAATATCTGTCTCTCCCTCTAGATTGTAAGCTCATTGTGGGCAGGGGATGTGTCTATTTATTGTTCTGTTGTACTCTCCCAAGTGCTTAGTCCAGGGGTCTGCACACAACAAGTGCTCAATAAATACGATTGAATGAATGAATGAATGGATGAAGCCAGGCCTGTCCCTTTGCCCCAGCAGGAACTGCCCATTCTTGTTCCTTTTTTTTCTTTGAAATGGTATTTGTTAAGCGCTTGCTATGTGCCAGGCACTGTACTAAGCACTGGGGTAAATACGAACTCATCAGGTTGAACACAGACCATGTCCCACATGGGGCTCACAGTCTTAATCCCATTTTCCAGATGAGGTCACTGAGGCCCAGAGAAGTGAAGTGACTTGCCTAAAGTCACACAGCAGACAAGTGGGGGAGCTGGGATGAGAATCCAGGTCCTTCTGACTCCCAGGCCTGGACTATATTCACTAGGCCACGCTGCTTCTCTGTTCCTCGGTCCCTTTCACCCACAAACCGCTCGGCTTGCTAGGACTTCCAGTGTGGAAGCAGGCTCCTTGAAACCTGCTCCCCTCTTCCTTTCCCCCCCCACTCCCCCGGCCCCCTAGTCTAGGGTATGTGTGTATGGGGGTGATATTCCTGTCCCTCCAAGAGCAAAGGCAGCCAACTGTGGGGGAAGACAGACCTGCAGTGCACCACGATGGCCCCGGCGTACTGGGGGTTACACGTCTTCACCTTCTTCAAGAACTTGAGCATGCCGATAGGGGTGAAGGGCACGCCGAAGTCTGGCCAGCTGGTGAAGTGGAACTGCGTGACGAGACGCTGGGGCTTTTTGTTGGTCACGTCCCCCACCTGGGGAGGGCGAAGGTGGGGTGGAGGGGGCGGCGTTGGCCGGGGTGGGGACGGGACTTGGGGACGAGAAGGAAGTCCGTGCCCCTGGCGCGCAGTCCGCCCACCCGCCCCTCCCTGCCGGGGAGCTAGTCCGCACAAGGGGTGGGGGGATTCACCTCCAGCAAAAACCAGGGGGCCGGAGCCTCCTCCTGGGCTGGTGTCCATCACTGGCTTTTATTGAGCATTTACTATGTGCAGAATTCTGTACTAAGAGCTTGGGAGAGGACGACAGAACAGTATGACCATACATTTTCCCTGGGGCGGGACCCTGCAGGCTGTACAACCCAGGTGGCCCCTGCCAAGGTCCACTGAGTGGGGCTCTACTTGTCTCGGGACTGACTCCTGCTCCGAGCCTCTGGGGATCCAGCCATGGGCAGGAGAAGGGAGCGGCAGGTACGGGCTGGGTCCGCCCCCGGGCACAGAGCCATAGAGCCAGTATTGAGAAGCAGCGTGGCTCAGTGGAAAGAGCACGGGCTTTGGAGTCAGAGGTCATGGGTTCGAATTCTGGCTCTGCCACTCGTCAGCTGTGTGACTGTGGGCAAGTCACTTAACTTCTCTGTGCCTCAGTTCCCTCATCTGTAAAATGGGGATTAAGACTGTGAGCCCCACGTGGGACAACCTGATTCCCCTGTGTCTACCCCAGCGCTTAGAACAGTGCTCGGCACATAGTAAGTGCTTCACAAATGCCAACATTATTATTATTATTATTAATGCCAACTGGATGGGGCTGTGGTATTGGTGACCACCCCTATTGGCATCCCTCTGACCAAAGTTGCCCCTAGCTGGGCACCAGGGGTGTCCAGCCTATCGCTGGGTCCCGGGCACCAGGAATGACCATCATATCGCAGGCTTCCGGGCACCGGGAATGCCCGCTCTTTTGCTGGCTCATGGGCACCAGGACTGTCCAGTTTATCGCTAGCTCCCAGGAACCAGGAACACACGGTCTATCGCTAGCTCATGGGCACCAGGAATGCCCAACCTATTGTTGGTTCTCGGGCAGATCCAAGTCTCAGACCCCCCCAGGGGCGGGGCGGGGCAAGCGGGGGCCAGGGGGCCAGGGCAGGGACCAGATGCGGCTGGAGGCGGCAGAGGCCGTGGGGGGCGGGGACGACCCCCGTACCTGCTGAATGCAGAACTTGCGCACGGTGTAATCGACCAGGACAGTCACGTCTTCTACGGACACACGGATGTTCCCATAGGTCCAGCAGCCTTGGTCGGGCCAGTACTGGGCGCATTTGCACTGGGGAGAGAGGGGGAAGCAGTCCACCGGGAGCCAGCCCCCCGCCAGGTGAGACAGACAGAGACAGAGAGACCCTCGCTCCCCCACCACCCCCGCCGCTGCATCAGCTCTCGTCTGCACTATGTGCTGTCGGTCCTCCCCTTTCTATTCCCGGTCTACCCCAGGGGTGGCCAGCCGCATGTGGATTCCCACCCCTGGGCCCAAAACCCACAGCCCTGGAGACTTCTTCTCCGGAGCACCAACATGACAGAGCCCTGGGGGTACATGGTGGGGGTCCTCAGGCTGCTCTGGGACCGGATTAATTCACTCATTCAGTCAGGTTTACTGAACGCTTACTATATGCAGAGCGCTTCGGAGAGTCCAATAGAAGAATAAACAGACCCATTCTCCGCCCACAATGAGCTGATAGTCCAGAGGCTGAGGCTCGCCAGAGGGTGGCCCCCTGGGAAGCCACCCGCCCAGGTGGGATCTTGACTACCGGCACTTCGCCGCCGACTGCCACGAAGCCCACGGGCCAATGAGACCCCCAGACCGCAGCCTACCACCCGGGGCGCCTAGCCGATCTCCCTATGACCCCGCGCTCAATTTCATCCCAGTTGTCTCGCGGTTGCCGGACCCACTTCCCGCCCTCCAGCTTGTCTGGGACTAATGGCCGAGGTCAAAAAAGCCGGCCCCTCCGGCTCGGCTGGGCGGACGCTGCGGAGAGGCCACCTCCCTTCTCACCTCCTTCCTCTCTTTCAGGTTGGTCACCATCACAATGGTCGCTGTGTTTTGTTCCCAGATCATTCTCCAGAAATCGTTTACCGTTTCTTCTTTTGGTCCTATGGGCAAGCAAACCATGGTATTAATTTTAGTGTTTACCGTGGGCAGTGCACTGTGTTAAGCACTGGGAGAGGCCAGGCCAACGGAAGAGGGAGATTCGATCTCTGCCCACCAGATGTGCATGGACATAAGTGCTGTGGGGCTAGGGTGACTATCACAGTATTATGATTAACAATATTCATGATAATAATAAAGGTACTCGTTAGGCGCTTAGTATGTGCCAGGCACTGTTCTAAGCAGTCAGGTAGATCCTAGTTAATCAGGGCGGTCACAGTCCCTGTCCCACATGGGGCTCGCAATCTTAATCCCCATTTTACAGATAAGGGAACTGAGGCCCGGAAATGTGAAGTGACTTGTCTAAGGTCACATGGCAGTCGTGGTGGAGCCGGGATTAGAACCCAGATTCTTCTGACTCCCAGGCCCGTGCTCTATCCACTAAGCCATGCTGCTTCTGTTTAAGGGGTACAGACCTAAGCACAAAAGCAACAAACATAGAGAGGGCAAATCGGGCAAACTGGCAAATGGGCTCAGTCGTGGAAGACCTTGTGGAGGTGTGATTTGCATAGGGCTCTGAAGGTGGGGAGGGAGAGATGGGGACAAGGTTAATAATGGCATTTGTTAAGCACTTACTATGTGCCAAGCACTCTTCTAAGTGCTGGGGTAGATTCAAGGTAATCAGGTTGGATACAGTCCCTGTCCCACATGGGACTCAGTCTTCATCCCCATTTTACAGAAGAGGGAACTGATGCCTAGAAGTGAAGTGACTTGCCCAAGGTCATCCAGCAGACTAGTGGCAGAGCCAGGATTGGCATTTAGAAGGGCAAAATGGGTGGGTTGGTTTGGGTTGTAGCATAGTAGGAGATCAGTGAGGTGAGATAGGAGGGGACAAGCTGACAGTGCCTTAAAGCCCACCGTGAGGAGTTTCTGTTTGATGTGGAGATGGAAGGGCAACCACTGGAGGTTTTTGAGGGGTGGAAGCAGAGTGGCCTACTGGATTCTAATTCCGCCTCTGCCACTTGTCTGCTGTGTGGCCTTGGGCAAGGCACTTCACTTCTCTGCGCCCCAGTTACCTTATCTGTAAAATGGTGAGTGCCACGTGAGACAGGGACTGTGTCCAACCTGATTTGCTGGTATCCGCCCCAGCACTTAGTACAGTGTCTGGCACATAGTAAGTGCTTAACAAATACCCCAATTAAATATCATGTTGTAATAATAATAACAACAACAACAATAAATCCGAGTCCAGAGGCCTTACTGGTCAGAAAGACCTGGTGTGACAGGCCTTGGTCCCTGCCACCTTATAAGCATCCAGGGGTGGAGGGCAGCCGCCGCCGCTGCATAGCTGAAGTCTACAGTAGCGTCCAGCGACAGGACACACCGGAGGCAGGGCAGACTGCAAGGGCGGGATGGGGCCGGGGCCGGGCCCCTCAGAGATGTGGAACGGAACTCACCTTGGGCAGCGATGAACTTGTTCTTCTCTTGGTAGCCCTGGGAAGACGGGAAGGACGGGAAGAGGAGGAGGGATGTGGGCCTGGTTGTCTCCCAAGAGGACCTAACCCAGCCCCTTGCATTCCCCCCACCTCCCCGACCCTGATCAGCCTCTCTTCAATAATAATGTTGTTATTTGTTACAACAAATGTGCTGAGCACTGTTCTAAGCGCTGGGGTAGATACAGGGTAATCAGGTTGTCCCACGTGAAGCTCACAGTTAATCCCCATTTTTACAGATGAGGTAACTGGGGCACAGAGAAGTTAAGTGACTTGCCCACAGTCACACAGCTGATGAGTGGCAGAGCCTGGATTCAAACTCATGACCTCTGACTCCCAAGCCCGTGCTCTTTCCACTGAGCCGCGCTACTTCTCAAGGCCTCCACGCAGGAGGCTGGACCAGTGGGCCTAGGATCTGAGGGTCGTGGCCACGGGGCATCCAAGCAGCCCAGCGTCGGCTGTTGAATGGGCCCGCTTGTCAGTAATGATACTGATGATGGTGGCATCCGTTAAGCGCTCACTCTGTGGTAGGCCCCGTACTAAGCGCTGGGGTGGATACAAGCAAATTGCTTCATCCCCCATGGGGTTCCCACCCTTAACCCCCATTTTACAGATGAGGTCACCGAGGCTCAGAGAGGCGAAGTGACTTGTCCAGGGTCACCCAGCAGCTACATGGCGGAGCCAGGACTAGAACCACAAGGGAGAGGAGGAGAGCGGTCCTCAGGCTAGGGCCCAAGGAGACCCAGTCCCGGGCTCCAGCTGCGTCCCAGGGTACAAGTTGCCCTGCAGCTGCAATGCTGGGCGGGGTGAGGGGATGCCGGGCCAGTGTCCCCATGGCAGCTTCTGGGCAGGGCGACTGCTGAGGACGGGGGGCACCGGCCAGGAGCCGTTGAAGACCCAGAGCAGGAAGGGATGGCTCGCTCAGTCCATCTGCCAGCGGCAGGTGGTGCCTTGGGAGGCCTGGCGGGGGTTGGGGGGAGGGTTCTAATCCCAGTTCCACCACTTCTCTGCTACATGACCTTTGGCAAGTCAATTCACTTCTCTGGGCCTCAGATCCCTCATCTAGAAAATGGAGACTGAGACTGTGAGCCCCATGTGGGACGGACGGTTTCCAACCTGATTTGCTTGGATCCCCCCAGTGCTTAGTACAGTGCCTGGAACAGAGTAAGCACTTAACAAATGCCATTATTATTACTAAAAGACAGCCAGGGCAGTTGACAGGGCAGATCCCGGGGAGATTTCCTCCAGCTTCTCCTCGGACCCCATCCCATCTTTGGGGTCAGGATGGGGAACCCGTCTCCCCGCGTTGGACCATCGGCCTCTCTAAGGCAGGGATCGTGGCTTGCCCTGCCCCGGTCCTTCGCCGGGTCTCTACTGTCCACACAGGTTGAGGGTAGACGGAAGAGCAACCCCCCGCCCCCCGCGCTGAGTCACCCGCTCCCCAAGGATATGGTGGCCCTTACGTTGATGAATGAGGCGTTGATGTAGTCCGAATCCGGGACCCCTTCCACGGGCGTCAGATGCACCCGGGAATGGTCATCTGCAGGGGAAGACAATCCTCCAGTTACTTCTTTGAATGTCCACCTCCCTCTCTAGACTCTAAGCTCTTTGTGGGCAAGGAATGGGTCTGTTATATTGTTCCAGTGGGCTCTCCCGAGTGTTTAATACAGTGCTGTGCACACAGTAAGTGCTCAAGAAATGACCGACTGACTCACTCCGACTCCGAAACCCTGCCTTCCCCCCACGGTGCCCCCATCCCCACCCCCACCCCCCAGCCAGTGCCCCCATCCCCTCCCAGCCCCTTGCCCTCCAGAGCCACCTTTTGCCAGGTTGGGGATGAGGGCCTTTCTGGAGTTTAGCAGCACGGCCTAGTGGAAAGAACATGGGACTGGGAGTCTCCGGTCCTGGCTCAAGCTACTCACTCTCTGGGTGACTCTGAGCACGGCACTTCACTTCTTTCTGCTTCCGTTTCCACATGGGTAAGATGGGGATCAAGGATTTGTTCTTTCCCCCATTTTGGACTGTGAGTGCCCCCCGTGGGGAAAAAGACAAGCTCTGAACTGGTTACCAGTACCTCTGGTGACCCAGTGTTATTATTGGCAGTAGAAAGGAGGAATGGGGCACAGAGCACGGAGCAGGATAGGTGGAAAGTCGGGGGGCATGGGGTTGTCACTAAGGTCAGCAGGGGAGGCCGGGGTTAGGGAGGGAAGAGGGAGGAGCCCAGGGGAGAAAACCAGGGGCCACTCAGGGGGCCGGCAGGGTTACCTCTGTTCCTCCAGGGCTCCTCCCCTCCTTTTGATTTATTTTTTAAAATAGTATTTGCTGAGCGTTTTCTATGTGCCAGGCACGGTACTGCTAGGGAAGGTAAGAGCTAATCAGGTTGGACACAGTCCACCTCCCACATGGGGCTCACGGTCTTCATTCCCATTTTACAGTTGAGGGAACTGAGGCCCAAAGAAGCCAAGTGTCTTGCCCAGGGTCACACAGCTGACAAGTGGCGGAGCTGGGATTAACCCTCCTGCTCTGCTCGCTTGGTCTCTTGAAGGGCCTGGGATTTAGCAATAAATGGTGATTATAATACTGACACTAATTACCTGTTTGACACCTAGCCCTGTGCTAAAGGTTGGACAGGGGCCAGGTAATCAGACCGGGACAGTCCCGCTCTCACCTGGGGCTCACAGTGTAAGAGGGAGATGAGTCCCTGAGGCGCTCAGTGACTCGGCTGAGGTAGAGGCAAGAGATGGAGCCAGTATTGGAATCCAGAGCTCCGGACTCCCAGACCTCTCCCCTTTCCACCAGGCCAAGCTGCCACCCAGCTTCTCTCCTGGACTCCAGGGACTCACCCCTCCTCCCCTCCCTCTCTTACTCTCCCTCCCTTTACCTCTGTCTCTCCCTCCCTCACTCCCTCTCCCTGCCTCCCTCCATCCCTCCACCCCCCCCCCCCGTCCCTTCCTTCCAGAGTCAGGCAGTTGTCCCACAAGGTCCCAGAAAGCGGCTAGGGGCTAGTGATGACGGTTCCCCGCTCCCCTCACTCCCGGTGAAGTCCAGCCGGGACCCCATTCCCCAGTCCCAGATGCCCGCGCTGGCGGTCCGAGCCGGGAGGGCCGCGTACGTACAGGGCAGGATGTTGACGTATCGGTTCTTCTCCTTGTTCTCTTCCTTGGAGGCTGCTTCACAGGTGGCCTGGATTGGGCAGGCGGGCAGAGCCTAAAGTGAAGGAAGAGGTCGGCGCCGTCATCGTCTTTCCCATCTCCACCCCCGAATCGGCCCCCGCCGCCAGAGGCTGCTGCTACTGCTGCCCCCAGCCCCTGGAGAGGGCCCTGGCCACCAGGCCCGACGCCCTGTGGGGACCTCCGGAGGGGACTGGCTGGGGGAGGGCCGGCTCCTGGCACGCCAGCGCCTCCATGTCCTCGGCCCCGTTCTACCCGCTCCTGCCCTCCTCCAGTCAGTTGGCAGCCAGGGTGGCCTCCTCCACTGCCGTCCTCCCTCTGCTCTCCAGAGCTCAGTCTGATCACAGTCACCCCAGGTCGGCTAGGGGGTCTTGGTCACACCTGCCGTGGGACTGATTCCCCCTCCCCCTCTGACCCTGCCCCTTGCCCCGCTCTGTTGGCCCGAAGCCCAGAGTCCCAGCTGCGAGGTGGAAATGGGTGCGAGGTGAATCATGATAATAAATGACCGTGGCACCGTTCAAATGCTCTACCCCCGTGCCAAGCACGACACTGAACGTTATGGCCAACACGGTCCACGCCCCAAGTGGGGCTCAGGGTCTGAGGGCACGAGAGGGCAGGAAACGGCCCCCCACTTTACAGATGAGGAAACCGAGGGCTAGAGAAGTGAGGTGAGTTGTCCGAGAACACACAGCAGACAAGTGGCAGAGCCAGGATTAGAACCCAGGTCCTTCAGACTCCCAGGTCCAGGCTCTCTCCACTAGACAGTGCTGCTTCTTTTTCCTCTTGGGGTGGGACCAGGCAAATGGGAAAGAGGCAACGGCCCAGCCCCGAGGCGTGGGAGACAGCCGGCAGACCCGGGCCGAGACCCAACAGGCACTGGGGGGGGGCGTGGAGGGGGATGGAGACCGAGGAGCCGTGTGCTCCACGTGAGATGGGCTGAGTCTTTTCTGTGCTTCCCCTATTGCCACGCCAGAGTCGCTGGATGTCAGCTGGGGCCCAGGAACCCTGGTGGCGGGTGGGTGGGGAGTAGTTCCCATGTCGGGGCCCGCTGCCAAGTCGTGGATTAGAGGGCGCCGGTCAGGGTCAGGGTGCGGATCAGCGGCATCGCCACTGCCTGAAATGGCTCAGGAAGCGGCCGCTGCCACTACTGCTTTTAATACTGATAATGACAATAATAATAATACTAGTAATTGTGGTATTGGTTAAGCGCATATTAAGTGCCTGTAAGGATGATAACGGTAGTTGTTCAGCGCTTACTACGTGCCAAGCACTGTACTAAGCCCTGGGGGATAACAGATTTGTCAGGTTGGACCCAGCCCCTGTTCCACGTGAGGCTCACAGTCTCAAATGCCATTTTGCAGATGAGGTTACTGAGGCCCAGAGAAGTGAAGCGACTTGCCCAAGGTCACACAGCAGACCAGTGGTGGAGCTGGGATGAGAACTCCTAGACCTGGGCTGTATCCACTAGGCCGCGCTAGTCAGTTGGCGGTGTGGGAAGGGAAGCTGCAGGCCCGGACGGAGCCCGCCCCGCAGACTGGGCCCGGGATGCCACGTTGGGGGCCTGGTAGGCAGCAAGACTCACTGCCTGCAGGGGAAGGGAGCCACAGGGCCAGGAAGGGGAGGGGGTCACAGGAACGAATGGGGGTGGGGTGGCCTCGGGGCGGACGGACTGCGGTAGTGCAGTTGAGCACTCGATGAGCGCTGAGCGCTTGCCGTGTGCACAGCAGCACACCAGGTGTTAGGAAGGGAGACTAGGAGAGAGCAGGTAGGCACGATGCCCGCCCTCGAGCAACTCCCAGTGGGGGCACCTCCCCTGGCAGTAGCTGGACCGCTCGCCCTGCCTGGCCGCAGGGCACCCAGAAGACAGGTCTTGCTGCCTGTCAGTCTCTGGCTGCGCCGTGTTACTCTCCGGACTGCTCCAGGCGGGGCCTGGGTACGGTTGGCGGTGCCCACGGCTCTGTGGCTGCCAGCCTCAGGGCATCCAGTGCTGCCACTGGATCCGGAGGCTTGTCCGCTGTCCCCCCACCCGCCACATCCTGTCCCTCAGCCCGGCGCCTAACGGGAGAGAGTCGGCCCTGCCTGGCTCTGCCCACGGAGAGAGGGCCGTTCCACCCACCATGGTGTGCTGGAGCTGCCCTCTCTGGGGGCACCGGTGCCAGCCCCTTCTCCTCACTGCTCCCGGACCCACCGGACCCCCAAGGTCAAGACCGCCCAGACACAGTAAGGTGTACAGTGACCAAGTGCACAAATCAGCCCCTGGGGCACCAGACCCTCTGGGGACTTTGAGGCGTGGCAACGGGAGGGGAAGGGGTGTGCCTTATCTTGAGAATCAGTGTGGCCTAGTGGCTAGAGCCTGGGCCTGGGAGTCAGAGAACCCGGATTCTAATCCCGGCTCTGCCAATTGCTTGCTGGGTAACCTTGGGCACATCACGTCACTCCCCACTGCCTCAGTTCCCTCATCTGGAAAATAGGGATGAAGATTGTGAGCCCCGTGTGGGACGGTGACTGCGTCCAACCCGATTAGCTCGTATCTACCCCAGCGCTTAATACAGTGCCTAGCAGATAGTAAGCGCTTAACGAATACCACAATTACAGTTATTAATTAGAGAAGCAGTACTAAGAGGTAACAGCAATTATGAAAGCATCTACTCTGTACCGGGCACTACCTTAGCACCTCTCTCCAGTTCTCCACCGAAAACCCCTGAGTCCCTTGTGGGGATGGTTGGGGTGGGGAGAAGTGGGGGGAGGGCCAGGGTTGCAGCACCCCAGGGGTGGGTCTCTGAACCTACCCCAGCGCTTAGTACAGTGCTGGACCCATAATAATGATAATAATGATGGTGGTGGTATTTAAGTGCTTATTATGTGTCAAGCACTGTTCTAAGCCCTGGGTAGACACCAGGTAATCAGGTTGGACAAAGTCCATGTCCCAAATGGGGCTCCTCGTCTCAACCCCCATTTTCCAGATGAGGGAACTGAGGCCCAGAGAAGTCGAGTGACTCGCCCAGAGTGACACGGTAGACGAGTGCCGGAGCCGGGATCAGAACCCAGGTCCTTCTGACTCACCGGAGCCCGTGCTCTATCCGTGAGGCCCCGCTGCTTCTCAAGAATAAGCGCTTCAAACCAACACCGCATAAGCAGGCCCCGTGCCATCAACTCTACCCACGAGAGGGCAGCAGAGCACTTGGCGGGGCGGTGGGCGGCAGCTTCGGCGGGGCCCCGCGGGTCAGAGTGGCCACTTCTCTCCGCCCCCCTCACCAGGCAAACTACCCGCTGAAGGGCTCTGAGCAAACGCCACCTCCCTCCCCTCCCCTAGTCTCGGCCTCCTGCCTTCCTGGAGGTGGTGGCCAGCTGGGGGCTACCGGTCCTGGTGCTGGCTTATCCTCCTCCCCCAGGGTCCCACGGACCAGACCTGGCTCAGCTCAAGGGGGTGGGCACTCCAGCCCCCACGGGCGCCCCTGACCCGGACGGGGCCCGTGCTAGCAGCCCGCCCACGGCTCCCCACCGGGCCGTCGGCTCCGAAGGCCCCGCCGCCCCAACCCGTCCTTCTCCGGGGCCTCTGTAGCTGTCGGCTTCCCGCCCGAGAGGTCAGGAAAGGTTCACCCCCGCTTGGCTCGGCCCGGCCGGGCCCCACCGGGACGGGGGCCGAGCCCTGGGGCGGGAGCGGGGCTGGCCCGGTGTGGAGGGACTCACGTTGAATTCTTCCCGGAAGAGCTTGTTGTCGTCGGCCATGCGCCGGTTGATCTCCTCCTCCAGCCGGTCCACGGGCAGTGGCGGGTACTTCCGGTTGGTGCTGGGCGATCTGGCCAGCAGTGGCACGCTCTGGGGCTCTGGGGCACAAACCATCACCCTGCTCATCGTCCTCGTCATCATCGCGGAACCCGTTAATGATAACGGTGCTACTCGTTAAGCGCTTACTATGTGCCGAGCTCTGTTCTGAGCGCTGGGGTAGATACGAAGTTGGACACGGTCCCTGTCCCACATGGGGCTCCCAGTCTTCCTCCCCCTTTTACAGATGAAGTCGCTGAGGCACAAAGAAGAAGCGACTTGCCCAAGGTCACACAGCAGACATGTCGTGGAGCTGGGATTAGAACCCACATCCTCTGACCCCCAGGCCCGGGCTCTATCCACTAGGCCATGCTGCTCCGTGATTACTCCATGCCAAGTGTGGCGGTAGATACCGGATGATTCAGTCAGATCCGATCCCTGTCCCAGATGGGGCTCACAGTCTAAGGGGGAAGAGAACAGGGGTTGCACCCCCGTTTTACAGAGAAGGATACTGAGGTGCAGGGATACGAAGCAACTCGCCTGAAGTCCCAAGTCGGGCAGATGGCGGAGCTGGGATCGGGACCCAAGTCCCCAGACTCCCAGACCCGAGCTCTTGCCACGGGCTCCACGCGGCTTGTCCCAAAGGGCGAACAGGTGGCCCAGAACTGGGGGAGCTCAGGGCCAGGGGCAAGGAGCCTGCCACCTCCACCTGCTCAGCCCGAAGGACGAAACCATCCCGTGGGAAGCCCACCTGGGCCTCCGCCTGCCCCACCCTCCTACCTCCAACCAATGGCCCACGTCTCCGGACACCTCCCCCTCCGCATCCCCCAGACTCACCCATGTCATCCGTGCGGCCGTTGGACAAGCGGAAGGAGTTGGAGTGGCTTCCGGCCTGCTTGTATTTCTTGAACCTGCGGGGTGAGATGGGTGGTGAGCGTAGAGAGCACCCCAAGGGTGGGCTGTCTCCCTCACCAACGAAACTGAAGCCAGAGCATCCTTCACTCTGGTTCCTTATGTTTCCCTCCACTGTTTTTTTAAAGGGTATCTGGTGAGTGCTCACTATGTGCCTAGGAACCGTCCTAAGCACTGCGTTAGATACAAGCTAATAAAGTTGGACGCCGTCCGCATCCCATTGGGGGTTCACAGTCATCAACCCCTTTTAGAGATGAGGGAACCGAGGCCCAGAGAAGCGATGTGACTGGCCCAAGATCACACTGAGGACAAGTCGGTGGAGCCAGGATTAGAATCCAGGTCCTTCTGAATCCCAGCCCCGGGCTCCATCCATTAGGTCGCACTGCTTCTCCCAAGGCAATGGGAACTTCTCCACTTTGTGCCCCCCAAATCCTGTCTCTCTGCCACCTGCATCTGGATCTAGGCAGATGATCAGTCCTGCATCCCTCTGTTAATGCCCTCCCAGAAGAAGCAGCATGGTTAGTGGCTAGAGCCTGGGAGTCAGAAGAACCTGACTTCTGATCCTGGCTCCGCCACTTGTCTGCTTGGGTGACCTTGGGCCAGTCGCTTTGCTTCTCTGGGCTTCAGTTCCTTTATCCGTAAAAGCCCGTGAACCCCACGTGGGACATGGACTGTGTCCAACCTGATTTAGCTTGTGTCTACCCCAGGGCTTAGTACAGTGCCTGGCACATAGCCCTTTAACAAAACAATTATATATATATATATATGTAACCCTAACAGAAGGGAGGGCAGTGCTGAGAGTGGCCTCATTCAACTCCAACCTGCCCAAGGTGCTGCAGGGAGTTGAGTATGGTAGCTAAATGTAGCTTGGCCAGTAGAGATAGACACGAGTGACAACAACCCCTCTCCTACCCTCCTCTCCAGCCCAGGTATCTTCATTATTAATTGTTACTTTACTATTATTATTAGTAGTAATTCTTATTATGACACCCATTAAGCAATTACTCAGTGCCAGGCACTGCACTAAGCACTAGGGATACAGTCCCCCGTCCCCCAGGGGACTCCCATTATGTAGAAGGGAGAACGGGGACTGAATCCCCATGCTGCAGATGCGGACAATGAGGTCCAGAGACGTGAAGTGACTCGGTCAAGGTCACCCAGCGGACAAGGGGCGGAGCCGGGATTCATTCATTAGCATTTATTGAGCGCTTAGCACCCAGGTCCTCTGACTTCGAAGCTCGGGTTCTTTCCACTGGTCCGCACTGCTCCATGAACTGAATGGTCAATTCTGTCACTCCCTTCTATGCCCCGGGGACAGGTCTGTCCCGGGTTTGTCGTCTCCCCCGCAACCCCATATCTTTCCTCGTTAAGGCAGCCATGTGAGTGCTCCACCCTGCCTCGTCACTCCCCCCGGGGAGGGCCTCGGGGTGTCCTGGGCCCACAGGGCTGTGGCGGCGGCCAGGCCAGGGCAGAGACCGGGGCCGGGCGGAACCCCGGCCCGCTCACCTGAGCATGTACAGCACGATGATGATGAACACGATGACCAGCAGGGAAGAAAGGGCCACCATCACGGCAATGATAGGGGTCTCATCTGAAAGCACAGTTATTGTTATTATTACTACTACTGAGGAAAGCTATCAATCCATCACTGGTGGTTTTTTTATGGTACTTGTTCAGCGCTTACTATGTACCAGGCACTGTTCTAAGAGTAGGGGTAGGTACAAGCTAATCAGTTTGTACACAGGCCCTGTCCCACATGGGGCTCAGTCTTCAACCCCATTTTACAGATGAGGGAACCGAGGCCCAGAGAAGCCAAGTGACTGGCCCAAGTCCACACAGCAGACAAATAACAGAGCTGGGATTAGAACCTGGGTCCTTCTGACTCCCAGGCCCAGGAGTCAGCTTCCAATTGAGTGCTGACTGTGTGCAAAGCACTAGGCTAAGTGCTTGGGAGAGTCCAATACAACAGGATTAGCAGACACACTCCCTGCTCATAATGAACTAACCGTCTAGAGGACGAGCTTACAGAGCCGCAAGTTCAAAGCCCAAGTTCGGGTGGCATCCTTCCCCTCCAACTCCAGCCCCATGTACCTCCCTGCTTGCTGCCCCGCCTCACCAGACACCCAAGTGCCAGGGCCTGAGCTTTCTCCTCTGTCCATCCTGCCCTCGCCCCCAGCCTGGAGCCAGCGGGGGCCCTGGCCTCAGTCAAGCAGACGTGGCCCAGTTGGCCCGCTCCGGAGATGCCCGGGCGACCCCGGTCCCCAACTCCCACCCGAGTCGACTCTGCGTGGCCTCACTAGGTGCCCAAGCCAGGGGTGACGGGCAGGCACCAGAGGGGGCCCGAGACTCGGTCCGAGGAGCGCTACCCCATCTGAGGGATGTGCCAGCTGCCGAACCACAGAAACGGGGCGATCCCAAGGGTGGCAGCCCGGTCCGCATTCCATCTGAGCAGCAAGCCTCGTGCCAGCCTGACCCGCAGCTGGCTCAAGAACGGAAGGAGCCGGGCCAAGTCAGGTCCATGGAGACTGGATGGGGGCACTGGGTTGTTGCCGTGGGTTCCCCACCACCAGCCCCTCAGGGCTGAGCACGTTGGGGCTGCTGCCAGCCAGCCAGGACCCCGGGGGCCGCCCAGCCCTATCCCCTGTTCCACCAAGGACAACTGGCAAGGCGGGCAGCGGTGGGTGAGCAGACATTGGACCATTAAGCTCGTCGTGGGCAGGGAACGTGTCTGTTTATTGTTGTATCGTACTCTCCCAAGCGCTTAGTACAGGGGTTTGCAAATAGCAAGTACTTAAAAAATACGACTGAATGATCCATCACCCGGCTGAGGGCTCGGTGCAGAAATACAATCTCATTTATTTCTGGGACTTTTCCAACAACACTCCTCACCGCCCCGCCCCCCCCCCAATCCTGCTACCAGAATAAATACATGAAGAAATATTAACAGAGCAATGATCTGGGGGTGGATAAATACATATGCGGTCAGGGTACCAACTCTGTTTTATGGTTTTGTTAAGTGCTTTTTATGAGGCAGGCACTATACTAAGCAGTGGGGTAGATACAAGGTAATCAGGTTGGACACAGTCCCTCTCCCATGTGGAGTTCACAGTCTTCATCCCTATTTCACAAATGAGGAAACTGAGACACAGAGGAGCTAAGTGGCTTGCCCAGGGTCACCCAGCAGATAAACTGGGTAGCTGGGATTACAGCCCAGGTCCTTCTGGTACTGAGAGTTGTACTCTCCCAAGTGCTTACTTATGGTGCTCTGCACACAGTAAGCCCTCAATAAATACCACTGACAATGAGATATAAAGAGCACTTCTAAGAAGAGGGTGATTTCTAATTGAGACTGTATTCTACATATTTACAGGCTGAAATGTAGCCTTAAAATGGCTTCCCGTTCATTCAAAGGTAAGCTTGGTACGGCACTAATAGGCTCCAGACCAGAAGTGTGATTATTTGGTTTTCAGTTCAGAAGCAATTTGTTTCGGGGGGGCCCCCCACATAATCTAATAGTCCCTGACCCTGAGCCAGTCCACCAGAAGCTGGCAAAGCTGGGCAGAGAGGCTGGTGACAGATCCGTGGTGGGGGAGGGGTGAGGCCCCCAGGCTGGGGGAAGCCCACTTGCTTCAACCAGACACACAAACAGCCCGGGGTGATCTCACCCACCCTGCCCACTGGATTCCCCACAGGAAGTCACCGGTTCCAACTGACCCGGCCAGCAAGACTCAACCACCCAGGGCTTCAGCGGGAAGAAAATCCGGCCCCTCCCCCGCCAACCGTACAGGCCTAGTCCTAGATTCCCCTACCTCCCAGGCAGGCGGCAACACAGGCTTGGGCTGGGGGTGGGGAAGGGTCCTCCTCATTTGGCTGGGCTTCTCCAGGACTGAGCCATGTCTCATCGCTGCCTGCCCAGCTTGGGCGGGCAGGCAGGAAGCAGAGCAGCTTGGTGGCTAGAGCACGGGCCCGGGAGCCAGAAGAATGGGGGTTTTGACCCGGCTCTGCCACGTGTCTGCAGCATGACCTTGAACAAGTCACTTCACTTCTCTGTGCCTCAGTTCCATCATCTGCAAAATGGGGAGTAAGAGTGTAAACCCGGGAAGCAGCATGGGAAGCAGCATGGCTCACTGGAAAGAGCACGGGTTTGGAGTCAGAGGTCATGGGTTCGAACCCCGGCTCTGCCACTTGTCAGCTGTGTGACTTTGGGCAAGTCACTTAACTTCTCGGTGCCTCAGTTACCTCGTCTGTAAAATGGGGATTAAGACTGTGAGCCCCACGTGGGACAACCTGATTACCCTGTGTCTACCCCAGCGCTTAGAACAGTGCTCGGCACATAGTAAGCGCTTAACAAATACCAACATTATTATTATTATTATTATTATTAAACCCCATATGGGACAGGGACTGTGTCCAACTTGATTAACCTGTATCTACCCTCGTGCTTAGAACAGTGTTTGGCATATAGTAAGCACTTGATAAGGACCATAATTATTATCTGGCTGTGGGGAGTGAAGGGGTTGGGGTCAGGGAAGAAAGGGGAGGATTGGGGTGGGGGAGAAAGGGGAGGCAGGCTCCCCGGCCTCTTGATTTTCTTACCAGATCAACCCTGATGAGTTTCCTATGGAGTCCAGGCCAGGCTCCCCCGCCCCTCAGGAGGGTTCTGAGAGTGTGCCCCATGGGCAGCCTGCAGCCTCAGTATCTCTGGGCCCTGGATTTCCCCTGGCCAGGATCACTTCCCATCCCTTATCCCACCCTGACTGCCAGCTGGCAGGTACCTATTCCCCTGCCTGCCCAGTTTCTTGGAGGAGGAGGAGGAGGAGGAGTAGAAGGAGGAGGAGGACAAGGATGATGAGGAGGGAGGAGGATGATGAGGTGGGGGACGAGGAAGACGACAAAGAGGACAAGGGACAAATAGGACAAGGTTGAAAAGGAGGAGGATGAGTGTGATGGGAAGGAGGACAACGAAGAGGAAGAGGACGATGAAGAGGTGGAGGACAAGAAGGAGAAGGATGAGAAAGTTGAGGACGAACAGGAGCGGGGTCAAGAAGGAGGACAGATAGGACAAGGAGGAAGGAGGATGAGCCTCAATCCTTGAAGGAGATGACTCAGGTGACACCCCCAATCCCGTGGCCCATTGTGATACTGGGGCCCCAGCCTCGGGGCCTCTGTCCTTTGTGTCCCACTTTTGGCTCCTCGGGCCTACACGGCAGCCAGCCCATGTTATCCTGGCCGCTCAGCTGGCTGGTTACCCCATGGTGAAGACTTTGGCATGGCAGGCGAGCAGGTGGGCCCTGCCCTAAGACCCCGGTTCCCAGCACCCCCTGGGGAAGGCCCCTGGGCAGGTTGTGGAGCCCCGGGGTCTGAGCAATTTGCCTGCCTTTGGCCTAGTCTTAGGTTTAGCTTTCAGAGTCCACAGCCCTGCCGCCCGGGCCAGTGGCAAGGCCTCAAATAGCCTACGAGCGGTTCCCTCCCAGCTCTGAGGCCAAGCTAAACACACACAGAAGCCAGAGAAAACTTCCACACCTGGTCTGCCCTTTGCTGTCTGATGAACACTCCTTGGCCTTCTTGCTCCCCTTCCCCTAAAAAACACACACTCTCTCTCTCTCCTCTCTCTCTCTCTCTGTACCACCCCCTCCCCAAACACTTCCTCTTTCCTTCTCTTCCCCTCTCGGATGCTGACCAGGAAGAGGTGGAAGAGGAGGCAGAGTCTCTGCCTGTCCCCGCCCCTTTTATGGTATTTGTTAAGGGCTTATTATTGTTAGATTGTACTCTCCCAAGCGCTTAGTACAGTGCTTTGTACACAGTAAGCAAGCAATATAGTGGAATGAATGAATTCCAGGCACTGTACTAAGCACAAGCTGATCAGATGAGACAACAAGGGGCTCACAGCCATCACCCCCATTTTAAAGCTACAGTGACTGAGGCCCAGAGAAGTGAAGTGACTTGCCCAACGTCACGCGGGAGACGTGGCAGAGCCGGGGTTCAAACCCAGCTCCTTCTGACTCCCAGGCCTGAGCTCTATCCACTGGGCCACGTTGCTTCCCTTGAGGGGTTAAGGATGAGAGGGGAGTCAGGAACCACACCCACTCACTGACTGTACTGGTCCAGTGGGGAGGGGAGGAGAAGCACAGAGACGCTTGATATGTTCCGTGGTCACTCTCTGCTGACAAGGGAGGGCCAACTGGGTGTGCCAAGGGGGGGCCGGAAGTCCCGCTCTCCAGCATTCACTGGGCAGCGGAGGCAAGGGCTGGCAGCGAGGGAGACCTTCAGAGAGTCCAGGAAACGCCCCTGGCGGCTCCCTTCAGCCCATGGCCTGCCCTAGCCCTTTGCCCAGCAGGAAGTGGAGAACGTGACTTCTCTCCAGCTTGCCTCCGTTTACCCAGGGTGCAGATGAGAGCAGCAGAGAGGCCACAGATTACTCATCGACCTGCACCCTCCCTCCCTCCCAAGCGTATAGTGTACTCTGCTGAGTGACTCTGGGCAAGTCACTTAACTTTTCTGTCCCTCAGTTCCCTCATCTGTAAAGTGGGGACTGAGACTGTGAGCGCCACATGGGACAGGGACTATGTTCAACCCTATTTGCTTGTATCCACCCCAGTGTGCTTAGCAGAGTGCCTGGCACATAGTAAGCGCTTACCAAATACCACAATTATCATTAGTACCCTCCCAAGTGCTTATTACAGTGCTCCGCACACATCAAGGGCTCGATAAATATGACTGAGAGTAGTTCAGAAGAGCAGGGCTGGGCTGGGAGACGGCGTGCCCAGGCGTGCCCCCGGCCCCCTCAGACTGGGGTGGGTGGATGCCCAAAGCCACGTGCCTGGCAACCAGATGGGGATTCTCACCTCTTCTCTCGGTCGAGTCGGTGTCACCTGCACAGGAAAGGGAGAAGAAGAAGGGTTACCGGCTGGCGGGCAGGAGAGGTGCTGTGGGGCTTGAGGCGGATGATATACGGAGCACCCTCACTCCCACCCTTCCTGCCAACTCGCCGGCCCGTCGGGGAGGTGCCCACTGGAGTCGAGGCTCCTCTTTGGCTGGAGAGCACCCTAGAGGTCATGTCGTCCAGTCCCCTGCTTGCAGGCAGGACCACACCAAACCCACAGAAGCTGTTTCCCTGCTTGGTAGTCCCCATGCCAACCCCTTCCCTGCTGGGGGTGGGGGCAATTAAAGATGCCTTGCTGTGAGCCCCGTGTGGGCCAGGGATTGTGTCCAACCTAATTACCCTGTATCTACCCCAGCGCTTAGAACAAGGCTTGGCAGATGGTCAGCACTTCACAAGTACCATAATTAGTGAGGATATAAGTGGTTGTTAAGTCCTGGGGGGAACCCAAGTTAAAGATCGGGACTAAACTATAGCCTGTGGTCTCTAGGTACTAAAGCCTGTAGCTGATTTGCTGACTCCATTCCAGCTGAGAGAGACTTACATTTTGGAAATTTTGTTACGGTATTGGTTACACGCTTACTGTATGTACTAATCACTAGGGTAAATACAAGACCATCGTTGTGGACACAGTCCATGTCCCACGTGGGGCTCACAGTCTCCATCCCCATTTTAAAGATGAGGTGACCGAGGCACAGAGAAGTAAAGTGATGTGCCGCAGGTGACCCAGCAGAAGAGTGGCAGAGCTGGGATTAGAAACCAGGTCCCTCTGACTCCCAGGCCTGGGCTCCAGCCTCTGGGCCATGCTGCTTCTCAACTCCTTGTTAAGTAATATTTAAGTACTTTTGTGTGCCTAGTAAATGGTGTGATACCTCTTTTCTCTAAAGAGGAATTCCTGTGAGTGAGCTCACTGAATCTACGGAGAGACCATTATAATTAACGTCCGTCTCCCCCGGTAGACCGTTAGCTTGTAATAGGCAGGGAATGTGTCTGCTAATTACTCTCTCAAGCACTTAGTACAGTGCTCTGCACATAAGTGCTCAGTAAATACCACCGATCGATCAACTGGTCATCGGTCTGTCCCAATGCCTCTAGGCATACAGGGGCCACCGACGCCCCAACGGGCAGAAGACGGGATGGTATTCAGGGGACCGGGGTCAGATGGGTCATTCGATCTAGGTAGGACTGAAGGTTCAGAGCATGGCAAGGGTTCCCCCGCTTTGGGACGGCTCTGAGCCTTGCACCCACTGCAGTGGGAAGTGGGGCGGGGGACACGCCCAAGGGCCCTGGGAGACTTAGTCCAGTGTGCCAACACGAACGCTTAATGCACCCAGAATGGGGGTCTCCCCAGAGTTTCCCCTCCAACTCTTCCTCTGCCAGGTGGCGCGGGGGAGAGCGAGGAAGGAGTTCCAGATCCCCCAGGGCTGGCCGAGAGGGGGCCTTGGCACCGCCCTGACTTTGCCCCTCACGGGGTGCCACTTTCTGGACTGCCGACTGAACACCTGACCCAGCCACCCCTCAAAGTCTGGAACCGCCTCGCCTCTGCCCACCCAAGTAGGGTGGGGCCCCCACCCCCATCGCAGGAACTCTGGGCAGTCTGTCCTAAGTGCTCTGCACGATGCTGTCACTGGAGCCCCGGGGGAAGCAACCCTGGCCGAGTGGCTATAGCCCAGGACTAGGAGTCAGAAGGATCTGGGTTCTAACCCTGGCTTTGCCACTTGCCTGCTGGGTGACCTTAGGCAAGACCCTTCACTTCTCTGGGCCTCAGTTACTTCACCTCTAAAACGGGGATTAAGACTGTGAGCCCCATGTGAGATGGAGACTGTGCCCCACCCAATTTGATTATATCTACCCCAGCGCTCAGTACAGTGCCTGGAACATAGCAAGCGCTTAACAAACACCACAATTATTATTATATTATGATCTCCCAAGCGCTTAGTACAGTGCTCTGCACATAGTAAGTGCTCGATAAACATTATTAATGTATTAGAATAGTTGTACGATCATTATAATTATTATAATAATCAGTAAATATGATTGATTAATTGATTGAGCCTTGGCCATCGGGGGTAGGGCAACCTGGGCCCACCTCTCCTAACGGTGGCGGAAGAGCGCCAGTGGTCAGGTGAAGAGAATCAATCCGGGATGGAACCCTGAGCCCTCTCCCCGGGCCCAACCCCTATGAGCCGGGCAGGCAGCAGGTCAAAGCTTGGAGCAACCGTTTGGATTCCTTGCCGATATCAGCGGGAGAATTCCAGGCGCCGTCACCGTGGGAAACACCGCCAGCCAAGATACTAAGCCGGGGAGAAGTCGAGAGCGAGGCCGAGGGTTGCATTTTGGGTCCTGGTGTTATTTCCGGTCTTGTCCCCTTGTTCTCTGATGCGAATTTGGACTAACTTGGCTGCCGTTTTGCTCTTCCTTGGACTATAACCCGGAAGTCTATCATTAGCTTTGGAAGAGATCCAAGCTGTTCCTATGAGACGTGGAGAGCCTGGGAGGGCTGGCTTCTGGGTGCCCAAGTCCATCCCGAGGAGGAGCCAGGAAACCCCTCAGACCAAAGGGGTTTCCTCTAGGCTGTAAGCTCCACCTCTAGACTTTAAACTCCTCTAGGCTGTAAGCTCCTCCTCTAGACTGTGAGCTCATTTTCTAGACTGTAAGCTTGTCTTCGAGGCTATAGTTCACCTTCACACTTTAAGCTCCTCCTGTAGACGGTATTCTCCAGACTGTAAGCTTGTCCTCTAAACTGTAAGCTCGCTATAAGCAGGGAATGTGTCCATTCTGTTGTTATAGCATACTCACCCAAGTGCTTAGTACAGTGCTCCGCACGCAGTAAGCTCAATAAATACAGCTGACTGAGACTTTCCTGGTTGGGGGTGGGGGTGGTGGACGCACCCCGAATGATTCCCTCGCAGGCTTGAGGGTGGTGACGGGGGTGGTGGTTTCTGGGGGAAGGAGGTAGAACAGCGACACATCCCTGCAGGGTGTGGAATGCCGGGGGTGCCGGGGTTTCCCCATCTGTATCGGGTTCACGCTGGGGAAATCCTGGCCCAGTGTGCCTAACTTCTGGCCCCTCTCCAGTCTCCAAACAGACCATTGTGGAATTCGAACCTGGACAACAGGCGCGGCCTGGCCTAGCAGGCCACAGTGGGGAACGAAGCCTTCGCTAAGCAGTGGCTCTGGCAGAGTGGAAAACAGGGCCAGGGGCTCTAGCCTGATGCCAGCCCCTTTGTGGGTGCCGTACTGAAGGGACTACAGAGTGGGTATGTTTAAGTGAGTTGGGGGTGGGAGGTGGTCCGTAGGCGACTAGCCCACGGCAGTCTGGCCAATCCGAGGAACTCAGAGATACTCCCGGAGCACCCAGAGTGAGCAGCGCCCACTTTGGACCAGTGCTGGTCCTCCCCGAGGAGGCCATTCCAGCGCCCCCCGCCCCTGACATGGGGCACCGCGGAAGGTGAGAAACCCGGCCCCCTTGGGGAGCCGGGGACCCAGGGCACACTGGTGTTTCTGGGATGGTGGTGGTGGGGCACGCTGCTACCTGACTTCCAGACCAACTCCCGGTATGACCTCCCCAGCTTTTCTGCAGGTTGGCTCTGAGCCCCCGGAAGGCCACTTACCGGGCGTGGTGAAGGCCCCGGAGGTGGAGGTGGCCCCCGTGCTGGAGTTGGCCTCCCAGGGCTCAGCCCACGTGCCAGAGGAGTCCCCCTCCGGGAGCGGTGTGGCGTTCGGGGATGGCGAGGTGGGCCCCGTGGGCCCCGTGGTGGCGGTGCTGTTGACGGGGGCAGAGGGGCTGAACGTGGCCCCGTGGGTGGGCGGCGGGGTGGCCCCCGGGCCGAGGGTCGGTGTCCCAGGACGGAGGGAGATCGGGGGGCTCGGACTGGCACCCTCGGTGCTCCGGGTCACCTCCTCTTGGTCGGGGGCGGCCACTGTGGTGGCTCTAGCTGAGCTTGGGAGAGCAGAGACGCCTGCCGACGATGACACTGGGAAGGATTGAACACAGGGCGCCGTCAGTGAAGGTACGGGGGGCCCAGCAGAATTAGCATGGCCCAGTCTCCTCCTTAGGTTCCTCCTCTGCCTCCTGCCCCCTAACTGTGGAGGTCCCTCAAAGTTCAGTTCTGGCTCCCCTTCTATTCTCCATCTACACCCACTCCCTTGGAGAACTCTTTTGCTCCCTTGGCTTCAACTACCGTCTCTATGCGGATGACAAACAAGTCTACATCTCCAGCCCTGATCTCTCTCCCTCTTTCCAGTCTTGCATCAGCTCCTGCCTTCTTTACTTGGATGTCCTCCCGTCCTCTCAGACTTAACATGCCTAAACAGAGCTCCTTATCTTCCCGCCCAAACCCTGTCTTTCCCCGACTTTCCCATCACTGTAGACCACACCACCATCCTTTCTGTCTCACGAGTCCGTAACCTTGGCATTATCCTCGATTCCTCTGTTGTTCCACCCGCTTACTCAATCCATCGCTAAATCCTATTGGTTCAACCTTCACAACAGCACTAAAATCCACCCTTTCCTCTCCATCCAAACTGCTACCACGTTATTAGAATCACTTATCCTCTCCCACGTTGATTACTCTATCAGCCTCCTTGCTGATCTCCCAGCCTCCTGTCTCTCCCCACTCCAGTCCATACGTCACTCTCCTGCTCGGATCATTTTTCTACAGAAACGTTCGGGCCATGTCTCCTCACTCCTCAAGAAACTCCAGTGGTTGTCCATCCACCTTCACATCGAACAAAACTCCTCACCTCACCTCACTATTCTCCCACTACAACCCAACCTGCACACTTCGCTCCTTCCACTTGCCAACCTTCTCACTGTACCTCCTTCTCATCTATCTTGCTGCCGACCCCTCGCCCACGTCCTCCCTCTGGCCTAGAAAGCCCTCCTTTCTCAAAGCTGACAAATAATGACTCTTCCCCCCGTTCAACGCCATCTTCTCTAAGAGGCCATCTCTGACTAAGCCCCCCACTTCCTCTTCTCCCACTCCCTTCTGCGACACCCTTTCTCCCTTTATTCATTGCCCCCCCTTGCCTCCCCGAACTGTAAGCTTGTTGTGGGCAGAGAACGGGTCTGTTTATCGTTATATTGTCCTCTCCTGAGAGCTCAGTTCAGTGCTCTGCACACAGTAAGCGCTCAATAAATATGACTGAATGAACCTGCACTGGGTTTCCCACAGAGATGCTCATCCTCTCGACTGTAAGCTCACTGTGGGGAAGGAATGTGTCTGTGATATTGTTCTATTGGCCTCTCCCAAGTGCTTAGTACAGTGCTCTGCCTACCAGTAAGCGCTCAATAAATATAATTCTGTTGTATCGTGCTCTCCCAAGCGCTCAATACAATGCTCTGCACACAGTAAACTCTTAACCAATACCACTGATTAAGTGATTGATTTTTAATCTCTCTACATTCTATCCTATATCTGCCACTTCAGCACTTCTCTGGCGTCTAACCACTGAGAAGGGTTCCCACAAATCTCTGTGCCACTTGGTACACATTTTGTAAACTCTGTTGCTTCCTCCTTTCTGCAATTTCTCTCTCTCTCTTACTCTCCCCCACCAGACCGTAAACTCCTTGAGAGCAGGGATTGTATTTGCTTTGCCAAACATTTAGGAGAGGGCTCTGCATACGGTAGATGCTCAATACATATTACTGATTGGCTGCCTCCACTGCTGCTGCAGCGCCAGGGAAATCTGATCTTTATTCAGTTTTTTTTCCCCTTTATGGTATTTGTTAAGTGCTTACTATGTGCCAGGCACTGTACTTAGCGCTAGCGTAGATTCAAATTATTCAGGTTGGACACAATCCCTGTCCCACACGGGGCTCACAGCCTTCATCCCCATTTTACAGATGAGCTAACAGGCCCAGAGAAGTGAAGCGACCTGGCCAAGGTCACACAGTAGTGGAGTCAGGACTAGTACCCAGGTCCTTCTGCCTCCCAGGCCTGGGCTTTATCCACTGGGCCACACTGTTTGGCAGACTCCAGGGGCCCAAAACTGATACAGTCCAACCATTTTCACCCATCTGAGTAATTTTCCAAGTCCCATTTTGTGCCCCCCATTGGGCACCCCTGGAAATCAGACTGAGACTGAGCTTCCCCTTTTCCCCCTGTTCCCTCTGCTGCCTCTCTGCCCCCCCCTTCACCTCCCCTCAGTAAGCCCCCTTTCCCTCTGCTCCTCCCCCTCTCCCTTCCCCTCCCCTCAGCACTGTGCTTATTTGCTCATTTGAATATATTTTTATTACCCTATTTACTTTGTTAATGAACTGTACATCCCTGGATTCTATTTATTGCTATTGTTTTTGTCTGTCTCCCCCGATTAGACTATAAGCCCGTCAGTGGGCAGGGACTGTCTCTATCTGTTGCTGAATTGTACATTCCAAGCGCTTAGTACAGTGCTCTGCACATAGTAAGCGCTCAATAAATACTATTGAATGAATGAATGAAATGCAAATGAATGAATGAAATCACACAGGAACCTTGTCCTTATGTAACCTTACGCTGGCGTTACCTTACCTGTGGTGACATTGCTGGCACTGAGGCAGGTCAGAACACCGCTTAGCCAAACCAGAATGAGCCATGTGTCCATGTTGACCTGGAAAAGAACGAGATTATCGTTACTATTATAATTATTGTACTTGTTATTATAGAGAAGCAGCGTGGCTCAGTGGAAAGAGCACGGGCTTTGGAGTCAGAGGCCATGAGTTCAAATCCCAGCTCTGCCACTTGTCAGCTGTGTGACTGTGGGCAAGTCACTTAACTTCTCTGTGCCTCAGTTACCTCATCTGTAAAATGGGGATTAAGACTGTGAGCCCCATATGGAACAACCCGATTACCTTGTATCTCCCCCAGCACTTAGAACAGTGCTTGGCACATAGTAAGCGCTCAGCAAATACCAACATTATTATTATTATTACTTCTTACACGCTTACCATATGCCAAGCACTGTTCTAAGTGCTGGCTGGGGTCGATGCAAGTTAATCGGGTTGGACACAGTCTCGGTCCCACAAGGAGCTCACACTCTTCACCCCCATTGTCCAGATGAGGTAATCGAGGCCCAGAGAAGTGAAGTGACTTGCCCAAGGTCAGAAAGCAGACAAGTAACGGAGCGAGGATTAGAACCCAGGTCCTTCTGACTCCCAGGCCTGGGCTCTATCCACTAGGCGGCGCTGCTTCTCTGTGGTGCTTCCCTTGCCTCTTTGACGCCTGCACTTTCCCTAACCCCGCCTCCCGGTCTAGATTGTAAATTCACCATGGGCTGGGAAAGTATCTGTCAACTCTGCTGTAGTGCACTCTCCCAAGGGCTTAGGTCAGTGCTCTGCACCCAGTGAGCATGCAGTAAATACCATGGATTGAAAAACTGTTTGATTGACTGACTGTCTCTTTAGACTCTAAGCTCATCGTATGCAGGGGATGTGTTTGCCAGCTCTGCTGTAGTGCCCTCTTGCAAGCACCCAGTCCAGTGCTCTGCACATGGTAAGCACTCAATCAATACCACTGATTGACTGATTGGTGGATTGACTAGACTGTCCCTCCAGACTGGAAGCTCCTTTTGGACAGGGACCGTGTCTACCAACTCTGTTGTACTGTAATCTTCCAAGTGCTTAGTACAGTGCTCTGCATGGAGTAAGTGCTCAGTAAGTACCATTATTTGATTAACCAAAAGCTGACTAAGATGTAATCAGCCCTGGAAGGCCCTGCCCTGTCCCAGACCTGCCCAAGTCAGCACCACCCTCCCTAACTCCTCCTCCCTCTGCCTCTGCCATTCACCCCTCTAGACTGTAAGCTCATTGTGGGCAGGGAATGTAACTGTTTACTATTCTATCGTACTTTCCCAAGTGCTTAGTACACTGCACTGCACACAGTAGGCGCTCAATCAATATGAATGAATGAATGAACGAACGAAAGGAGCAGAGAGAAAGGAGAAGACAGGAGAGAGAAGGGGAGGGGAAAAGGAGAGGAAATACTTCCACAGTTATCAACGCAAACCCCGCCCTTGGCTGCCTGTCACATCCTGTGGGCTTGAGAAGAAAAACAGCCTGACGTCATGTCCCTGGGCCTGTTTGCAGGCTAGGAGGCGGAGGAGGACGGGGGCCGACCCATAGCCCGCATGAGCAATGGTGGCCGGGAGGGGCAGCTGCTGGCCCCAATCATGTCCAACCTCTCCCCAGGCACCCGATCCATCAGTCTGTCGTATTTATTGGGCTCTTACTGCCCTAAGTGCTTGGGAGAGTACTCTGTGACAGAGTTGGTAGACACGCTTCCTGACCACAGCGAGGTGCCCAAAGGTGGGAGCGGCTTGCCCAGGCCACTAAAGAGTTAACAGGCCTCTCTCGCCCTGGTGGTCTCCACACTTCACCCCCGGTGGCCACCCTTGGCTTTCTCTGGGCAGAGACAGACAGACAGACAGACACAGACACACACACACACACACACACTCACTGGAAATGGAAACAGGGACCTGACCCAGAGCCATCAGCTTCCTTCTAACCCCGGAGGTCCTAAGATATGCCCCCATTTTTTTAAATGGTATTTGTTAAGTGCTTACTATATGACAGGCACTGTATTAAACCCTGGGGTGGATACAAGTAATCTAGTTGGGCATAGTCCCCATCCCTCATGGGGCTCCCCATTTTACAGTCAGGGTAATTGAGGCCCAGAGGAGCGAAGCAACTCATCCAAGGTCACACAGCAAATGGGGCGGAGTCGGCATTAGAACCTAGGTCCTTCTGACTTCCAGACTAGGGCTCTAGCCACTAGGCCACGCTGCTTCTCAGTTCTGCTCTTCTCTCCACTCCCACGGCAAACACACTATGGAAAGGGTCCTTCCCTCCCCCTGTGGAGAAAGAACAACACCCCGCCCCAAAGCACATTTCTGCAAGAGTGCGATGCCACAACTCACAAGGGAAGCAGGACACGGCACCAATCCTGAATGTAACAACTCAGAAGCACCAGAATTCATTCATTCAATCATATTTATTGAGCGCTTATTGTGTGCAAAGCACTGTACTAGGCACTTGGGAGAGTACTGTACAACAATAAACAGACATTCTCTGCCCCCAAAGAGCTTACAGTGTTGGGGGTGGGGTGGGGGATAAAGATGTCAATATAAATAAATTACTGATATGGTCATAAGTGGTGTGGGGCTGGGACGGGGGAAGAACAAAGGGAGCAGGGTCAGGGAGACGCAGAAGGGAGTGGGAGATGAGGAAAGGTGGGGCTTAGGGAAGGCCTCTTTGAGGAGATGGACCTTCATTAAGGTTTTGAAAGGGAGAGAGTCATCTGCTGGATGTGAGGAGGGAGGGCATTCCAGGCCAGAAACAGGACACGTGCCAGGGATCAGCGCCAAGATGAGAGATGGAGGCACAATGAGAAGGTTAGCACTAGAGGAGCGAAGTGCGAAGTGCGTGAGCTGGGCTGTAGAAGGAGAGTAGTGAGGTGAGGTGGGAGGGGGCAAGGTGGCGGAGTGCTTAGGTTTGTTTGATGTGGAAGTGGATGGGCAACCTCTGGAGTTTTCTGAGGAACGGGGTGACATGTCATGAACCATTTTGTAGAAAAACGACCCAGGCAGCGGAGTGAAGTATGGCCTGGAGTGGAGAGAGACAGGAGGCTGGATGGACAGCAAGGAGGCTGATGCAGTAATCCAGGCAGGATAGGACAAGTGACTGTATTTAACGTGGTAGCAGTTTGGATGGCAAGGAAAGGGCAGATTTTAGTGAAGTTGTGAAGGTGGAACCGACAGGGTTTAGTGATGGATTGAAGGAGAGAGAGATGTCAAGGATAATGCCAAGGTTACAGGCTTGTGAGACGGGAAGGATGGTGGTGCCATGTACAGTGATGGACAAGTCAGGGGAAGGACAGGACTTGGGAGGGAAGATAACGAGTGCTTAGAACAGTGCTTGGCACATAGTAAGCGCTTGACAGATACCATAAGAAAGGTGAATGACAACTGAGCTTAGGCCTCGACACTGTGAAACTAAAAACTGGGGCAAATCAGCATCCCTCCCCGATCTCTCATCCTGTGGTCGTGTCCCCGCAGAGACACAGAGGGCATCAAGTGAGGAGATGGCACGGTTGGGGCACATTCCAGTGGGTACAAAAAGATGATGGGGGTTTTTTGTTTGTTTTTGGTTTTTTTTGGAACATGAGATCGTTGGCATTCTTCAACCCTGCAGCAGTTGGCCCCCTCCAAACCAGTGTTCAGCAATTGAGGATATTTCCCCTTTTATCATTGGATTGTAGGGAAATGCACAAATCCTGATCTGCTGGAGTTGGGATCAGCGGGTCTACCCGGCTGACAGGACAGAGTGGGAGGCCACCGAAGAGGCAACAGATGCAGCCTGGGATCGGTGCATAATTCAATTCCGGTTGGCATGGCAACGCTTCCGCCATGCTCCTAATTGCTAATCAGGACGCGGCTGCTTGTCTCTTAAGGGCGCATGGGAACTGCCCTACCACCCTCCCTCCGCCAACTACCAAGGGCAAGAGGGAGCATGTCAGGAACAAACCGCCTGCCTCATTCATGGCCTCAGAGCACAAGAGGAAGGGGAAGCAAGGGGAACCACCATGGCCTAGTAGTTAGATCCCAGGCCTGGGAATCAGAAGGACTTGGTTTCTGATCCAGGATCCACCGCTTGCCTGCTGTGTGACCTTGGGCCGGTCACTCCCCTTCTCTGTACCTCAGTGACCTCATCTGTAAAATGGGGATGGAGACTGTGGGACAAGGACGTTGTCCAACCCAATTAGCTTGTACCTTCCCTGAGCTTAGGGCAGTGCCTGACACATAGTAAGCCCTTAAATACCATTAAGAAATGAAAAAGACAAAAAAAAAAAGGAAGGCAGCCACAGAAAATAAATGTCGCCAAGGAAACAATCCAACTGCAGTATCCAAACACGGTGAAAGGGGAGGAAAAGGAGAAAACTCCTTTTTCGGTTGCTTAAAGCACGATTTAGGTTGATCAGCTACATGGATAGAATTTCCCTATGTAGCACTTGTATTATCAGTGACTTCATTCAGTCAGTCTTATTTATTGATTGCTTATGGTGTGCAAAGCACTGTACTAAGCACTTGGTGGCATACAATCTAACAGCAGGCACATTCCCTGCCCACAACGAGCTCACAATCTAGAGGGGGAGACAGACATTAATATGCATAAATAAGTAAATAAATTACAGATATATACAAATATATGCATATGTGCTGTAGGAATGAGAGCGAGGATGAATGAAGGAGCAAGTCAGGGCAATGAAGAAAGGAGTGGGAGAGGAAGACAGGAGGGCTTAGTCAGGGAAGGCTTCTTGGAGGAGATGGGCCTTCAATAAGGCCCTGAAGTGGAGGAAAGCAATTATCTATCTGATAGGAGAGCAAGTGTTCCAGGCCAGAGGCAGGATGTGAGGGAGAGGTCAGCGGTGAGTAAAGGGAGAGGGGCAATGGTGGTGACCAGCGGGGCCGCGGGGAGCCCCTATGCCCGCCCTGGGAGGAGCAGGGAGCCTCAAGTGGGTGGGTGGGGGGGAGGCAGCTGTTGGGAGAGAGGAGGGAGGCTGAGGGGATGCCCGGGGGCAAACCGGGCCAAATAACATATAATAATAATGATGATGACATATGTTAAGCACCTACTATGTGCCAAGCACTGTTCTGAGTGCTGGGAGGGATACAAGGTCATCAGGTTGTCCCATGTGGGGGTCCCAGTCTTCATCCCCATTTGACAGATAATTTTGGTATTTGTTGACTATGTGCCATGCACTGTTCTAAGCGCTGGAGAGGATACACGGTAGTCAACTTGTCCCCCCTGGGGCTCACAGTCTTAATCCCCATTTTACAGATGAGGTAACTGAGGCACAGAGAGGTTAAGTGATTTGCCCAAAGTCACACAGCTGAGAAGTGGCAGAGCTGGGATTAGAACCCATGACCTCTGACTCCCAAGCCCTTGCTCTTTCCAATGAACTACATTGACAGATTCATTCAATAGTATTTATTGAGTGCTTACTATGTGCAGAGCACTGTACTAAGCGCTTGGAATGAACAAGTCGGCAACAGATAGAGACAGTCCCTGCCGTTTGACGGGCTTACAGTCTAATCGGGGGAGACAGACAGACAAGAACGATGGCAATAAATAGAGTCAAGGGGAAGAACATCTCATAAAAACAATGGCAACTAAATAGAATCAAGGCAATGTACATTTCATTAACAAAATAAATAGTGTAATGAAAATATATACAGTTGAGCAGATGAGTACAGTGCTGAGCGGATGGGAAGGGAGAGGGGGAGGAGCAGAGGGAGATGGGGGGAAAAGAGGGTTAAGCTGCGGAGAGGTGAGGGGGGCGGTAGAGGGAGTAGAGGTAGAAGGGGAGCTCAGTCTGGGAAGGCCTCTTGGAGGAGGTGAGTTTTAAGTATGGTTTTGAAGACGGGAAGAGAATTAGTTTGGCGGAGGTGAGGAGGGAGGGCGTTCCAGGACCGCGGGAGGACGTGGCCCGGGGGTCGACGGCGGGATAGGCGAGACCGAGGGACGGTGAGGAGGTGGGCGGCAGAGGAGCGGAGCGTGCGGGGTGGGCGGTAGAAAGAGAGAAGGGAGGAGAGGTAGGAAGGGGCAAGGTGATGGAGAGCCTTGAAGCCTAGAGTGAGGAGTTTTTGTTTGGAGCAGAGGTTGATAGGCAACCACTGGAGGTATTTAAGAAAGGGAGTGACATGCCCAGAGCGTTTCTGCAGGAAGATGAGCCAGGCAGCGGAGTGAAGAGGGATGAGGGACAGATGAGGGACAGATGAGGGAACTGAGGCCCAGAGAAGTGAAGGGACTTGCCCAAAGTCACCCAGCTGACGAGGGGCGGAGCTGGGATTTGAACCCATGACCTCTGACTCCCCAAACCCGGGCTCTTTCCACTGAGTCACGCTGGCAAAACCCCCTCCCTCTGGGGTCGAGGGGCTGGGGCCGAGGCTGCTCCAGGCCCCTCCATTGTCATCCCTGTAATCGGGGCATTTGTTAAGCGCTTACCCTGTGCCAAGCGCTGTGCTGAGCCCTGAGTATGGGCAGATCGGATGGGACACAGTCCCTGACCCGTAGGGAGATGGATACCGTCTCAATCCCCATCTGACAGATGAGTGAACTGAGGCCCAGAGAAGTGAAGGGACTTGCCCAAGATCACACAGCAGAGAGTACTTGTTTTGTCACCAGACTACTTGTTTTGTTCTGTTCTGTTTTGTTTTGCTTTTCTGTCTCACCCGTTTTGACGGTGAGCCCGTTATTGGGCAGGGAAGGTCTCTCTCTCTGTGCTGAATTGTACATTCCAAGCGCTTAAGACAGTGCTCTGCACATAGGAAGTGCTCAATAAATACAACTGAATGAGTGAAAGATAGGCAAGATTGAGGCAGTGAAAAGGTTAGCATTAGAGGAATGAAGCGTGCGGGCTGGGTTGTGGCAGCTGTGAGGCAAAGTGGGTGGCCGTGGTGACCTCCAGGGAAATCACTCCTTCCTCCACAACACTCCGGTTCACTTGTCTGCTTCCAGGGGGGATTGGGCCCACTATCCCCAGCTCAAAAGATGTTATACTGTACACTTCCAATTGCTTAGTACAGTGCTTTGCACACAGTAAGCACTCAATAAATATGACTCAATGAATGAGTGAAAGGGCCCAGCTTATCCTCTGGGGAAGCGGGGTGCCAGGCTGAGGATTCAAGGGCAGCCGATATTCAACATCCAGTGTATACACACACACACACACGGATTTATTGAGCGTTTACTGCATGCAGAGCACTAGGCTAAACGCTTGGGAGAGACCAACAGAACAGAGTCGGAAGACACTTTCACTGCACACAACAAGCTTCCAGTCTAGAGGGACAGTCAACAGTCATCAGGGGTATTTACTGAGCACTTGTTGTGTGCTGAGCCCTGAACTAAGCACTTGGGAGAGGCCAATACAACAGATGTGGTAGACACATTCCCTGCCCATAAGGAGCTTTCAGTCTAGAAGAACAGTCTGTAATTAATCAATCAATCAGGCTGTTGGTGAGCAGGGCCCCGGGTCGCCAACTCCAATCTGGGACCACCGTCTCTCTCCGGAGCACCTTTTCCCCTACTCTCAACCTCGTCAGCCTCCTTCTAAAAACATTATTCCTTAAAGGCAGGGAAGTAATCCCAGCTCCACCACTGGTCTGCTGCTGGGTGGCTTTGGGCAAGTCACTGTATTTGTCTGGGCCTCAGTTCCCCCATCTGTAAAATGGGACTCAGAAGGACTTGGGTTCTAAACCTGGCTCCACCCCTTGTCTGCTCTGAGACCTTGGGCAAATCACTTCACTTCCCTGGGCCTCAGCGACCTCATCTGTAAATGGGGATTGAGACTATAAGCCCCCACAAAGGACAGGGACTGTGTCCAGCCAGATTTGCTTGTATCCACCCCAGTGCTGAATACAGTGCTGGCATATAGTAAGCGCTTAACAAATACCACTGTTTTTACCAACTCTGTTAGACTGGACCCTAACAAGGGCTTAGTCCAGAGCTCTGCACACAGTCAGCACTCAATAAATACCACCGATGGATAGGCGATTACACCTGGAAGGGCTTTTCCTCACTCCCTATTTCAAATGCCTCCATTTCTTCCCGCCCACGAGCCGACTATCTACTCCCCCGGCCCCCGCCAGCGATGAGGAAGGGATTTTTTCCGGGTGAAGCCCTGGCACATTCTATCAGCCCTGAAATCCAGGCGGGCCCAGCATCTAAAGGCCTTAATGAGGCCACCTCCCCTTGTTGACATTATTATTATTATTACAATAATAATAATAATGGTATTTGTTAAGTGCTTACCTTGGGCCAGTCACTGTTCTAAGCACTGGGGTAGCTCCAAACTAATCAGGTTGGACACAGTCCCTGTCCCTCATGCAGCTCACTGTCTTCATCCCCATTTTACAGATGAGGCAACTGAGGCACAGAGAAATTAAGTGACTTGCCTAAGGTCACCCAGCAGACAAGTGGCAGAGATGGGATTAGAACTCAGGTTCTTCTGACTCCCAAACCCAGGCTCTAACCATCAGGCAAGCTGCTTCCAAGCACTAGGGAGAGGACAAGTCCAGAGACACATTCCCTGCCCGTGACCAATCTTACTTCCTTGCTCACAAACAGTCCCCAACCCACTTGACCATCTCGGGTTTTTTTTTTTGGTTTTTCAGCATGGGAGGGAGGGGAGAAAGCGGGGAGGAGAACCAGGGCCTGGTTTTCATTCTCCGTCCCTCCTTCTCCTTTGGGCTTCAGCTAGCGCTGGCTCCCAGCCCGGCTTCTCAGAGCGGGGCCAGTCCCGGGGCCCAGGAGAGCAGAGAGGGAGAAGCGAGGAGCGGCAAGGGAGGGGCTGAGATGAACCACCCCCACCCCGCCAGGCGGCTGTGAACGAGTCCTAGAGACACGAAGAAAGGAAACGGAAAGATTCGGGGGGTGGGACCGTGACTTCTTTGTTTCTCTTCCACCGATTCCCCCATCCCTGGACCAGTCCCCGCCTCTACCGCCATGGGAAAACTGGCAATTTGAGGAAAACATAAACCATGCAATGAAATCCTGCATTTGCGAATGAAAACTCAAGGCAGACATAGTTTCCACTACTGGCAGTTTCCCCTCTCTCGGAGTCTCTCTGGCCTCGTTTTCCAAAACGAGACATCGCTTCTTGCCAGACGAGGGTGGTGGGTTGTCCGGTGGTGGGGAGGTGCCCGGCCCAGAGGGCCCCCGCCCCCAACCCCCAGCCCCAGCTTCCTGGGGTTTACAGCTGACGATTGCTATTTTCAACTTGGAATCCTCCCCTGGTTTCTCCTCAACTGGAAGAAGCCGCAGGGGTTTGCCAGGGCCTAGTAATGCCACCTGTGCCAAGGCTGGCTGGGAAACAAATGGCAGGAGAGGGAGGGATGGACTCATCTTCCTTGACCAGAACCCCAACTTGGGCGGGAGGCGGGCGGCGGGAGGGGCAAGCCTGGGGGCTGGGGAAGGTGCCCGCTTCCTCGCTTCCCAGAATCCTCGGCAGCTCCTGAGACGGGCAAGCAGGGAAGTCCCCTCTGAAGTGTGATGCTCTGCTGGGGGCCGAGCCAGGACGCTCCCCTACTTGCAACGGGTTCCAGACCTCTCAAATCCCTCCATCGATCAATGGTATTTATTGAGCATTTACTGTGTGCAGGGCACTGTACTAAGCACTTGGGAGAAAACAGGTCAATATAGGCGGGAGATACCCTCGCTACCCATCAGGAGCAAAGAGCCTACAGTCTACCGCACTCTCCTGCCCCAGGATTTCAAGCAGTGTGGCCTAGCGGATAGAGCCCGGGCCTGGGAGTCAGAATGACCTGGGTTCTCGTCCCAGCTCCCCGACTTGTCTGCTGTGGGACCTTGGGGGAGTCACTTCACTTCTTTGGGCCTCAGTTCTCTCATCTGGAAAATGGGGATTGAGACGATGAGCCCCACATGGGATGGGGGTTGTGTCCAACTCAATTTGCTTACAACCACCCCAGTGATTAGTAGAGTGCCCTGCACACAGTAAGCACTTAACAGATACCACTATTATTATTACTATTATTATTTATCGAGCACTTGAGTGGGTAGGAATGATCCCTGCCCGCAATGAGCTTAAGGCCTTTCTAGGGCCCTGCTGAGGGGGACTGGCAGCCCTCTCCCGCTCCAAAGGGAAAGATGCCCCAGGCACCCCGCATCTTCAGGGAACAGTCTCTGCTCAATTTGATTTTTTTAACATATGGTCTTTCTTAGGGGCTTACTATGTGCCAAGTACTGTACTGAGCGCTGAGATCGATTCAGGATAATCAGGTTGGATACAGTCCCACTTAGGGCTCCATATCTCAGTTTTCATTTGACAGATGAGGTAACTGAGGCCCAGAGAGGTGACTTGCCCAAGGTCACACTGCAGACAAGTGGCGGAGCTGGGGTATGAGTCCGGGTCCTCTGACTTCTAGGCCCATGCTCTACCCACCGAGAAGCAGCTTGGCCTAGTGGAAAGAGCCCAGGCCTGCGAGTCAGAGGACCTGGGTTCTAATCCTGGTTCTGCCAAATACTTGAGGTGGGACCTTGAGCAAGTCACTTCAGTTCTCTTTGCCTCAGTTGCCCAGTTCTCCCTCCTACTTAGACTGTGAGCCCCATGCAGTACCTACAAGAAGCAGTATGGCTTAGTGAGAAGCAGCGTGGCCTGGGAGTCAGAGGCCGTGGGTTCTAATCCCCGCTCAGCCACTTGTCAGCTGTGTGACTTTGGGCAAGTCACTTAACTTCTCGGTGCCTCAGTTGCCTCATCTGTAAAATGGGGATTAAGACTGTGAGCCCCATATGGAACAACCCGATTACCTTGTATCTCCCCCAGCACTTAGAACAGTGCTTGGCACATAGTAAGCGCTTAACAAATACTGTTTAAACAACAACAGCTAGGCCATGCTGCTTTTCTATTCTGCTCAGGAAAAAACATGAGAAACAGCATGAGAAGCAGTGTGGCCTAGTGGAAAGGGCCTGGGCATCAAAAGGACTTGGGTTCTAATCCCGCCTCCTCCACTTGTCTGCTGTGGGACCTTGGCCAAGTCACTTCTCTGGGCCTCAGTTACCTCATCCGTAAAATGGGGATGAAGACGGTGAGCCCCACGTGAGACATGGACTCAGTAGTGTCCAACCTAATTAGCCTGTATCTACTCCAGTGCTTAGTACAGTACCTGGCAATTAGTAAGCGTGTAACAAATATCATAAGAAAAAAAAGGAGGGGAGGAAACGCTTTCTTCTTCCAAAGACCTGTGGTGAAGTCGGCAACCCTGGGAGTCAATAACGTCCATGAAAGGCTCTTTATTAGGCAGGCAATGGCGTGAGCCAGGAGGAGAGTCAGATGACCTAGTTTAAGATGCGGCTCTTCCCAGGGACAATTAACTCTTCTCATTCCAGAAGCCATCTGATACACCAGGAGGGGCAGTGGGGCTTCCTGACAAGCTCCTAACCCAGGCCACCCACCTCTCTGCCTCCCCCCCGCCCCCACCCCAACACACTCACGGCTACACGGATAGAGCACGAGCCTGGGAGTCAGCAGGGCATAGTTCTAATCCCAGCCCTGCCACTTGTCTGCTGGGTGACCTTGGGCAAGTCACTTCGCTTCTCTGTGCCCCAGTTACCTCATCTGTAAAATGGGGGTGAAGACTGTGTGATGTAGAACAGGGACTGTGTCCAACCTGGTTTGCTTGTTTTGTCCCCCAGTGCTTGGTACAGTGCATGGTACGTTGTGGGTGCTTAACCAATACTACAATTACAATTATCATCACCCACCTATGTCTTCTGAACTCCCTGAAGCTGGGAGAAGCAGGGTGGCCTAATGGATAAAGCCCAGGCCCGGGAATCCGAAGGACTTGGGTTCTAATCCCAGCTCCGCCAACTGCTTGCCGGGTGACCTTGGGCAAGTCACTTCACTTCTCTGGGCCTCAGTTTCCTCAACTGTAAAATGGGGATACATGTTCCCACTCCTGCTTAAACTGTGAGTCTCATGTGGGACAGGGATTGTGTCTGATCTAATCAACTTGCACCTACCCCAGCATTTAGAACACTGTTTGATACATAGTAAGTGCTGAACAAATACCGTAAACACCTCCCCCCCTTCAAAAAACAACCACACAAAACCCAGCATGCTCACTTCACTTCTCTAAACACCACCCTTTCTCACTGTACCTCCATCTCATCTATCTCGCCATTGATCCCTCACCCATGTCCTGCCTCTGGCCTGCCCTTCCCCTTCATATCCGACAGACCACCACTCTCCCCTCCTTCAAAATCCTATTAAGAGCCCATGTCCTCCAAGAGGCCTTCCCCAACTAAGCCCTCATTTCCCCTACTCCCTTACCCTTCCATGTCACCCTTGCGCTTGGATCTGTACCCTTTATTCACTCCTCCCTTCATCCCATGGCACTCGTGTCCATATCCGGAATTTATTTCAATGCCTGTCTCCCCCTTTAGACTGTGAGCTCCTTGCGGGCATGGAATGTGTCTGCCGACTCTTTTTTTTTTTTTTTACGGAATTTATTAAGGGCTTACTAGGTGTCAAACACTGTTCCAAGTGCTAGGGTAGATCCAAGTGAATTAGGTTGGATGCATTTCCCTGTCCCAAATGGGGCTCACTGTCTAGGGAGGGAGGGAGAACAGGAGGCCTGAGGCCCAGAGAAGTGAAATAACTTGCCTAAGGATAGAGCACAACCTAGGAGTCACAAGAATCTGGGTTCTAATCCCGGCTCCACCAGTTGTGTATTTATTTAGCACTTATTACGTGTCAAGCACTTTTCTAAGCCATGGGGAGGATATAAGCTAATCAGGTTGGACCCAGTCCTCCTCCCACACGGGGCTCACAGTCTTAATGCACATTTTACAGATGAGGGAGCTGAGGTCCGGAGAAGAGAAGTCAGCGGCTACCTGGCAGAGCCGGGATTAGGATCCAGGTCCTTCTGATTCCCAGACCGGTGTGAGCCCCTTGTGGGACAGAGATTGGGTCTATTTACCTGTTTCCAACCTGTTTAGCTTATATCTACCCCAGAGTTTACTACAGTGCTTGGCGTACATTAAGTGCTTAACAACTTCTCTGCCACTTGTCTACTCTGGGACCTTGGGCAAGCCACTCTATTTCTCTGGGCCTCGGTTTCCAGATATGAGAATTCCAGGATTGAGACTGAGCCCCAAGCGGGACAGGGACTGCATATAATCTTGTTAGCTTGAATCTACCCCAGTGTACAGTGTTTACAGTATTTGGCCCATAGTAAGCACTCAACGAATACCATAGTCAAAAAAACCCCAAAAACAAACCCCATAAACAACACCGACATGAAGGGAGGTGACACTTTCTCACTGGCTTTGTGTTCTGAGCATGGGGCACTACGAGTGAGTTTTCCCAGTGCTGTTCCAAACAATTTCAAGTCAGGGACTCCAGCAAACAGAAAAACTCCATCTCCCCCTGCTATTTTTCATTTCATGCCACTGAACCTAGCTGCTGGGTTTTCTTTGCTGGACCGGATCTCAAAATTATCGGTTGCATTTCTTATTCGGTAGGAGCTCATTTAAAATTGAAAAAAAAAGATACAGAAAAACACAAAGCCAGAAAGGTTCCATATTGTAAAGCTTCATTGGAAAGATGTTACTTTAGAGCTTGTTTCTCTGCAATCCCTTGAACAAGACAAAGGACAAATGATGTGGAGGTGGGAGGATCTATGCTTATAACCATACTGAAATCAAACAGCGGTATTTACAGAGTGTTTACTCTGTAGTAGACTGTAAGCTTACTGTGGGCAGGGGTCATGTCTACCAACTCTGTTCTTGTATACTCTCCCAAGTGCTTAGTCCAGTGCTCTGCGCACAGTAAGCGCTTAATAAATACTATTGATCCACTGATTGCTACAGACTGTCCCTCTGGACTGTAAGCTCGTTGCGGGCAGGGAACGTGCCTACCCACTCTCTTCTGTTTTCCTCTCCCAAGTGCTTAGCCCAGTGCTCTGCACACACTAAGCACTCAATAAATACCATCGATAGACTGATGGACGATAGACCATCCCTCTAGACAGGAAGCTCATTGTAAGCAGGAAACGTGCCTACCCACTGTGTTCTATGGTCCTCTCCCAAGTGCTTAGTCCAGTGCACCGCACACAATAAGCGCTCGATAAATACGATCGACTGATCGATAGATACCGAGCACTTGGGTGACGCAGTCCGTGGTCCACAGGTTCCCTGGCCATGGCGAGCTTCTGGTCTAGACGGCGGAAAGCCAGAGAGAGAACGAAAGCGTTTCCCCTACCTTGGTTACCGTCACCGCTTCATCTGCCGCAAGTTGCTGGGATCCTTGTTAAAGGTCTTCCGGGGAAGGCACCTGCAACCAAGAGCAGAGCCAGTTAGGGAACCCGGGGCCGGAGAAGCGCAACGCTCTGCTCAGTGATTGTCCGTCCGGGTCCTGGATGCCCCGCTGTGTGCGGAACACCATTGGGAGCATTTTGGAGAGGACGAGGGAGTTAGAAGACATGGTCTTTTCCCTCAAGGAGTTAACGTCTGTCTCCCCCCACCTTGACTGTAAGCTTGTTGTGGGCAGGGGATGGGTCTACCAACCCTGCTCAGTTGGACTCTCCAAAGTGCTCAGTACAGTGCTCTGCACACAGGAAGCACTCAAGAAATACCACTGATTGATGGATAGGGAGAGACGGAGACTTACATAAATTAGGGCTGGGCTCTCCTCTACAGTCTCTAGACGGCAAGCTGATTGTGGGCAGGAGTGGGTCTACCAACTCTGTCGTACTGTCCTCCCCCAGCACTTAGTACAGTGCTCTGCACTTAGTAAGCACTTGAGAAATACCACTGATTGACTGGAAGACAGAGACTGACAGAAACTACGGAGAGGGTCTTGTCTACAGTCTCTAGACGGAGAGTTCGTTGTGGGCAGGGAACGTGTCTACCAACTCAGTTACACCGTTCTCTCTGAAGTAGTATAGTGCTCTGCACCCAATAAATACCACTGATTGACAGATTCCCCGGGTTGCGTTAGGCATCTAGTGAAGGAGGTGCAGGCCATCACGAAGCTTTCCTGCTCTCCAAAGAGTGGGACCTTCAATTTTTGAGGTCCCTCTGTCAGGAGGCACCTCTTTCCTTTTCAGTCAATCCATGGTACTTACTGAGCGCTTATTGTGTGCAGAGCACAGTAAAACAGATGCATTCCCTGCGCACAATGAGCTTACAGTCTAGAGGACGAGCTTACGGTCCAGAGCAGGAGCTTACGGCCTACAGAACGACCTTCATTCATTTCCCTTTTGCTTTCAGAGACTGTGTCAGGGTACAGTTCTCCCCTGGGGGCGCAGGTGCCTTTCCTCCCAGGGGCCAAAAATCCGGAATGAAAACGGTGGGCTGATAAAGGGAATCGCTTTCCGCTACTGAGAATCTGCCCGAGGATTCAGAAGGGAGGCATTGCTTTCTGGCCTCTAGACTGTAAACACGTTACAGGCAGGGAACGTGTCTGCTAATTCTAATGTACTGGACTCTCCCAAGCACTCGATCCAGTGCTGTGCAGATAGTAAATGCTCGATAAATACCCATGATTGACTATAGACTGTGTCTAATAATGTTGGTATTTGTTAAGCGCTTACTATGTGCCGAGCACTGTTCTAAGCGCTGGGGTAAACACAGGGGAATCAGGTTGTCCCACGTGGGGCTCACAGTTAATCCCCATTTTACAGATGAGGGAACTGAGGCACAGAGAAGTTAAGTGACTTGCCCACAGTCACACAGCTGACAAGTGGCAGAGCTGGGATTCGAACTCATGAGCCCTGACTCCAAAGCCCGTGCTCTTTCCACTGCGCCACGCTGCTTCTTTGTCTCTAGCCTGCAAGCTCATTGTGGGCAGGGAATGTGTCTTCCAATTCTGTTCCATTGTCCCCTCCCAAGCACTTAATCTAATGCTCTGCACACCAGAAGAGCTCAATAAATACGACCGATTGATTCCAAGGGGCAAAGAATCACAAGCATGGTGGAGGGAGTGGGCAAGAGGCCAGTGGCAGGACCAAGTCCAGGGAGAAGGTCGGCTTGAGAGGAATGAAGAGCACTAGCTAGACTGTCCTTCTAGGCTATGAGCTCGTCATGGGTAGGAATGTGTCTGTCTGTTGTTACACTGTACTATCCCAAGCACTTAATACAGTGCTTTGCACACATGTTAAGTGCTTAGTAAATACGATTGAATGAACGAATGACTGAATGGGATGGAGGAGGAGAGGGTGGAGAATAATAATAATAATGATGGCATTTGTTAAGCGTTTACTGTGTGCCAAGCACTGTTCAAAGTGCTGAGGTAGATACAAGGTAATCAGGTTGTCCCACATGGGGCTCACACTTTTAATCCCCATTTTACAGATTAGGTAACTGAGGCACAGAGAAGCTAAGTGATTTGCCCAAGGTCACACAGCAGACAGGTGGCAGAGGCAGGATTAGAACCCACGTCCTCTGACTCCCAAGCCCGCACTCTTTCTACTAAGCCATGTTGCTTCTCTGAATCAAGAGATTTGGCTATCAATGGTCTATATTGAGTGCTTACTGCATGTAGGGCACCATAGGAAGCGCTTGGGAGAGTCCAATAGAACAGAGTTGGTAGGTACGTTCCCTGCCTAAAACAAGCTTACAGTCTAGAGGGACAGTCTATACCAGTCAATGAGGCAGTGGTATTTACTGAGCGCTTTCTGTGTGCAGAGCACTGGACTAAGCACTTGGGAGAGTGCAGTAGAGCAGAGTTGGTAGAAACGTGCCCTGGTCACAAATCGGAGGGCGAGAGAGCTGATGGTGTCTTACAAGCCAAAGCCCCAGTTTCCGCCGGGGACGGCAAGGGAGCGGGGAAACCACTGAAGATCTCCAAGGAGCATGGGACCCGTGTGCGGAACCCAGTTCTCATAAACTGGCCCAAGGAGTGAGGCCTGGTAAGGACTGGAGAGGGAGGGTCAGTGAAGCGGCCGATGCGGTGGCGGAGCCGGGCTGTGACAGGTGTCTGGACCGACTGGGGTGGACGTTCAAATGAAGAGCAATGGGTGGATTCTGGATCCTCGCCATCGGTTTCAAAGTGCTCCATCCCCCTGCCCCGTCCTACTCCAGCCCAGGCTGCATGCTTTGTTCTCCTAATACCAACCTTCTCACTGTACCTCCATCTCGTCTATCTCGCCATCGACCTCTCGCCCAAGTCCTGCCTCTGGCCTGGAAGGCCCTCCCTTTTCTTATTTGACAAATTACTCTCCCTACCTTCAAAACTTTATTGATGGCACAACACCTCCAAGAGGAGTTCCCTAAGCCATCATTTCCTCTTTTCTCACTCCTTTTCTGCATCTATCTGCTACAACGCCCCAGCCCGCACACTGTGCTCCTCTAGTGCCAGCTCACTCACTGTTTCCCCATCACATCTATCTCACTGCTGACCCCCTTCCCACATCCTCCCCCAACCTGGAACTCCCTCCTCCTGCCTATACGCCACACCACCGCTCTCTCCACCTTCAAAGCATTACTAAGGTCACATCTCCTCCACAAGACCTTCCCTGATAAATCCCTCTTTTCCCCAGCTCCCTCTCCTTTCTGTGTCATTTATTCATTCAGTCATACTTACTGAGCGCTTACTGTGTACAGAGCACTGTACTAAGCGCTTGGAAAGAACAATTCAGCAACAAATAAAGACAATCCCTACCCAACAACGGGCTCACAGTCTCTGCACTTGGACTGTGACCTTTGGACATTTGATATTATCCCCAGCCCCAACCCCAGAGCACTTATGTACCTATCTTTCAATTATATATTATAAATTACTTATTTAGTCACATTAATGTATGCTCCCTACCCATAGAGTGTACGCTCATTGTGGGCAGGGAATGTGTCTGCCAATTCTATTGTATTGTGCTCTCCAAAGCCCTTAGTTCAGGGCTCTACAGAGAGTAAGTGCTCAAAAAGACCACTGATTAATTGACTGAGGAAGAACCAACAGAATCCAATGATGGGGGCATGAAAGTCTGTGATTGGTGAAGTGGGTTTAGAGATCAGAGGATTGTGTCGATGGGGAGAGAGGGTAATTTTATGGGAAGGGGTGGTGTGGGAGAGAGAGGCGGATTAGGCGGCTGTGGTCGGAGAGTGATAATTTAGAGTCGGTGTGGTCAGGGGACAGTACAGTGACAAGTGATGACAGCATCCTGGTGTGGGAGGGGGCCCGAGCTGGTGAGTGGGCGGGGTGGGGTGGACCAGGAGGCTGACGAAAGTTGATGTGTGAGAGGAAGTGGGCATCAGGAATGCCCAAGCATTCGCTGAAGGCCCCACAGGCCAGGACAGGACTGGAGAGGAAGAGAGATGAAAAGTGAGAAGGCAATCAGAGGCGCTCAGCAAACTCGAGGGGGAGACGGGGTTGGGTGGGAGGTCGAGTAGAGCTGAGCTGAGACAGTAAGTGGACACTGAGAATGCCCAGGTGTACACTGAACAACAATAACAATAATAATAATTGTGGTATTTGTTATGCACTTACTATGTGCCAGGCACCGTATTAAGCAGTAGGGTGGATAGGAGATAATCAGGTCGGACAAAGTCCCTGTCCCACATGGGGTTCACAGCCTTCTTCCCCATTTTACAGATTAGGAAACTCAGGCCGGGAGAAGCCCTCTCCATCCAAACTGCTTCCACTTTAAACCAAGCACGTAGCCTGTCACACCTTGATTGCTGCATCAGCCTCCTTGCTGACCTCCCTTGCCTCCTTTCTCTCCCCACTCCAGTCCATACTTCATTCTGTTGCCCGGATCATTTTTCTACTGAAATGTTCAGGCCCTGTTTACCCAGTCCTGCAATGGTTGCCCATCCACCTCAGCATTAAACAGAAACTCCTCATCATCAGCTTTAAAGCTTTACCCCTTCCTACCTCACCTTTCTTCTCTCTTACTCCAACCAGCCTACGGCACTTCACTGTAATGCTGACCTTCTCACTGTGCCTCCAACTCGGCTATCTCACCGCCGACCTCTCACCAGCATCCTGCCTTTGGACTGAAACACCCTCCCTCCTCAAATCTGACAGATGATCACTTTCTCCACCTTCAAAGCCTTATTGAAAGTCCACCTCCTCCAGGAGGCCTTCCCTGACAGAGACCTCCTTTCCTCTTTTCCCACTCCCTTCTGTACCCTGACTTGCTCCCTTTATTCATCCCCCCTTCCCAGCCCCACAGAACTTATATCAATACCCTTAATTTCTTGATTTAGATTGTCTGTCTGTCTCTCTAGACTGTAAGCCCATCGTGAGCAGAGAAAGTGTATGCCAATTTTATTTTGTTGTCCTCTCCCAAATGCTTAGTCCAGTGCTCTGGACCCAGAAAGTGCTCAATAAATACCACTGATTGACTGATCGCTCACCCGAAAATTCCACCCTAACTCTGATCCGCGTGGCCTGGGCTCTGAATTCCTACCTGGATGGCCTAGTGGCTAGAGCATGGGTCTGGGAATCAGAATATTGCAGCTTCTAATCCTGGCTCCACCCCTTGTCTGCCCTGTGACCTTGGTTAAGTCACTTGACTTCTCTGGACCTCAGTTACCTCTTCTGTAAAATAGGAATTAAGACTCTGAACCCCATGTGGGACGGGGGGCCGTCGCACCCGAATTCCTTGTATCCCGCTCCAGGACTTAGTACAGTGCCTGGCACACAGTAAGAGCTTAACACGTACCATTAAGATTCACTACTCAAGGCAGGGGATGCTAATTCCAGGGCCGAGAGAGAAAACACGTCACGAGAGGTGGGCAAGCAGGGCCAAAACTCCTACCGTTCACCCCTGGCAGAGGGTGGGAATATGGTGAAATCGGGAGGTGATTTCTTTCGGCCTGTGAGTTCCTCCTCCCGGCCCTCGGTCCCAAGCAGGGAGGGCCTGCGTTGGTCTGAATCATTCTGGAAGACCGGCCAATAAAGGACTTTTCCTGTTATGTAGTCTGAAACTGGCAGCAGTTCATCCAATGTCCTCTGTCTCCATGGGAAAAGTGCAGACCTCCACTAGAGGGATCGTGGACACCTGCTCCATACCCCCACCCCCCCAGGTGGCTGTTTTGCTGAAGCAGTGAGTGCACCAGGACTTAATAATTAATAATAATAATTGTGGCATTTGTTAGGCGCTTACTATGTGCCAAGCACTGTTCTAAGCCCTGGGGTAGATTCAAGGTAATCAGGTTGGACACAGTCCCTACCCCACATGGGGCTGTCTTCATCCCATTTTACAGACGAGGGAACTGAGGCCCAGAGAAGTGATGTGACTTGCCTGAGGCCACACAGCAGACAAGTGGAGGAGCTGGGATTAGAACCCAGATCCTTCTGACTCCTGGGCCCGGGCTCTATTTACTATTCATTCATTCATTCAATAGTATTTACTGAGCACTTACTATGTGCAGAGCACCGTACTAAGCGCTTGGAATGAACAAGTCGGCAACAGATAGAGACAGTCCCTGTCGTTTGACGGGCTTACGGTCTAATCGGGGGAGACGGACAGACAAGAACAATGGCAATAAATAGAGTCAAGGGGAAGAACATCTTGTAAAAACAATGGCAACTAAATAGAATCAAGGCGATGTACATTTCATTAACAAAATAAATAAGGTAATGAAAATATATACAGTTGAGCAGACGAGTACAGTGCTGAGGGGATGGGAAGGGAGAGGGGGAGGAGCAGAGGGAAGTGGGGGGAAAAGAGGGTTAAGCTGCGGAGAGGTGAAGGGGGGGCGGTAGAGGGAGTAGAGGGAGAAGGGGAGCTCAATCTGAGAAGGCCTCTTGGAGGAGGTGAGTTTTAAGTAGGGTTTTGAAGAGGGAAAGAGAATCAGTTTGGCGGAGGTGAGGAGGGAGGGCATTCCAGGACCGCAGGAGGACGTGGCCCGGGGGTCGACGGTGGGATAGGCGAGACCGAGGGACGGTGAGGAGGTGGGCGGCAGAGGAGCGGAGCGTGCGGGGTGGGCAGTAGAAAGAGAAGGGAGGAGAGGTAGGAAGGGGCAAGGTGACGTAGAGCCTTGAAGCCTAGAGTGAGGAGTTTTTGTTCGGAGCAGAGGTTGATAGGCAACCACTGGAGGTGTTTAAGAAGGGGAGTGACATGCCCAGATCGTTTCTGCAGGAAGATGAGCCGGGCAGCGGAGTGAAGAATAGACTGGAGCGGGGCGAGAGAGGAGGAAGGGAGGTCAGAGAGAAGGCTGACACAGTAGTCTAGCAGGGATATAACAAGAGCCCGTAGCAGTAAGGTAGCCGTTTGGCTGGAGAGGAAAGGGTGGATCTTGGCGATATTGTAAAGGTGAAACCGGCAGGTCTTGGTAACGGATTGGATGTGTGGGGTGAACGAGAGAGACGAGTCAAGGATGACACCGAGATTGCGGGCCCGAGAGACGGGAACGATGGTCCTGCCATCCACGGTGATAGGGAAGTCTGGGAGAGGACTGGGTTTGGGAGGGAAGATGAGGAGCTCAGTCTTGCTCATGTTGAGTTTTAGGTGGCGGGCCGACATCCAGGTGGAGACATCCTGGAGGCAGGAGGAGATGTGAGCCTGAAGGGAGGGAGAGAGGACGGGGCGGAGATGTAGATCTGCGTGTCATCTGCGTAGAGCTGGTAGTCAAAGCCGTGAGAGCGAATGAGTTCACCGAGGGAGTGAGTGTAAATGGAGAACAGAAGAGGGCCAAGAACTGACCCTTTTACTAGGCCATGTTACTCCTGCTTGGTTGGTTTGGGACCAGAAAATGACTGTGCTATGACCCAGAAGAATTGGGCCTTGTATTTTAGCTGCTTTCTTCAGCATCAAATGTACTGTTGTCTCCTAACCCATGACCATTTAATTGCAGCTGAGTGGCCTCCTCGTGCTTCAGCATCTGCTCACCACCCCATTCATTCATTCAATAGTATTTATTGAGCGCTTACTATGTGCAGAGCACTGTACTAAGCACTTGGGATGAACAAGTCGGCAACAGATAGAGACAGTCCCTGCCGTTTGACGGGCTTACAGTCTAATCGGGGGAGACGGACAGACAAGAACAATGGCAATAAACAGAGTCAAGGGGAAGAACATCTCCTAAAAACAATGGCAACTAAATAGAATCAAGGCGATGTACAATTCATTAACAAAATAAATAGGGTAACGAAAATATATACACCCCCCCGTCCCCCCCCGCCATTTTTTATGATATTCGTTAAGCACTTACTATGTGCCAGCCACTGTACTAAAAGCAGGAGTAGATGCGAGCTAATTAGGAGTGGATATAGTCTATGTCCTACATAGGGCTCACTTTTACTGATGAGGAAATCGAAACATAGAAAAGAGAAGTGACTTTCTTTTTTTAAATGTCATTTGTTAAGCACTTACTATGTGCCAGGCACTGTACTAAGCACTGAGGTTGGATAGATGCTAATCAGGTTGGACACAGTCCGTGTCCCACATAGGGCTGACTCTTCTCTCTCCCCATTCAGACTCTAAAGTCTTGGTGGGCAGGGAACGTATCTGCTCATTCTGTTCTCTTTGTATTCATATCTGCCTCCCCACCTAAACTTTAAGCTCGTTGTGGGCAGGGAACCTGTCCTCTAATTCTGTTGTAGTGTATTCTCCCCAGCACTTGCACTAAGCGCTCAGTAAATACCACCAATTTGATGGATTGACTATAGACTTTCTGTAAACTCCTTGTGGGTGAGGAGAATGTCTACCAACTCCGCTGTATTGAACTCTCCCAAACTCATTCCAGCGCTCCCCACACACGAAGCGCTCAATAAATACCACTGATGGATGGATTGACTCTAGACTAGGTTGAAAGCTCCTTGTGCGCAGACAGCATGTCTACCAACTCTCAGTCGATCATCTTTACTGAGCATTTACTGTGTGCAGAGCATTTTCCTAGGTGCTTGGGAGAGTACAATATAACAATAAATTGGACTCTCCCTACTGCTTAGTACAATGTTAGGCACACAGAGAGCATTCAATAAATACCCTTGATTGAGAATAGCAAATCAATTTTTTCCTCAAAGATGGAGAGTCTTCCCCTTTCCAACGTGCTATCAGCCCCTGACAGTACAAGTATTCTTTCCCGGGTCCAACCGAGATCTTCCCTGTGCAGTTTTATCTAATTCCCTGTTACCATGGACAGCCCCAGCCTCTGCCCATAAAAACCCTTTGTATCGATCGATCAGTTGATCGATCATATCTCTTGAGCGCTTTACAGTGTGCGGAGAACTGGACCAAGTGCTTGGGAGAGTCAAAAAGCACAGAATTAACCATCACATCCCCATTTTACAGATAACTTTCTTATTATTTAAAAACAGTACAGTCACTCCCCAGCCCTCCCTTCGTTGAGACCTTCCCCCCGCCCCAAGTTCCAACACTGAGTCTGTCCACTCTGTTGTAACATATTCCCCCAAGAGCTTAGTATAGTGCTCTGCATACAGTAAACACTTCATAGATATGATTGAATTCAGAGGACCAATTTCCATACTCTCGTTAAGGGCAGGAAATGTGTATGTTTACTGTTAATTGTTGTACTTTACCAAGTGCTTATGACAGTATGAGCTCTGCGCAAAGTATGAGCTCAATAAATATGATTGAGCACATCTCTAAAATCATTTGGGGCCATTCTGAAGTAATCTTATTAATAATAATAATAATAATAATAATAATGGTATTCATTAAGCACTTACTATGTGCCAAGCACTGTTCTAAGCGATGGGGTAGATACAAGATAATCTGGTTGTCCCACATGGGTTTTACAGTCTTAATCCCCATTTTACAGATGAGGTAATTTAGGCACAGAAGTTAAGTGACTTGCCCAAAGTCAGCTGACGTGGCAGAGCTGAGATTAGAACCCACGACCTCTGACTTCCAAGCCTGTGCTCCTTCCTCTGAGCCACACTGCTTCTTATTCAAACTATCGCGTTTATATGTATATATACCAAATTTATCAAGATGACAGTTTCTATTTGATTTGCTTATATACCTTTTTTTACCAATTTACCAAAATCTAATGCAGTAGAATTTCAGAAATGGCGATTAAACCACCACCCCTCAGTTATTTTTAGCCCTGGAGAGCAATGGCAAATTCTCTCCCAATTATCTCCATCGTAGTTAACTCTGGAGAAGCAGCGTGGCCTAGCAGAAAGAGCCCAGGCCTAGGAGTCAGAAGGGCCTGGGTTCTTATCTTGGCTCCACCACTCACCTGCTGTGTAACCTTGGGCTAGATGCTTTCCCTTTTCTGAGCTTTAGTTCCCTCATCTGTAAAACTGTGTGCCCCACGTGGGACATGGACTGTGTCCAATCTCATTACCTTGTATCTACCCCAGCGCTTAAGAACGGTGCCTGGCACATGGCATGCGCTTAACAAATACTATAAAAAACAAATCACAAGTAGAGCTTACAGTCTAGACTACCAGTGTTAGTGAGCCATGTTCCTGGGATGTACTGCAAGCGATGGGCTAGAAAGATTCAGGAAGAGGGAATCTTGCTGGCCAGTCAATCGGTCGATGGTATTTATTGAGTGCTAACTGTGGACAGAGTAGTGGGCTATGGGTTTAGGGGAGGACAGCGTTGATTCTGAGAGAAAAAGGATAGAGGCATCAAGGGCATTTTTAAAAATCTCTTTAAAAATAGTATTTGTTAATCGCTTGCTATGCGTCAGGCACCCAGAGAAGAGAAAAATGAGATGGACAGCAGCTATCCACAAGTACCCAAAGGGTTTTTAGTGGACTGGAAGCAGGCTTGGTCTTCATATCAGCCAGTGATCAAAAGCAGGAGACAGAGAGAACGTCCTGGATATGATATATTCATGTCTGTCTCCCTGTGTCTGGACTGGAAGCTCATTGTGGGTAGGGATCAATCATTAATGGCATTAATGGAGCGCTTACTGTGTGCAGAGCACTGGATTAAGTGCTTGGGAGAGTCCAGTACAACAGAGTGGGTAGTCATGATTCCTGCCCACAAGGAGTTTACAGTCTAGAGTCAAGAGTCTAGAGTTTACAGTCAATCAGTCAATCCATGGTTTTGATTGTTCGCTTCCTATGCACAGAGCACTGGACTTAAGCGCTTGGGAGAATCCAGTACAACAGAGTTGGTTGGACACGTTCCCTACCCACAGGATGCTTCCAGAGTAGTCTCTACAGACAGGTAGACTTCTTGGAGGCCCTGCCGACTCTAGGAATCTATGATTCCCACTGAGTCTCCAGAAGGAAAGAGGGATAAAAAAAATTTGCTGAAATGAGGAGCTAAGGAAATGAACAAAATTCACTCTATTGAGGGACAGGTCTGAAGCTGACACGGCTGTTGCCAGCAAAGACTGCTCCATCTGGCATAGAAAATCTGTCACGTCCCAGAGTACTCATGGCATCACTTAAAAACCAAGTAACGGCATTAACAGTTCTTTCTGTGTGTGTGATTTCTCTTAAGTGCATACTATGCGTCAAACACTCTTCTAAACGCTGAGGTGGACACCAATTAATTAGGTCAAACACAGTCCCTGTCCCGCACAGGGCTCCCAGTCTAAGGAGGAGGAAGAACAGGTATCCCCACTTTACAGATGAGGGAATTGAGGCCCAGAGAAGTGAAGGTCACCCAGCAGGCAAGTGGCAGAGTAGAGCTTAGAACCCAGGTCCTTCTGACTCCGAAGCCCGAACTCAGCCCATTAGGCTATGCTGCTTCTCCATTTCTCCCATAAAAAGAACAGGCCAACTAGCCACCAGCATGAGGCCTCTACTCGCTCTGCCCAAATCTACAGTGTGTGCTCGACGATGATAATAATAATAATGATAACAATAGTAGTATTTGTTGAGCACTTACTATGCTGAGCACTGTTCTAAGCACTGGAATAGATACAAGGTAATCAGGTCCCACATGGGTCTCACAGTCTTAATCCCCATTTTACAGATGAGGTAACTGAGCCACAGAGATGTGATGTGGTTTGCCTGAAGTAGTAATACGGACATATGGCAAAGCCAAGATCAGTACCTGGGTCCTCTGACTCCCAGGCCCGGGCTCGTTCCGGTAGGCCACACTGATAACCAACCCATCCCACATCCTGGCTGCAGTAGTCTTAACTCCAGAAGGCCCCGGTCACGACTCTTCCAGCTGGTGGCCCCTCCGGGGAAGTGAGGGACCAGATGGATCATCTGGGGGACAGAAAGTGGGGTCCTCATGTGGGGCAAACCGCCAAGACCAAGGGGTCTCCAAGCTGGGCCAATAGCCCACGGGCTCATACTGTGACCTGGCAATTATGGGGTGGCCTCCGGGAGAAGCTCACCCATGTCTGCATCCCAAGGCGCTGACAAGTGCGTTTGGCTTTATTTAATATTTGTTAATTGCTTACTATGTACCAGGCACTGTACTGAGTATCGGGGTAGATACAAGCTAATCCAGTTGGACACCCTCCAGGTCCCACATGGGGCTCACAGTCTTAATCCCCATTTTCCAGATGAGGGCCTGAAGCATGGGTTGGCTAGTCTTTGCCCCAGCAGATAGAACTTTACCCTTTAAGTGCTCCCTTCCAAGCCCATCTTGGAGCCCATGTCAGAAGGTGGGAGAGACGCCACAGGGCAGATGGCTGTTTTGGGGGACTCGCGGGACTTCTGCCCTCAGTGGCCAAAAATCAGGAAAGCCTTCTTTTGCTCCCCGTGTGAATTGCGCCTGTAGTCCTTGGGGAGAACTGAGGTAATCTTGGGGCTAGACAGTGGCCTAAAAGACGTCTTTTCCTCCTCAGCTCCCACCATCTCCCTGTTTCCTCAAGCTCTCTCCGGTATAAATCTGAGCGGGGAGAGGACCAGCATATATTGGTCTGCTGCCTTCTGGCCCTCCAACTGATAACAATAATAGCATTTTTTTTTAAACATTTACTATGTGTCAAGCACTGTATTGTGGGCTGGGGAAGATGCAAGCTAATCAGATCCTACACAGACCCCTTTCCCACACAGGGCTCCTGATCTATGTAGGAAGGCAAGTGGGAACAATCTCTCCCCATTCCAGTCCGTACTTCGCTCTGCTGCCGGATCATTTTTCCACAGAAACGTTCAGACCATATTTCTCCACTCCTCAAAAAGCTCCATTGGTTGCCCATCGACCTCTGCATCAAACAGAAAGTCCTCATCATCAGCTTTAAAGTACTCAATCCCCTTGCCCCCTCCTGCCTCATCTTGCTTCTCTCCTACTACAACCCAGCCCGCACACCTCATTCCTCTAGTGCTACCCTTCTCACTCTACCTCGATCTTGTCTCTCTCATTGCCGACCTCTTGTCCCTGTCCTGCCTCTGGCCTGGAACAATGTCCCTCCTCATAGCTGACAATGACGGCTGTCCCCTCCTTCAAAGGCTTACTGAAGGCCCATCTCCTCCAAGAGGCCTTCCCTGACTAAGCCCTCCTTTCCTCTTCTCCCTTCTGCGTCACCCTACCTTGCTCCCTTTATTCATCCCTGCTCCCAGCGCCACAGCACTTATGACCATATTTGTTACTTATTGATTTAATAATAATAGTAATTATGGTATTTGTTGAGCGCTTACTGTGTGCCAGGCACTGTACTAAGCACTGGGGTGGATACAAGCAAATTGGGTTGGCCCAAGTCCCCATCCCTTGTTGGCACAGTCTCAATCCCCATTTTCCAGATGATGTAATTTAGGCACAGAGAAGTAAAGTGACTTACCCAAAGTCACACAGCAGATAAGTGGTGGAGTCAGGATTAGAACTTATGACCTTCTAACTCCCGGCCACGGGCTTTATCCACCACACCATCATGTCTGTCTCCCCGTCTTGACTGGAAGCTCATCGTGGGCAGGGAGTCGTTACGGTGTTCTACTGTCCTCTCCCAAGGGCCCAGTCCAGCACTATGCACACAGTAAGTGCTCCATAAATATGACCCCTTGCCTGCGGAGGACCTCGAGCGTTGCCCCCTGGGGCGGCTGGCAGAGTCGGAGTCCCCCCCGCCCCCCCGGGGTCTGACGTCTGTCCTTCGGTCGGGCTTTTTGGTGCCGTCTGGACCTGGGGGAGGGGATCTAAACCTCAGGTGAAGGCGCCCCAAGGCAGCCCCGATGAGGGAAGTCCCACAGGCGTGGCTGCTCACTGTCCCTTGGTGACTCATAGCAGAGCCCAGTGCCCCCAGCTGCTCATTCCCCAACTGGGGCCCCAAAAGCACCATCCCGGTTCCTCCCTTAATAACTGGGTTGGAACTTCCCCACAGGCAGGCAGGATCCCACGGGGCTCAGGGTCGGACCTTTCCCCGGGCACACCTGGAATAACGTATGCTAGTCATCATCATCTGTTTTTTTTAAATCGTCTTTGTTAAGCGTGCTTACTATGTGCCAGGCACTATCCTAAGAACTGGGTTAGAAACAAGCTAATCACATGAGACACAGTCCCTGTCCCTCGCGGGGCCCACAGTCTCCATCCCCATTTTACAAATGAGGGAATCGAGGCCTAGAGAACCCAAGGTCGCACAGCAGTCGTGCCAGAGCCAGGATTAGAACCCGGGTCCTTTCTGACTCCCAGGCCTGGACTCTAGCCATTAGACTGCGCTGCTTCTCTGAGCTGAATGTCACAGGTAGCGTTGCCCTTTCCTAGCAACACATCCGAGCTGAACGTGTTAACCTGTATGTACCCCAGCGCTTGGTATAGGGCATGGCCCCCAGAAAGCACTTAACCAATACTGTAAAGCCTCCCACACCCAAAAAACCCAAAGAAACTGGGGCCATGTTTGTCATGCAGTCTGACAAGAGGCCTGGGAATGGGGAAATGCCAAAGGGACATCCATTCTGATTATTGTTATTATTCTCATATTTGTGAAACACTTACTATGGGTCAAGCACCATTCTAAGCAGTAGGGGAGATACAAGGTAATGAGGTTGGACACAGTCCCTGTCCCAAAAAGCATTCACAATCTGAGTAGGAGGGAGAGCAGGTATTCATTCAATAGTATTTATTGAGCACTTACTATGTGCAGAGCACTGTACTAAGCACTTGGAATGTACAAATCGGCAACAGATAGAGACAGTCCCTGCCCACTGATGGGCTTACAGTATGGAAACCCTTTTTTCCAGATGAGGAAATGGAGACCCAGAGCAGGGAAGTGACTTGATGGGCACACAGCAGGCAAGTGGTGGTACAGAATTAGAACTCAGGTCCTCTGTTTCCAAGACTTGTGCTCTTTCCACTGGACCGCGATGCTTCCTTCTGGTTCCCTGTTCTCCCCCATGGATGTTTTGGGCTCGCTCACTGTGGGCAGGGAACGTGTCCACCAACTCTGCTCTAGTGTCCTCTCCCAAATGCTTAGTCCAGTGCTCTGCACACAGTAAGCACTCAATAAATACCTTCGAGTGACCGATGGGTTGGATCGGAGAGTTTGCCTGCCAGGCTTGCCCTGATTGCCCAGCTCACCGAAGCTGGGCTACTGCCTTTCCCCACAGTCAGGGAACCCTTGGATCGGTTATCACCCTGGTCAATCAATCAATCAATCAATCAATCGTATTTATTGAGTGCTTACTGTGGGCAGAGTGCTGTACTAGGAGCTTGGGAGAGTATACTATAACAACATAACAGACGTATTCTTTGCCTGCAAAGAGCTTAAAGAGTCTAGAGGGTCAGCCTATATAGTCGGTTGGTCAATGGATGGTATTTATTGAGCGCTTCCTGCGTGTTGAGCACAGCAGACAGACGTTAATATAAATAAATAAAACCCCGCACGAAGAATACCTTACACCCGGATCACCTGGGCACGGGAAAACATTTTGGGCCGTCGATTTCAGACTCCTCCAATTACTCTCCCAAACCTACCAATTAGCTTAATCAGTTCATCTCCTTTTGGGATTTACATAACCTGAAAAAAACCCTTGTGTTCAGGCAGGACTTCTTTTGGAAACGATTCTCCCAGGCTCCCGGGCTTCCAGTGGCTGGCTTCTGCCGAGGAATATTTCCCACAACAGACTTCTGGGAAGCACAACCTGCACCCCCCCAAGCTCCCCATCCGAGTCGGGAAAAAGGGGGCATCCAGGGCCTGGACGGTGACTTTCTGCCTTGACCGTTTGCTACGGTCAGTCAGTCGATGATATCTGTTGAGCGCTTAGTGTGTGCAGGGCCCTGGACTAAGCGCTGGGGGAGGACAACGGAATATATAACAGACATTCCCGGCCCCCAACAAGCTTACAATCTAGAGTAAGTTGGTCAGTCGTATTTACTGAGAGTTTAGAGTGTGCAGAGCATTGGACTAAGCTTTTGGGAGAGGATAATCAGCCCGAGACAGTGTGATGATTTGAGCGCAAAGGGAAGGAGCCTACCAATTAAATGGGGCCAGTGATGATCCTCGGCTGCTGGAGTTGGGGGATCAAAGCACTAATCTCAGCTCCACCACTTGTCTGCTGTGTAACTAGGGGCAAGTCACTCCACTTCTCTCGGTCTTAGTTACCTTGTCTGTAAAATGGGAACGATGACTGTGAGCCCCGAGTGGGACAGGGACTGTGTCCAACTTGCATATATCCCTGCGCTTAGAAGAGTATCTGTCCCATAGTAATGGCTGAACAAATACTGTCATCATTATCGTTATTACACTGATAGCATCTTGTGGAACGCGTCCAACCGGAGAATCGCCAAGCACCGCCAGTGACTATTAGACGTTACAGACGGGGGAAGGCTGAGTTTGGGGCCTTGAGCGAAGGGAGGAAGGTAATGATGATGGTGGTAATTTAAGAGCTTACTCTGTGCCTTGCACTGTACTCAGCACTAGGGTAGATACAAGTCAATCAGTTTGGACCATGTCCCACAAGGGGCTCACAGTCTTAATCCCCATTTTACAGATGAGGGAACTGAGACCCAGAGAAGTGAAGCGACATGCCCAAGGCCACACGGCAGGCAAGTGGCAGTCACGGGATTAGAACCCAGGACCTTTTGACTCTCAGGCCCTACTTGGCCATGCTGGCAGAAAGGCTGCTCTGGGGGGACACCGTTCCCTATGGATTGTCATCCACATTGTGTTGTGATTTTGTACTTGCGTTTGTTAAGACAGACACTGGGCTTAATGTCAGGGAATGCCTTTTTCTTTTCTTCTTTTTTTACGATATTTGTTAAGCACTTACTACATGCCGGGCACTGTTCTGAGCGCTAGGGTAGATCAAGTTAATAGGGTTGTATGCAGACCCTGTCCCACATGGGGCGCATGGTGTTCGTCCCCATTTTATAGATGAGGGAACTGAGGTGTAGAGAAGCAAAGTGACTTGCCCAGTGTCATGTGGCAGACAAGAGGCAGGACCGGAATGAGAAGCCAGGTCCTTCTGGTTTCCAGGCCCGGGCTCCATCCAGTAGGCCACGTTGCTTCTCTTCATAGCAGCACTTGTCTCCTGAGTAGCCTTGAGCAAGTCACACAGATTCCGTGTCTCAGTCACCCCAGCTGTAAAATGGGATTTAAATCCTCCGATTTACACTGAGAGCCCCTTGTGGAGCAGGGACTGTGTCCAACCTGATGAACTGGTCTTCTCCCTCAGCACTTAATACAGTGCCTGGCACTATAGTAAATGCTTAATGAGTGCCATAAAAAGCGGGGAGGGAAGGGAAAGCCATAATCATTCTGGGGCCTCCGATTCACAGCATGAAAAGGTGAGGGGTGGTAGACAGTCCGACGGGAAAGACATGGGAGAGGCCAGTAGAAAACAATCAATCAGTCTCTGGCTGCTGGAGGCAAGCAGCCCTTGATCTAGAACTACCTCATCTTCCAGTCAGGCAGCCAGACTCATTTACTGAGTGCTTACGGCGTGCAGAGTACTGGACTAAGCGCTTGGGAGAAGTACAGTCTATCAGACCCATTCCCTGCCTGCAACCAGCTGACAGTCTAGAGGGGGAGGCAGACATTAACAGAAATCAATACGTGACAGATATGGACAAAAGTGCCGTGGGGCTGGGAAGCGGGGATGAATAAAAGGGGCAAGTCAGGGTGACGCAGAAGGGAGTGGGAGAAGAGGAAAGGAGGGCTGAGTCAGGGAAGGCTTCTTGGAGGAGATGGGCCTTCATTAAGGCTTTGAAGTAGGGTCGGTCATTGTCCTTTGGATCTTTCTCAGTGTTTGAATGACTGATCGAAGGAAATGCAACCTACATTCTCTCTCTCCTGCCTGGAGCTTCTTCCCCCTTCGTATCTTACCCACCCCCCTCTCTTCAAAGCCATAATAACTGATCCCCTACCTCCTCCAGGGAGCCTTCCCTGACTAACTTTTTAAAAATTATTGTATTTTTTAAGCACATGTACCAGGCACTGTTCTAATTGGAGGAGTAGACACAGGCTAATCAGGATGGTCACAGTCCACATCTCACAAAGGGGTCACAGTCCTCACCCCCATTTTACAGATGAGGGTACTAAGGCCCAGAAAAGTGAAGTGACTTGCTCAGGGTCACCCTTGAAAAAAGGGGTGGAACTGGGACTAGAACTCAGGTCCTTCTGATTTGCAGGCCCGTGCTCTATCCACTAGAGCCATGCTGCTTCTCACTACAGCCTAAATACCATTGATTGATTTGAGTGATTCCCGCGTGGAAATGTCCAGGCAAAAGGCCTAGCCACTAGAACATCTCCAAACCACAGCCTCAGCCCTAAGAATCAAGTTTGGTTTGTATTGTTCTACTGTCCTCTCCCAAGTGCGCTTAGTCCAGTGCTCTGCACATAGTAAGTACTCAATAAATACCACTGACTGATTGATTAACTGACTGATCTTGCTCCTCAACTGAGGATTTTTTTTAATGGTATTTGTTATGGGCCATGAACTGGACTGAGCGCTGGCGGTAGGTAGAAGTTTGGACACAGTCCGTGTCCCACATGGGACTCACCTTTTACAGGTGAGGTGACCGAGGCACAAAGAAGTGAAGTGACTTGCCCCAAGTCACACAACAAACCTGTCGCGAAGCTGGGACTAGAACCCGGGTCCTCTGACTCCCAGGCCCGTGTTCTATCCACTTGACCGCGCTGCTTCTTCAGATTTAAGATTGTGAGCCCCATGTGGGACAGGGACTATGTCCAACCTGATTAGCTTGGATCTACCCCAGCACTTAGTACAATGCCTTGCCCATTGTATGTGCTTAACAAATACCATTAAAAAAAAGACATCTTAAACACTTACGATCAAGGTTCATGAGTCTCTCGCCACCTCCTACTTGTAGCAGCCTGAGGTCGGGGGTGGAGGGGGGAAGCGTGGGAGGTAATACCTCTGAGAAATCATTCTGCCTTTTAGAGTTCTTTGTAAAAAGCCAACACTCGTTTTTGTCATATGAAACCTTTGGTAACAATCCTGTTTGGAGCCACTGAACTGAACTGGAAATGAATCAAAGAGGTTTTTTATCTCCAGTTAGTTACGCCTGGCACAGGCCAAAGACAATGGAAAAACAAACAAAACAAACAAAAAGATGAATGTCTCCTCAATCTTCAGGCTGCAATCCCCAAAATTACAGTCGGAAGATGTCACCTCAAGGGAGCAGTCATGTCCAGGGAGACCATATAGGGATCCCAGCCTTGTCCCATCACCACAGTAGCTGCTCTGGAAAGAACAGAATCTTAGGAAACTGTGAATCTATTGATGCTATTTATTGAGTGCCTACTGTGTGGCGAGCACTGTACTGAGCCTTTGGGGGAGTCCAGTACAACAGATTTGGGAGATGCATTCCCTGCCCACCAGGAGCTGACAGTCTAGACAGACGGTCTATAGTCAATCAGTGGTATTTATTGAGGGCTTACTGTAGGCAGAGCACTGGACTAAGCACTTGGGAGAGAATGATGCAACAGAGTTGGTAGACGCAGTCCCTGACCACAAGGAGCTGACAGTTTAGAGGGATAGTTTACTGCCAATCAATCATCAATCAATGGTATTTATAGAGCACTTAGTGGGTGCAGAGCTCTGTACTGAGCGTTTGGGTGAGTACTATACAACAGAGTTGAGAGATGCTTTGCCTGCTCACAAGGAACTGACAGTCTAGAGGATAGCCATCTGAACTCCCAACCCAAACAAAGGGGCCGTGCCACTCTGGGAGTGGAAACCATGCCATGTTCCTTCTTCCGCAGCCTGGCCAGGAGAGCAAATTCTTCCCCAGTCAATTCATTTATTATATCTAGGGAGAGTTTACTGTGTACAGAGCACTTGGGAGAGTGCAGTTCAGCAAAAGTTGATCGACACGTTCCCTGTCCACAATGAGCTCATGAACTAGTTGGGAAAACAGATGTGAATATAGATAAATGACAGATGTGTGTGGAAGAGCTGGGGGCTGAGGGAGGTTTGAATAAAGGGAGCAAATTCGAGTGCAAGGGTGATGCAGAAGGGAGTGGGAGAAGAGGAAATGAGGGCCTAATTGAGGAAGGCCTCATGGAGGAGCTCAATATTATTTATTGAGACCTTTTACTACATGCAGATCACTGTGCTAAGTGCTTGGGAGAGGACAATCCACCAATTAGCAGACACGTTCCTTGCCCATAACCAGCTTGCTGTGCTTCTAATAAGGCTGACGACCAAGCGAGGAGCCACCATGAACCTTCTGGCAGAAGAAGGGCCCTCAGAGGGACCCAGTGCTGAAATCTGACCTTGCCCAATTTCCCACCAGGAAGCCATTTGGAAAGAAAAGCTGGGGCGGGGAGATGGAGCTCGGACACCTGGGAGAGCATTGCTGCTTACCCAGTTACAAAAGCTCACCTGAGCTCCCACCCGGCCTTGATCAATGAGTCAATAGTATTGAGCGCTCTCTGTGTGCAGGACACTGTACTCAGTGCCTGGGAGAGTGTGATACATGAATAAAGAGTCAGGTATCCTGTCCACAACGAGCCCACAGTCTAAAGGGGGAGAGAGGCATTAATACAAATAAATCAATTACAGATGTGGACGTAAGCGCTGTGGGGCTGGGGGGAGGTGAGTAAAGGAAGCAAGTCTAGGCGACGCAAAGGGAGCAGGAGAAAAGGAAAGGAAGGCTTAGTCAGGGAAGGCCTCTTGGAGGAAACGTGCCATCAGTAAGGCCTCCCAAATGCTTTGTGTTCAGATCGGACTGTCATCTGTCCGGAGCCGGACATTATCAGCGCTGATGCTCCTAGGAGACAGAGGAGGCTGAGGACAAAAGCACATTCTTGGAAGTGGGGGGGCGGGGAGGGAGTTGAGCTCTGTCTGTTGTGTGACCTTGGGCAAGTCACACTTCACTTCTCAGTGCCTCAGTTCCCTCATCTGCAAAATGGGGATTGAGACTGGGAGCCCCACGTGGGACAGGGACTGTGTCCAACCCAATTTGCTTGTATCCACCCCAGCACTTAGTACAGTGGCCTGGCACACAGTAAGCATTTAACGAACACCGCAATTATTATTTACTATTATTATTATTCATTCCCCAAACCCCCCACCCCTGCTTTCTCTTCACAGTCTGAACAGAGCCAGAGCCTTTTTCTCTTGTACACATCCCTGACACCCGCCCAGGTTAGGGTGGGGAAAGCAAAAGGTCACAGTCTGCTCAACTCTGTTCCTGCAGCTCTACAGGGTTCGAAATCCACCTCCACATCCCCCTTCCAGCCCCTCAGCACTTACATTCATGTCCATCATTTATTGATTTATATTAATGTCTGTTTCCCCCTCTAGGTGTAAGCTTGTTGAGAGAAGGGAATGTGTCGGTTATATTGTTGTATTGTCCTCTCTCAAACACTTAGTACAGTGCTCTGCAAACAGTAAGGGTTCAATAACTACAACATTGGCTGACTGACTCCAGGGAACTTAGGTTTTTGATGGGCCCATGCCCAAAACATGCCATATAATAATAATAATAACAATAATAAACTGTGGTATTTGTTAAGAGCTTACTGTCTGCCAAGCACTATGCTAAGTGCTGGGATAGGTACAAGCTAATCAGGTTCCACGTGGAGCTCACAGTCCAAGTAGAAGGGAGAACGGCAACCGAATCCCCATTCTGCCGATGAGGGAACTGATGCACTGAGAAGTGAAGTGACTTGCCTGGTCACACAGCAGACAAGTGGCAGAGCCGGGATCAGATCCAGGTCATTCGGATTCTCAGGCCCAGGCTCTAGCCACTAGGCCATACTGCTTGCATAAGCTCCCCTTCTAGACCGTACAACTGTATGAAGAGAGTAAGCGCTTCACAGATAGCACAGTTATTATTATCTGACCCTCCTAAATTCCCGGAAAGAGCACCACCTAGGACCTATCGACCCTTCATCTCTACTCTGGAGGCACAAAGAATTAGAAATAGCAGACCAAGTCTGCAAACTGTAAAACCTTGTGAGACACCTCCTAAGCTCAACTCCCCTCGTGCATCAAGCACGGGACTCTTTCTCAGGCAACGGTGACCAGGGCGCTTCTATGACAACGGTGACCAGGACGTCTCTAGGACAACGCCGACCAGAACATTGCTATGACAGTGGTGATCAGAACATTTCTATGGCAACGGCACCAGGATGTTTCTAGGACTGCAGCGACTAGGTTGCCCTCCCAGTCCCCCACCCCAACTTTTCAGCATCCTGAACTTTTTTTTATGTTTTTTTAAAATTCATGGTGTTTGTTAAGCACTTACTATGTGTCAAACACTGTTCTAAGCGTTAGGGTAGGTACAAATTATTTAGGTCAGACACAGACCCTGTCCCATTCATTCATTCGTATTTATTGAGCACTTACTCTGTGCAGCACTTACTGAGCGCTTGGGAGAGAACAGCGTAACAACAAAGAGCACATTCCCTGCCCACAACGGTCTTGCATGGGCCTCACAGTGTAAGGAGGAGAGAGAAACGGTATCCCCATTTTACAGTGAGGCACAGAGAAGTCAGTCAGTCAGTCAGTCATATTTATTGAGCACTTACTGTGTGCACAGCATTGTACTAAGCACTTGGGAATGTACCACAACAGAATTAACAGACACATTTCCTGCTCACAACGAACTTACAGTCTAGAGGTGAAGTGACTGGCCCAAGATCACATAGCAAGAAATTGGCAGAGCTTGGATTAGAATCCAGGTCCTTCTGACTCCCAGATCCATGCTCTCACCACCAGGCCACGCTGCTTTTCCTTTTTAAGCACTTAAGATATGTCCAACACTATTCTAAGCGCTAAACTAGATGCAAGTTAATTAGGTTGGACACAGCCCCTATCCCACATGGGGCTCACAGTTGAATAACTCATCATGGACTTATCCAGGTGGTCATCTAAATTCATCTTGAATCCACTGATAAGAGAATTATCATTAACAACTTGGCAGGTCTCCCACTTACAACTTTTTGAGCGCAAGCAGTGTGGCATAGTGGATAGAGTCCAGATCTGGGAATCACTCCTCCATTTATCTGCTGTGTGACCATGGGCAAGTCACTTCACTTCTCTGGGCTTCAGTTCCCTCATCTGTAAAACGGGGAGTAGGACTGTGAGCCCCGTGTGGGTCAGGGACTGTGTCCAACCTGATTAACTTGTATCTACCCCAGCGCTTACAACAGTGATTGGCACATTGTAAGTGCTTAATACCATAATTATTATTTTTTTTAATTATTAGTGTCATTATCTGCCTCGTCCTTCCCTTGCAGGGATGGATGGGGGTCTCCTCAGGGTGAGGAGAGTCCAAGAATCTGCCACCCCCTGCCCTTCTGGGTGGGGGGGTAAGAGAGGGTCTCCTCAAGGAGAGGTGTTTAGGCAGGATATGGTTTTGTTAAGCAGTTGACTCAAATGTCCATCACCAGAGTCTTTTCAACCGGATTTCGACCCTTGAGGCAGAGTTTTCCCACAGGCCTTGGTCATGCCAGGTTTCCAAGTCCAAGGAAGAGAAGAAAAGCCAGGCTCCAGCCAGGCCTTGGGGGGTCCAGGCGGGGGGACAGAGGGGCCCTTGGTTCAGGGTCTGCACAAATGGGAGGCTGGCATCAAGCGGGGAGGTGGGGAGGAGAATCAGAGGAGGCACCGTATCCCTTGGAAACTCTTGTTCCCTTATTTTGGGAAAAGAGGGAGGAACACAAAAGGCAGAAAAGGAAGCTTTGGAATCTTAAAATGCATTTTGAATGGGCTGATGGTGCAGGGGAAGATAACAGGCTAAAGACCCATCCCAAATGGCTGCCTTTTGGTGTCTTGGTATTTGTTAAACACTTGATATGTGCCAGGCACTGTACTAAGCACTGGGGGAGATACGGGATTGGACACGGTCCAAGTCCCACGTGGGACTAACCGTCTTCATCCTCATTTTACAGATGAGGGAACTGAGACACAGAGAAGTGACTTGCCAGATGAGGTCACAGAGCAGATGAGTTGGCGGAGCAGGGAGGAGAACCCAGGTGCCTTTGGCTCCCAGGCCCGGGCTGAATCCGCTAGCCCACTTACTTACAGTTCCACCTTCTTTGGGGGGCTCCAAGGAGACCCCGTCCGAGACCCCATCCCACCCCACATCCTGAGGAGCTGCACCTAGGGCTGGGCATGACACCTCTCACACCTGTCACGGCTCTCCACACTGAGAAGCAGCGTGGTCTAGTAGCTAGAGCCCGGGCCTGGGAGTCAGAAGGTTCTGGGTTCTCATCCTGGCTCTGCCACTTGTCTGCTATGTGGCCTTAAGTAAGTCACTTCACTCCTCTGGGTCTCAGTTCCCTCATCTGTAAAATGTGAGCCCCACCTGGTTCAAGGATTGTGTCCAACCCAATTTACTCATATCCACCCAGCACGTGATAAGCACTTAACAAATACCATCATTATTAATACAAGGGTTCTCTTTCCCGCTTCCCCTCAGCCTGCATTCCTTGTTCCCCTCAAGATTACCATCTAACTGCACTTCGCACTCACCTGTTCCACCTCCATCACTCTGCCCGGAACCCGCCCATCTCACCTCTCCCTATCTTCAGAGCCCTCCTAAAATCCCATCCCCTCTAGAAAGTTTCCCCCCCATTCATTCACCAACCCTTCAATCGATGGTATTTGTTGAGCACTTACTGTGTGTGCAGAGCTCTGTACTAAGCGCTTGGGAGAGTACAATATGACAGAGTTGACAGACGCATACCCTGACCAGTAAAGTGCTTTAACAACAGCATAAAAATAAGTGTTGTCACTTCAGGTTTCTGGGCCTCAGTTACATCATCCATAAAATGGGGATAAAATGCCTGTTCCTGTTGCCCTTTTAGATCATGAGACCCATGTGGGACAGAGACTGTGTCCACCCTGATTAATTTGGAGCTACCCTGGTGCTTGGAACAGTGCCTGGCACATAGTAAGCACTTAACAAGTACCATCATTATTATTATTTATTACCGCCCCTTGCTTCCCCCCTTAGCCCCGAGGCTGCTTGCTTGACTGGACTGTTTGTCGCTCAGTTTCCCAAAAGAGGGTCCCAAGACAGAGTGGGCAGGGAATGTGTCCATTTATTGTTCTACTGTCCTCTCCCAAGCGCTTAGTCTAGTGCTCTGCACACGGTAAGCACTCAATAAATACGAGTGAACGAACTGAATGATTTCTATTCAATCTTATTTATTCAGTGAATTCAATCTTATTTAATGAGCGCTTACTGCGGATAAAGCACTGCCCTAAGTACTTGGGAAAGTCCAATACAATAATTAACAGACACATTACCTGCTCACAAGGGTCACCCCCATCTGCCATCCACCCTCCGGGAGGGACCAGGGAGGTCTTTTGGTTTTCTCCCTTCCTCCGCTCGGGGCTCGAGGAGAAGTGGAAGAAGGATTTCTCCCGCTGGGCGGCTGAGGCTTCCGGATGTCGGGGAACTGGCGAACACAGGAAGCTTGTAAAGGGCTGTTGAAGCCAGGCCCAGAATCACGCTCACGCATTCAGTTCAACAGCTTCCAAGATGACTAATTAGTATGAACAAACTAAGCGGGTGTGGGGCAGGGCGGAGATTTCAGTCAGAACGGCATCTAGAAAGGTTGGGGTGGGGGGATGCCTGGGCAACCCAGAGGGGGCTCAGAGGCCCTCTGCCACTCAGTCAATCAATGGTATTTATTGAGCGCTTTCTGTGCACAGAGTACTGCACTAAGCATTTGGGGAAGGACGTTAGAACAAACAACAGACATTCCCTGCCCACAACGAGTGTACAGTCTGGTCCGGCAGGCACTTCGGAAAAATGCGACGGCAAAGCCCTTTCCTGCCCAAATGCCAACTAAGAGCAATAATAATAACTGCAATGACCAGTCAGTCAATTGTGTATACAGCGCGCTTACTATGTGCAGAGCAGTGTACTAAGCACCTGGGAGAGGACAATAGAAGGAGTGGATACATTCTCTACCTAATAATAAAGGTGTTTGTTAAGCGCTTACTATGTGCCAAGGACTGTTCTAAGTGCTGGAGTAGACACAAGATCATCGGGTTGGACAGAGACCCTGTCCCACATGGGGCCCACACTCTTAATCCCCATTTTACAGATGAGGGAACTGAGGTCCTGAGTAGTGAAGTGACTTGCCTGAGGTCACGCAACAGATAAATGGTGGAGCCGGGATTGGAACCCAGGTCCTTCCAAATCCCAGGCCCAGGCTCTATCCACTAAGCCAGGCTGCTTCCTAGTGCTTGACACGTAGTAAGCGTTGAAGAAATACCACAATTATTGTGATTATTATGAATAACTAATACCATTACTATTACTGTGATTATGTCAGACCCAAAGGCCTCTGGGGGCTGGGGAGGTCCCTGCAGCCTCGGCAGTGGAGAATGTAAATAGGAAAGTCTTCCTCTAGACGGTAAGCTTCTTGAGGGGAGGGATCGTGTCTACCACCTCTGTTGTATCATACCCTTCCAAGGCTTAGAACAGTGCTCTGCACACAGAAGCCACTCCACCAATATGGAGTTCTGAAATATGGACAAATATGGAAATCCTGATGGATCGAGATTTCCTACTCTCTGCTACGGTGCCCTGATTCTCTCCCTCTAATTCAGCCCTTCCTCCCCTCTGTTGTAATCGCTGGGGTGGATACAAGCTCATTGGGTTGGACACAGTCCCTGTCCCACATGGGGCTCACAGTCTTCATCCCCATTTTACAGATGAGGTCACTGATGCCCCAGAGAAGAGTCTCTTCCCGCCCAAGGGCTTTATACAGTGCTCAGCACACAGTAAGCCTTCAATAAACCCAATCGACTGACTGACCAATCTAGTCCCCGAGGTATATTTCCCAGTCTCGGCCATGACTCAGTGACAAGCTAGACTGTAAGCTCAATGTGGGCCGGGAATGTGTCTGTTCATTGGTATGTTGTCTTCTTCCAAGTGCTTAGTACAGGGCTCCGCACACAGTAAGCCCTCAATAAATATGACTGAATGAACGATGGAATGAAGCTTCCCAGTCCTGTACTTAGAAACTTGGTACCGCATCTCAAATGAGGCTCTCAAAAAAGACTGGTAAGGCAGTTTCTGTCACGATTCCTTGCCAGCTTTTCTCTTTCCAACAGGGAACGAGAATGCATCTGGTGTGTAAACTGACGCTAAAACTGGTATCCCCTCCCCCCAGCCCAAGCCACACTGACAAGGAACAGGAGATCTTGCTCCTCTACAAGGAAGCTTTGGAGGGACTTAGTGTTGGGGGGTGGGGGGGAAGGAGGGAGGGGTGTGTGTGTGTGTGAGAGAGAGATATTTTTGAATAATTGCAAAACTAATCTGTCGCCCAAACTCCATTTCTATGATCCTCGCTGTGCCAGTCTCACATCATCATTCTTGAGCCTTCTAAAAGCTTTCCTAAAATGTCTTAAAATTTTACTAATTTAACAGATTGAGAAGCAAAGAGGGCTAGTGGACTGAGCCCAGGCCTGGGAGTCAGAAGGACCTGGGTTCTAATATCAGCTCAACCACTCATCTGCTCTGTGACCTAGGGCAATTCACTTCACTTCTCTGGGCTTCAGTTTCCTCGTCTGTCAAAGGGGGATGAAGACAGTGAGCCCCCTGTGGGACAGGGACTGTGTCCAACCTGATTTGCTTGTATCCACCCCAGTGTTGATTACAGTGCCTGGCACAGAGTAAGCACTTAACAAATATCACCATTATTACTGAGCGCTTTCTATGTGCAGAGCACTGTACTAAATGCTTGGGAGAGTACAAGAGAATGACAAACAGAGACATTCCCTGCCCACAACAAGCAACCGCCCCCAGGGCTTAGAACAATGTCTGGCAAATAGTAAGTGCTTAACAAATACCAGAAAATGGGGGGCATGAATTCACAATCGCTGGCCTAATGTGACCACCTAAACGCTTTCTTAGAGTTGAAGCAGATAGGGCTTTTTGAAACAGACTCACTCCTCTGCCCTGACAGGGAAGATTGAGGGTCTTGTTCCCCGCTGATTTCCACCCCACGCAATACCCAGGTAGAGTATTTATGAGGTATCCCTAAAACTTTCTCCCCCGGCAAGAACCAGATGGAGGACGGAGCTAAGTGGGGGTGAGTCCGAGCCAGGCTGAGAGTCCGGGGACAATCATTCATTCATTCATTCATTCAATCGTATTTATTGAGTGCTTACTGTGTGCAGAACACTGTACTAAGCACTTGGAAAGTACATTTCGGCAACAAATAGAGACAATCCCTACCCAACAACGGGCTCACAGTCTAGAACGGGGGAGAGAGACAACAAAACAAAACAGACAGGCATCAAGACCGTCAATATAAATAAATAGAATTGGAGATCTATACACTTCATTAATAAAATAAATAGAATAATAAATATGTACATATTTACCCAAGTGCTGTGGGGCAGGGAGGGGGGTAGAGCAGAGGGAGGGAGTCAGGGCGATGGGGGAGGGAGGAGCAGAGGAAAAAGGGGGCTCAGTCTGAGAACCAGACTAAGAGACCGGAGTGGGGGACAGCACAATGCTGGACAGCAAACCATTACTGGGATCGCAGCCATGGTATGGAGGATAGGGATGGGGAATCCCAAAATTTAGAGAGGCAGCATGGCCTAGTGGATAGAGCCCAAGCCCGGGAGTCAGAAGGACCCGGGTTCTCAGCCACTCAGCTGTGTGACCTTCAGCAAATCACTTCTGGATGGCTCAGTTACCTAGTCTGTAAAATGGGGATAAAGACTGTGAGCCCCATGTGGGACATGGATTGTGTCCACACTTAGTACAGTGCCTGGCACAGTGTAAGTGCTTAACAAATACCATAAAAAAATCAGAAAGGAAACATCAAGATGGCTAGCCAGTCGAGCTGGGGAAAAAGGAGGGGGTTAGGCAGAGGAGGGAAGGAGGGGGTGGTCAGAAAAATGAGATAGAGAAGGGGTGAACAAAGTAAGGGAAAGAAGGAGGATGGGTCTAAAAGAAAAAGGGAAGTACCACCTCAGTTCCTGAGATGGTGAAGAAAATAGTTATATATATATATATATATTTTTAGTATTTCTTAAGCACTTACTATATGCCAGACACTCTAATAAGCCCCCTCTAGACTGTGAGCTTGTTGTGGGCAGGGAATGTGGCTGTTAGTTGTTGTACTGTATTCTCCCAAGCACTTAGTACAGTGCTTTGCTCAAAGTAAACTCAGTAAGTGCATGTGAATGAATAAGTGCTGGGGTAGATACAAGCTAATCAGGGTGGACATAGTCCTTTTCAGACATGGGGCTCAGGATCTTAATCCCCATTTTACCGGTGTGGCCCAGAGAGGTGAAGAGACTTACTCAAGATCACACAGCAGACAAGTGGCAGAGTCGGCATTAGAACCCAAGTCCTTCTGACTCCCAGGCCCGGGCTCTATCCACTAGGCCACCCTGCTCCTCAGTGGCAGAAAGAAAAGGAGGCCAGGGCCACAGGGAGAAATCACTGGACAAGAAAGTTGGCAAGCAGAGGAGAGGGAAAAGATGGAAGAGAAGCATGGACGTGAATTCCTCTCTCGCCCCGCTCCAGTCTATTCTTCACTCCGCTGCCCGGCTCATCTTCCTGCAGAAACGCTCTGGGCATGTCACTCCCCTTCTTAAACACCTCCAGTGGTTGCCTATCAACCTCCGTTCAAAACAAAAACTCCTCACTCTAGGCTTCAAGGCTCTCCATCACCTTGCCCCTTCCTACCTCTCCTCCCTTCTCTCTTTCTACCGCCCACCTCGCAGGCTCTGCTCCTCTGCCGCCCACCTCCTCACCGTCCCTCGGTCTCGGCTATCCCGCCGTCGACCCCTGGGCCACGTCCTCCCGTGGTCCTGGAATGCCCTCCCGCCTCACCTCCCCCAGGCTAATTCTCTTCCCCTCTTCAAAACCCTACTTAAAACTCACCTCCTCCAAGAGGCTTTCCCAGACTGAGCTCCCCTTCTCCCTCTGCCACCCCCCCCAACCTCTCCGCAGCTTAACCCTCTTTCCCCCCATCTCCCTCTGCTCCTCCCCCCTCCCTTCCCATCCCCTCAGCACTGTACTCGTCTGCTCAACTGTATATATTTTCATTACCTTATTTATTTTGTTAATGAAATGTACATCGCCTTGATTCTATTTAGTTGCCATTGTTTTTACGAGATGCTCTTCCCCTTGACTCTATTTATTGCCATTGTTCTTGTCTGTCTGTCTCCCCCGATTAGACTGTAAGCCCGTCAAACGGCAGGGACTGTCTCTATCTGTTGCCGACTTGTTCATACCAAGTGCTTAGTACAGTGCTCTGCACATAATAAGCGCTCAATAAATACTATTGAATGAATGAATGAACTGTGTCCAACCTGATTAACTTATATCTACTCAAGGGCTTAGTAAAGTGCCTGGCAAAGAGTAAACAAATGCCATTTAAATTTAACAAATAAATAAATAAAAAGAGGGCGAGGATTAGAGCCTGACGGGAACACTATGGAATGGGTAAAGTGGAACCAGGAAGGAGGGGGAGGGAGAGGGGCGCGGAGGAGGGGAGAGAAACAGATGGAGAAACGCTTAAATCTCGCGAATGCTTCCCAGATCTCTGCTGATCGATACATCTGACGATGGCGCTGGTGGCAGCTGCAGACTCCCGATTTAGTGCCACTCGCCCGCCAACTGGTTGGCAGATCTCCGGGCTGCCAGGAGACATCGGCAATGCCCGGCCCAGCCTGGCGGGTGGCACTCGGTCCCGAGGGTCGGTTTGAGTGGAGGCACAGGGTGTAGGAGGAGCCAGAAAGGACTGAAAATAGTACCAGGCACAGCACCTGGTGCCTCGCCACCTCTAGACTGGAAGCTCCTTGTGGGCAGGGAACATGTCTACCAACTCTCTTCTAGTGTCCTCTCTCAAGTGCTTAGTACATTGCTCTGCACACAGGAAGCGCACAGTACATACCATTGATTGACTGATCGACTATAAGCTGTCACTCTAGACTGGACACTCACTGTGGGCAGCGAATGCATCTACCAACTCTGCCCTATTACACTCTCCCCCCAAAGCTTAGTACAGTGCTCTGCACATAGTGCTCGATAAATACCATTGATTGATGGATTGATTACAGACTGTCCCTCTAAAACGTAAATGTGTTATGGGCAGGGAACGTGTCTACCAGCTCTGTTCCACTGGGCTTTCCCAAGCGCTTAGTACAGTGCTCAGCACCAATAAGCACTCAATAAATGCGATGGATGGATTGCTGGAACTCGTCATGGGCAGGAGTTATCACTGTTTATTGTTGTATTGTAGTTTCCCAAGCACTTAGTACAGTGCTCTGCAAACAGTAAGCGCTTAATACGACTGAATGAATGAATGAGTGATAAAGGCTTCCCTGGCACCAAGAACGATCTTTTTGTGAGCCATCAGTTATTTTCAGATACAACTGCCCCCGTAGACAGAGATGTTTGTCGGGGCTCGATCTAGCTACTGCCCCCTGTATACTCTCACTGCCCTCCCCACTACCTCAAAAGCCTCACACACCCTTCAGTAAGCCCTTCAAAAAGCAGCAACACGAAGAATAAGCACTGTGGGATTTGTTCAGCACTTACTATGTGCCAGCTACTCTAATGAATGCTGGAGTGGATACAGGGTTAGACGCAGTCCCTGTCCCAAATGGGGCCCATCCCCATTTACAGTTGAGGTAACTGAGACCCAGCGAAGTTACATATCCAAACCCTCCCAATAATGATAATAATAAGTGTGGTATTTGTTCAATGCTTAACTATGTACCAGGCACTGTTCTAAGCCCTAGAGTAGATATGATGTAGTCAGGATGAAGACAATCCCTGTCCCACATGGGGCTCACAGTCTTCCTCCCCATTTTATGGATGAGGTCACTGAGGCCCGGAGAAGTGAAGTGACTTGCACAAGGTCACACAGCAGACAAGTGGCAAAGTCGGAATTAGAACCCAGGCCCTTCTATGTCCCATTTGACAGATGAGGGAACTGAGGCATGGCCTAATGGAAAGAGCCCGGGCCTGGGAGTCGGAGGACTGGGTTCTTCTCCCCGCTCCGCTATTTGTCTGCTGTGTGACCTTGGGCAAATCACTTCACTTCTCTGGGCCTCAGTTTCCTTACCTTTAAAATGGGGATTAAGACTGTGAGCCCCATTTGGGACACGGTCCAACCTGATGGACTTGTATCTACCCCAGCACTTACTATAGTGCCTGACGCATAGTAAGCACTTGAGTACCGCATTGAATAAAAAGATGAAAGAATAGGGCCTAGTGGATAGAGCCTAGACCTGGGAGTCAGAATCACCTGGATTCTAATCCCAGCTCCACCAACTGCTTGCTGAGTGACCTTGGGCACGTCACTTCATTTCTCTGGACCCCTATTCCCCTTATCGGTAAAACGGGGATTAAGATTGTGAGCCCCATGTGGGACAGCATCCAACCTGATTGGCTCATATCTACCCCAGCGCTTAGTACAGTGCCTGGCACACTGTCTTGCCTTATGCTGTTGAGTCGTTCCAACCCAGAATGACTCCCATGGACACATCTGTCCCAGAAGGCCCCACTTCATCTGCAATTGTTCTGGTACAGTAAGCGCTTAACAAATACCAGATAAATTAAAAAAAGGAAGAAGAAAGGGGTAACGGCCGCCAGCAAACAGTGGAAACATCCTCATTCGATTCTGCCTCCCACTGCTCATCGCGGACGACCTAGGGCCGGACAGTTCTGCTTCCCACACACTCTTCCCACTTTCAAAACCCCAGAGCTTCCAGGGCCTTGTGGGGCCAGAGGAAGGAGGGCAGCATAATAACAGTAAGAATGATGGTATTTATTAAGTGCTCACTATGCATCGAGCACTGTTCTGAACCCTGGGGTAGATACAAGCTAACTAGATTGGTTAGGGGGCTCACAGTCTTCATCCCCATTTTCCAGATGAGGGAACTGAGGTCCAGAGAAGTGAAGCAGCTTGGCCGAGGTTACACGGCAGACAAGTGGCAGAGCCAGGATGAGAACCCAGGTCCTCATGACTGGGGGTGTACCGACTAGGCCAGGCCCCTGCCTTCAGACAGGCAAATGAGCAGACCATCCAGGTCAGGGAGCGTGACTGTTAGTTCTGTTGGAGTGTCTTCTCCCATGTGTGTTCTGCACGCAGTAAATGCTCAATAAATACCATTGGCTTGACTGTAGATTGTCTCCGTAGACTGTAAACTTGTTCTGGGTAGGGAGCGTATCTGCTACTTCTGTTTGGATTGTCCTCTCCCAAGCGCTTAAGAAGTGCTCTGCACACAGTAAATGCTCAGTAAATAGTACTGAATGATAAAGATTGTCTCTCTAGACTATAAGCTTGTTATGGGCAGAGAGTATGTGTGCTAATTGTGTTGGGTTGTTCTCTCCCAAGGCTCTGCGTGGACACAATCAGCGCTCAGTTAATACCACTGATGGACTTTAGACTGCCTTTCTATACTGTAAGCTCGTTGCGGGCAGAGAACGTGTCTGCTTAGTCTGTTGGATTGCCCACTCCCAAATGCTTAGTACAGTGCTTTGCACGTCCATACAGTAAGCGCTCAGTAAATACCACTAATGGACTACAGACTTGCCCTTCTAGGCTGTAAGCTCATTTCGGGCAGGGAGCGTGTCTACTAATAATGTTGGACTGTCCTCTCCCAAGTGCTTAGTAAAGTGTTCGGTACATAGTTAGTACTCAATAAATACCATTGGTTGACTATAGACTGTCTCTCTAGACTCTAAGCTTGTTATGGGAAGAGATCTTGACTGCTAATTCTGTTGGATTGTCCTCTCTCAAGGTCTTAGTACAGTGCTCTACACACAGTAAGCGCTCAATAAATACCACTGCTTGACTGATGGACGGGTAGCAAGCTGTTCTTTCCTTAAAGTGCTCCTGGGATGGAGACTCCACCTCCTTTCTCAGGAGCCTGTCCTAGTGCTTTTTATAGTCCAATTCTTCCTCAGTCTTTCCTGAGCTCATCGCTAGTGGAAATAAAAAGATGAGCCGATCAAACGGAAATCCTGTTGGACGGCAAACCAGTGACGTTTCCAGCGGTCAGCAGTGGGTTTGGGGGCGGAAGGGAGGCCTCCTTTAATAGACAGAGTTCTCGCTTCAGGGAAAATAGGAAAGCCCATAAAGAGCAGCAGGTCAGGTTAAACAGGAAACTCTGCTCCTTTTTGGCTCATCTGAGGAGAACGATGCAAGGCACATGGACATGCCTATAAATGGTTCTTCAAATATATCAAAAGCAGGAAAGCAGCAGAGGGAAACATTTGATGCTTATGGTACAAAAGGAGCATTCGGGGTTTAAAGGAGATGGATTAAAGAGTGGAATATTCTACAGTGTCTTTTTTAATGGTATTTGTTAAGTGCTTCCTATGTGCCAGGCACCGTACTAAGCGGTAGCGTGGATATAAGCTAGTCAGATTGGACACGGTCCATGTCCCACACAGGGCTCACAATCTCTTTTTTGGTGTGTGCTTTTTTTAAAATGATATTTGGTAAGCCTTCCTAATATGCCAGGCACTGTACAAGCACTGGGGTGGTTAGAAGCTAATCAGGTTGGACCCAATCCATGTCCCGCATAGGGCTCAACATCTTTTTTCTTGTTTACTTGTTTTTAAATGACATTTGTTAAGCACATCCTAGGTGCCAGGCACTGTTCGAAGCACAGGGTGAGACACAAGTTAATCAGATTGGACGTTATCACATTGCCAACTTCTCGCTGTACCTTGATCTCGTCTTTCTCACCATCGACCTCTCACCCACGTCCTGCCTCTAGCCTGTAGTGCCCTCCCTCTTCATATCTGACAGATAATCACTCTCCCCAGCTTCGGAGTCTTATTGAAGATACATCTCCTCCAAGAGGCCTTCCCTGTCTAAGCCACCCTTTCCTCTTCTCCCACTCCCTTCTGTGTAGCCCTCACTGGCTCCCTTTATTCATTACCCCACCAAGTCCCACAGCCCTTATGTACATAGCTGTCATTTATTTATTTATATTAATGTCTGTCTCCCCCTCTAGACTGTAAGCTTGTTGTGGGCGAGAATGTGGTTGCTATACTGTACTTCTGTACTCCCCCAAGTACTTAGTACAGTGCTCTGCACACAGTAAGTGCTCAATAAATACGACGGACTGACAAAGTCCATTCTCCACATGGGCCTCACAGTTTTAATCCCGGTTTTACAGATGAGGTCACTGAGGCCCAGAGAAGTGACGTGACTTGCCCAAGCTCACCCGGCAGATAAGCGGTGTAGCCGGAGTTAGAACCCAGGTCTTTCAGACTCCAGGCCCGGGCTCTCTCCACTAGGCCACACTGCTTCTCTTAGTAAGTCTTTTCTAAGTAAGAAGTTAGGAAGGTGCCTCTGCTTCAAACTGTTTTTCACTGCAGATGGGTCAGTTGTCCTAGATTAAACTGCCCAATGCAGGGGGATGTTTTAGACTAAACTGGCAAACTCGATTTTAAAAAAATAAGTAAAAATTAAATCACCCAGGCTTCGATGACATCCATCTCCGAGTTTGGGAGGGAGCTGGAAGGGAAGTTCCTAAACTCCTAGCACTAGTGTACACCCTATTGTTACAGAAGGCCACCAGGTTGAATGACTGACTAAATTCAATATAACGTGCTCCAGGAGCAAGCCTGAATAGCCCCCCTTCTCCCTCCCTCTGACTGTGAGCCCCCCTGTTGGACAGGGATCGTGTCTGGTCTAATTAAATTTCCAAGCACTTAGCAATAACAAGAATAATGATAACAATAATTATAATAATAATGACACGAATAACAATAGTACTTGTTAAGCCAAGCACTCTTCTGAGCGTTGGGGTAGATTCAAGTTCAACAGGTTGGATAGAGTCCCTGTCCCCTGTGGTGTTCACCATCTTCATCCCCGTGAGTCAAGTGACTTGCCCAAGGTCACTGAGCGGACAATTGGCGGAGCTGGGATTAGACCACAGTAAACAGTTAATGAATACCAGCATTGTCATCATCATCAAAACTGCGGTCTTGCTGTCCTCCCCATTAGACTGAAAAGGCAGGTCTTTATAGAAGCCGCATGGCCTAATGGGTAGAGCACAGGCCTGGGTCTTAGAAGGACCTGGGTTCTAATCCCGGCTCCACACATTTTCTATGTGACCTTGGCCAAGTCACTTCACTTCTCTGTCCCTCCGTTCCCTCCTCCGTCAAATGGGGATGAAGACTGTGAGCCCCATGTGGTACAGGGGCTGTGTCCAACCTGCTTAGCTTGAATCTACCTCAGTGCTCAGTACAGTGCCAGACACAAAGGCAGCGCTGCACAGATACCATAAAAAAAACCCCACAGCCACAGACCGCTGCCCCCCTTCCCTGTGGAAATCTTTGTCACTGAATGGAAGGAATATACATCCTCGTAGACATAGGTCCTTTCTTGCCAATTTCTGCATATGTGGCTTGTCCACTCTCTTCCATTAGACCATAAATCCCTCAGGGAAAGGGTAAGGACTACGTCATCCCTACCTTCTTTAGAAATGCCCCCAGCATAGGGCTCTGCACTCAGTAGACCTTCAAATCCTGCTGCTAAACAAAAAATAATCCCATTTTATCCAACAGTTCCATTAAACCTCGTATGGGAGTTGCTGGTTAGCAAGACTGACTGGTTTTGGGGCTTGCAAAGATCTCTGGCCCACAGTGGCCAGGACAATAATGGGAAATAAAAATCATTGGTGCTCACTGAGCACTTACTATAATAAAAATATTAATAATATGTGTTACATTTATTAAGCATTTACTGTGTGCCAGGCACTGTCCTAAGCGTTGGGGTGGATACCAGCAAATTGGGTTGGACCCAGTCCTTGTCCCACGTGGGGCTCACAGTCTCAATCCCCATTTTCCGCACATGGGAACTGAGGCACAGAGCAAGTGGCTGAGCTAGGATTAGATCCCTCAGCATTCCGACTCCCAGGTCCGGGCTCTATCCACTATCCCATCCTGCTTCAGAAAAACTCAGTTACCAGACAGAAAAACCACCCCACCATGACACATATGTGCTGAAAGAGGAAACGGAGCCCGCAGCACCCGGCTGAGATTCCTGGGACAGTCCAGGCGAGCTTGACGGAACGGACTGGGGGGAGGCCTTTGGCTGGAATCATCTGACCGGCAGAGTTCCAGGCGGACTGGACACCCGTGTCCACTGGTCATCAGTGCTTAAAACGTGCTCGTCAAAGGGTTTCATTCCAACAACCGGAGTGAAAGGAGAGACAAGCCAGATCCGGATGTGGCCGTCCACATCCCCCTCACCCCAAGCTGGATGTGGTGACAGCATGGCCGCAGCCAGTAACCACGGAAACCCGGTGTCAACCGGTGGGATGGCAGAAACTGGGAACCACTGATTGACAGCCAGCCCCCTGGCCTTTTAAGGCTCCAGCGTCAACCCCGAACCTGAAGGGACGCCGGGAAGACTCTTCTCAGGTCATGTAGGAAAGCCGGGAATGAGAGGGGACACGCAGTGTACAGAGGCAGCGTGGCCTAGTGGAGAGAGCCGGGGCCTGGGAGTCAGAGGATCTCCGCCACCTGTCTTCTGTGTGACCTTGGGCAAGTCACTTCACTTTTTTGGGCCTCAGTTACCTCGTCTTTAAAATGGGGATGAAGACTGTGAGTCCCATGGGGACAGGGACTGTGTCCAATGTGATTACGCTGCCTCTACACTAGTGCTTAGAACAGTGCTTGGCACATAATAAGCTCTCAACAAATACCATTATTATAATTATTAATATCGTTATCCCAGCTCTGCCACTTGCTTGCTATGTGACCTGGGGCAAGTCACTTCACTTCTCTGGCCTCTGTTTCCTCATCTGGAAAAAGGGGATTCAATCCCTGTTCTCCCACCTACTTAAACTGTGAGTCCCATGAGGGACAGGGACTGTGTCCAACCTAACTGATCTGTACCTACTCCAGCGCCTAGAATAGTGTTTGACACGCAGTGAGCCCTTAATAGATAACACTAAAACAAAACAAAACAAAAGGCCTTTGAGCCACTTGAGAGTTTATTAGCAAAGATAATCTCGAATTGACATCTGCCCTCTAGACTACCACCTCACTGTGGACAGGGAACTGCACTCTCCCAAGCACTCAGTCCAGTGCTCTGCACACAGTAAGCGCTCGATAAATACCTTTGATTGAGTGATTGATCTGCCCAGGAGAAAGTGGAGGCTCTCAAACCACCCCCACTGACAGCAGGCCCGACCATTAAGGAGTACTGTGGAGCTTTCTGTACATGCACTGGGAATAATCATGGCCTGTAGAAACAGCGTGGCCTAGTCATAGAGAACAGGCCTGGGAGACAGAAGGATTTGGTTTCTAATCCCAGTTCCGTCTCTTGCCTGCTCTGTGACTTTGGGCAAGTCCTTTCACTTCTCTGTGCCTCTGTTCCCTCAACTGCAAAATGGGGATTAAATCCCTGTTCTCCCTTCTGCTTAGATTGTGAACCCCGTGTGGGATAGGGGCTATGTCTGACCTAACTAACCTGTATCTACCCCAGCACTTAGTGTTTGACACAGGGCACGCACTTAACAAATACCGTGGCGGGGGGGTGGGGGCGGGAAAAAAAACTGGGAACAGATTGTGTGAGTAAAAGCAGGTTCAAAATATTGTTTTCAAGAAGGGAGTAGTCCACAGTGGGGACGGTGGTGAGAGGCCAGGGAGGAGTAGGAGAGAGAAGAGCCCAATAAGTCTGGCAAGAAGACGGTCTTTGATGTTCTGGGAGCGAGCAGACACAGCAGAGAAAAGGGAGCACTCCTCATGCATTAATAATAGTATTAATTGTGGTATTTGTTAGGCACTTTCTATGTACCAAACGCTATTTTAAGAACTGGGACAGACCCAAAAGAATCAGATCGGACACAGTCCCCATCCCAGACGGGACTCGCAGTCTAAGAGGGAGGGAGGATGGGTACTGAATATCCATTTGATGGATGAGGAAACTGAGGCCTAGGGAAGGTGAAGTGACTTGCCTAAGGTCACCCAGCAGATAAGTGGTGGAACCTGGATTAGAACCCAGGTACTCTAACTTCCAGGCCTGGGCTCTATCCACTAGGCCACGCTGCTCCAATTCTTCGGAAATGAATGAGGAAACAGAGTCCTCCTTACTGGACCAAGTTGGAGGAATTACTCCATGGAATAGTAAAAAGGACAGGGGGTCTGGGAGTAGGGAGACCTGGCCTCTAATAACAACAATAATACTAATAATTGTGGTATTTGTTAAAGTGCTTACTAGGTGCCAGGCACTGTACTAAGTGCTGGGGTGGAACAAGCAAATCGGGTTGGACACAGTCCCTGTCCCAGGTGGGGTTTACAATCTCAATCCCCATTTTACAGATGAGATGAGGTACAGTGAAGTGATTTGCCCAAGGCCACACAGCAGACAAGTGGCGGAGCCGGGATTAGAACCCATGCCCTTCTGATTCCCAGGCCCGTGCTCTCACCAGTACAGCATGCTGCTTCCCACTAGCCTGTTGTGTGATTTTTAAACAAGTCGCTTAACTGAGGGCTGGGCCCCGGTTTTCTCATCTGAAAAGTGGGATAGTAATGCCCCTACCTCTCTCGGACATTGTGTTAAAAAAAAAAAAAAGTGAAAGGACTTTGGAAGACAAAAGGACTCCAAACACTTAAGGACGGGCTACTGAAATCCCAAATTCCAGCAATTTAGAGTCCCCACCCACCTGCTTCTTCCACGGAAAGGGAAAACAGGAAGAACTGGAAGCTCTAGAAGGGGGCAGGGAAGGTGCCAAGGAAGGAAGCATAGGGGTCCCCCAGCAAATAGGAGGACCTGGGTTCGAGTCCCAGCTCCTCCACTTGTCTCCTGTGTGACCTCGGGCGAGTCATTTCACTGGGCCTCAGTTCCCTTGTCTGTAAAATGGGGATTAAGATCCTAGGCCCCACCTGGGACATGGCTTGTGTCCAGACTATTTAACTTGTATCTATGCCAGCGTTTAGAAGACTGACTGGCACACAGTAAGCGCTTAACACATACCATTAAAAAACAAAAGTAGGCCATGGGAGTGGGAGTAGCAGTAACAGTATTTACTAATAGCTTACTGAGGGCAGAGCAGAGTACTAAGGCCCATCTCCTTCAAGAGGCCTTCCCTGACTAAGCCCTACTTTCCTCTTCTCCCACTCCCTTCTGCGTCACTCTGACTTGCTCCCTTTTTACATCCCCCTTCCCAGCCCCACAGCGCTTACGTTCATATCTGTCATTTACTGATTTCTATTCATGTCTGTCTTCCCCTCTAGACCGTAAGCTTGTTAATGGGCAAGGAATGTGTCTGCTTATTGTTATTTCGTACTCTCCGAAGCGCTTAGCTCAATAAATACGCCTCAATGAATGAATATTATGCGCTGACAGAGAATACAGAGGTGGGCATTAGAGGTAGGTCTCTGTCCCGTGGCCTGGGGAAGGGGGAGGCTCACAACTGACAGAGGGAAGAGGCTTACAAATCCAGTGTTGTTTGAAACCACCAGGAGCCTCATGAAGCTGATTCACATTCTTAAAAAACTCACTTAAGGAGCTGGTTCTTATCCAGCCCTCTGTCTCTGATCCCTACCTCAGGCAAGCCAAGTTCAACCCTAGGGGGAGGAAGCCAGGCCTGGCTCCCCGAGGATCCTTTCTTGCCCATTCAGTGGTACTCACTGAGCACTTACTCTGGGTAGAGCCACGTATTCATCCAGTCGCATTTACTGAGCGCTGACTCTGAGCATAGCATTGGACTAGGCGTTTGGGAGAGGATGATCCAACAGAATTAGCAGGAGCACTGAGAGTCAGAAGTAATTGGGTTCCCCTGCCGGCTCCACCACTAGTCTGCTGGATGACCTTGGGCGAGTCACCTCCCTTCTCCGGGCCTTAGTTCCCTTGTCTGTAGAATGGGGAATAAAGATTTTGAGACCCGTGTGGGACAGGGATGGTGATATCTGCTAAGAGCTTGCTTGTATCTACTCCAGTGCTTAGTACAGTGCCTGGCAAACAGTAAGCGCTTAACCAGTACCACAGTTATTATTACTATTCCTCGTAACAAGCTTACATCTACTGAGAAGCAGAGTGGCCTAGTGGATAGAGCCCAGGCTTGGGAGTCAGAAGGACCCGGGATCCAATCCTGTCTCCGCCACTTGTCTGCGGCGTGACCTTGGTCAAGTCATTTAAAAGCAGCGTGGCTTAGTGGAAAGAGCACCGAGGCCACTGCAGAGTACTAAGTGCTTAGGAGTCAGAGGATGTGGGTTCTAATCCCGGCTCTGCCACTTGTCTTAAGTGGCAAGCCACTTAACTTCTCTATGCCTCAGTTACCTCATTTGTAAACCGGGGATTAAGACTGTGAGCCCCAAGTGGGACAACCCGATTACCTTGTAACCACCCCAGTGCTTAGAAGAGTGCTTGGCATATAATAAATGCATAACAAATACCATAATAATAATAATAACAATAACCTGTCTGTGCCATTGTTACCTCATCTGTAAATTGAGGATTAAGACTGTGAGCCATGTGGGATAGGGACTGTGTCCAACCCAATTACCTTGTATCTACTCCAGTGCTCAGTACAGTGCTCTGCACACAGTAAGCACTCAATGACTGAATATCATCATTATCCACTTTGGTCCAATCCCATATCCGGCTCTAAACCCTGCTAAAAAGTGGCTTCTCATTTATGCACCAGTGAACCCATATGGAATGGGGGCATCCTCACTGGCTGCTTCAGAGCCGGCTGTTTCCACCAAAACCCAGAAAGGAGCTGTTAAATACTGGGAGGACCAACACGTTCTCAAAAACACCCCCCCCCTTTTTTTTTTCAGGCCAGCCCGCTAGAAGCTTACAAACCCCTAGGAAAGCCTGCCATTTTAACTGGCATTTTCCAAAAATCACTTGTATTTATTAAGCACTTACTCTGTGCAGAGCACTGCCTCAGAAGAGTCCAATCAATCCCATCTATTGAGTGCTTAGTATGTATAGAGTACTGCACTAAGTGCTCAGGAGATTCCAATCAATCTCATCTCTTGAGCCCTTACAATATGCAGAGCAGTATACTGAGGGCTTGGGAGAGTACAATTCAGCAGAATCAGCGGACACATTCCCCGCTCCTGACAAGTTTACATACTAGAGAGGGGCACAGACACGAATATGAATAAATACATCCTTCATAATGTATAATTTAAAGCAACATTCGTAAGTGCTGTGGGACGGAGATGCCACGCCTTTCATTCAACCGTTGAGCGCTGTTTGCATGGCACTGTACTAAGCACTTGGAAGAGTACAATACAACAATAAACAGACACATTCCCTACCCACAACGAGCTTACAGTCTTTCCCCATTCCAACCCCAAACATGGAGGGCTCACATCTTCCACAGACTGTGAGCCCCACATGATGGGGCAGGGACTGTGTCCAACTTGATTTGCTTGTACCGCCCCCCCCAGCGCTTAGTACAGTGCCTGGCAAACAGTAAGCACTTAACAACTACCACAATTCTTCTTCTTCTTCTTCTGATTGTTCTCAGACTGCGCTGCAGTCATCTCATCGCACTCTGTGTTAAAAGTCTGGCATAAGACCCCAAAGTAACAGGCCAACATGTTTGGAAGAGCCCAGCCAGTACTAGCCATTACTCCTGAAGGTTGTTTCCCCAGTGAATGTCGAGAAACTAGATCACTGCATGTGAGGAAAAGCGTTTCTGGGGGGCCTCTGGGGCAAGATGGAGAGTTGGAAGTGAAAATCCATTAAAACAATTCCACCGAGTACCGACCTGCCCTGCCCTGCCCCCCTTCCCTCATTAACTGAGCTCAAAGGAACCGTGCTTTTCCTTTTTCAGAGCTGCTCTTCCCACAGGGCACAGCCCACCCCATATTTGGCAGTACAGGAAAGGGGGAAGCAACTGCACGGCCTGGTGGATAGAGCCGGGGCCTAGGAGTCAGAAGAACCTGGGTTCTAATCTCTGCGCCGCCCCGCCGCTTGTCTGCTCTGTGACCTTGGGTGAGTCACTTCACTTCTCTGGGGTTCAGTGTCCTCATCTGAAAAATGGGGGTGAAGTCTGTGAGCCTCATATGGCACAGGGACTGCATCCAGACTGATTAGCTTGTTTCTGCCCAGCACTTGGAACGGTAATTGACATGTACAAAGTGCTTAACAGGTACCATTATTATTTATTAGCACCCCTTCCCTCCTTCCTTCCTTCCTTCCCTGTTCTGGAGGGCATCCCACATGATCACCCACAATCAGATCTGCACAATATCCCATTCCCACTATCTTAGATGATGATGGTACGGGGCTCACAGTCTTCATCCCCCATCTTGCAGCTGGGGTCACCAAGGCAGAGATGTGAAATGACTTGTCCAAGGTGACACAGCAGACAGGTGGCAGACAAGTCCCTTTGCCCTGGCTCGACCAAGGGACACATCAAACCCTCCCTGAAACCCAGGAGCAAGAGGCTGGTAGACCCTGTCCACTGGTGGACTTTCCCCCAACGCCAGCTCGAAGCCCAGTCCCCTCCCAAACCTCTTGACAATGAGATGGAGCGCTATGAGATGGAGCGCTAGGGATTTGGAAACAGGGGCCTTAGAGGATAGGGCAGATCCCCTAAGCTCCCTGCTGTAAGCCACTTATTCTTCCGGATGAGTGCCTTCTGTGGAGGCAGCACCGAACTAAGCCGGGAAAGGGTACAGTTATACCTGGCAGGCGGTGAGGGCAAAGTAAGATAAGGGCAGAGGAGAGGAAATGGGGGCGGTGGGGAGGTGGTGGTGGGGGAAACAAAAGGTGGGAAGTCCCAGAGGGGGAGCATGGTCTCCTGGAAGGGGGATGGGGGGTGGGGGAAGAGGTGTATTGATTCATTCATTCAATCAATCATATTTATTAATAATTAGGGCAATTATGGTACTCGTTAAACCCTTACTATGTGCCAGACTCTTTTCTAAGTGCTTGGAGAGATACAGGTTAATCAGGAGCTCACACTCTTCATCACCTTTTTACAGATGAGGGAACTGAGGTACAGAGAATTGAAGTGTCTTGCCCAAGGTCACCCAGCAGACACGTGGCAGAGCCAGGATTAGATCCCAGGTCTTTCTGACCCCCAGGCGCAGGCTCTATCCACTAAGCCACGCTGCTGCTTACTTTGTGCAGGGCAGCGTACGAAGCACTTGGGAGAAGACGATAGAACGATAAACAGAACACATTCCCTGTCCACAACGAGCTAAGAGTCTAGAGAGAAAACTTCCGCCGGTCTCCTCGGTTTACATGGGCTGGGCCTGGAGAATTTGAGCGAAGCGGGAGGAGGGAAGGGGAGTCTTTAAGAAGGAAACTGAAAATGTTGGTTTACCCCCTTGATGTATTTTCTTCACAAGATAATGTTGGTATCTGTTAAATGCTTACTATGTGCAGAGCACTGTTCATTCATTCATTCAATAGTATTTATTGAGCGCTTACTATGTGCAGAGCACTGTACTAAGCGCTTGGGATGAACAAGTCGGCAACAGATAGAGATGGTCCCCGCCGTTTGACGGGCTTACAGTCTAATCGGGGGAGACGGACAGACAAGAACAATGACAATAAATAGAGTCGAGGGGAAGAACATCTCGTAAAAACAATGGCAACTAAATAGAACCGAGGCGATGTACAGTTCATTAACAAAATAAATAGGGTAATGAAAATATATACAGTTGAGCAGACGAGTATAGTACTGAGGGGATGGGAAGGTAGAGGGGGAGGAGCAGAGGGAAATGGGGGGAAAAGAGGGTTAAGCTGCGGAGAGGTGAAGAGGGGGTGGTAGAGGGAGTAGAGGGAGAAGAGGAGCTCAGTCTGGGAAGGCGTCTTGGAGGAGGTGAGTTTTAAGTAGGGTTTTGAAGAGGGGAAGAGAATCAGTTTGGCGGAGGTGAGGAGGGAGGGCGTTCCAGGACCACGGGAGGACGTGGCCCAGGGGTCGACGGCGGGATAGGCGAGACCGAGGGACGGTGAAGAGGTGGGCGGCGGAGGAGCGGAGCGTGCGGGGTGGGCGGTGGAAAGAGAGAAGGGAGGAGAGGTAGGAAGGGGCAAGGTGATGGAGAGCCTCGAAGCCTAGAGTAAGGAGTTTTTGTTTGGAGCGGAGGTTGATAGGCAACCACTGGAGTTGTTTAAGAAGGGGAGTGACATGCCCAGATCGTTTCTGCAGGAAGATGAGCCGGGCGGCGGAGTGAAGAATAGACTGGAGCGGGGCGAAAAAGGAGGAAGGGAGATCAGAGAGAAGGCTGACACAGTAGTCTAGCCAGGATATAATGAGAGCCCGTAGCAGTAAGGTAGCCGTTTGGGTGGAGAGGAAAGGGCGGATCTTGGCGATATTGTAAAGGTGAAACCGGCAGGTCTTGGTAACGGATAGGATGTGTGGGGTGAACGAGAGAGACGAGTCAAGGATGACACCGAGATTGCGGGCCCGAGAGACAGGAAGGATGGTCGTGCCATCCACGGTGATAGAGAAGTCTGGGAGAGGACCGGGTTTGGGAGGGAAGATGAGGAGCTCAGTCTTGCTCTTGTTGAGTTTTAGGTGGCAGGCCGACATCCAGGTGGAGACATCCTGGAGGCAGGAGGAGTTGCGAGCCTGAAGGGAGGGGGAGAGGACAGGGGCGGAGATGTAGATCTGTGTGTCATCTGCGCAGAGATGGTAGTCAAAGCCGTGAGAGCGAATGAGTTCACCAAGGGAGTGAGTGTATATGGAGAACAGAAGAGGGCCAAGAACTGACCCTTGAGGAACTCCAACAGTTAAAGGATGGGAGGGGGAGGAGGCGCCAGCGAAGGAGACCGAGAATGACCGGCCAAAGAGGTAAGAGGAGAACCGGGAGAGGACGGAGTCCGTGAAGCCAAGGTGAGATAAGGTATGGAGGAGGAGGGGATGGTCGACAGTGTCAAAGGCAGCAGAGAGGTCAAGGAGGATCAGAATGGAGTAGGAGCCATTGGATTTGGCAAGAAGGAGGTCATGGGTGACCTTAGAGAGAGCAGTCTCGGTAGAGTGGAGGGGACGGAAGCCAGATTGGAGGGGGTCCAGGAGAGAATGGGAGTTAAGGAATTCTAAGCATCGACTGTAGACGACTCGTTCTAGGATTTTGGAAAGGAAGGGTAGTAGGGAGATAGGGTGATAACTGGAGGGGGAAGTGGGGTCAAGAGCGGGTTTTTTTAGGATGGGGAGACGTGGGCATGTTTGAAGGCAGAGGGGAAGTAGCCATTGGAGATTGAGTGGTTAAAAATAGAAGTTAAGGAAGGGAGGAGGGCAGGGGCGATGGTTTTAATAAGGTGAGAGGGAATGGGGTCCGAGGCGCAGGTGGAGGGGGTGGCACTTGCGAGGAGGGAGGAGATCTCCTCTGAGGATACTGCAGGGAAGGATGGAAAAGTAGGGGAGAGGTTTGGTGGGGGGGAGGGGAGAGGCGGAGGGGTGACTTTGGGGAGCTCAGACCTGATTGTGTTGATTTTTGTGAGGAAATAGGTGGCTAGATCATTGGGGGTGAGGGATGGGGGAGGGGGAGGAACAGGGGGCCTAAGGAGAGATTTAAAGGTCCGGAACAATCAGCGGGGGTGACGGGCATGGGTGTCGATGAGGGAGGAGAAGAAGTTTTGCCTGGTGGAGGAGAGGGCAGAGTTAAGGCAGGAAAGGATAAATTTGAAGTGTGTGAGGTCGGCTTGGTGCTTGGATTTTCACCAGGAGCGCTCAGCAGCTGGAGCATAGGAGCGTAAGAGGCGGACAGAGGAGGTGATCCAGGGCTGTGGGTTAGTGGAGCGAGTTCTAAGCGCTGGGTAGATACAGGGTAATCAGGTTGTCCCACGGGAGGCTCACAGTTAATCGCCATTTTACAGATGAGGTAACTAAGGCACAGAGAAGTTAAGTGACTTGCCCAGCCACACAGCTGAGAAGTGGCCGAGCTGGGATTTTCTTCATTCACTCATTCGCTCGTATTTATTGAGCACTTACTGTTACCACAGCACTGTACGAAGCTCTCCGAGAGAGTACAATACAGCAATAAACAGACACATTCCCTGCCCACAAAGAGCCAACAGTCTAGAGCGGGGATGGGGGGAGACAGACATCAGTATAAGGAAATATAAATGACAGATAGGTATGTAGGTGCCGTGGGGCCGGGAGTCGGGGTGGGGGGGGAGCAAAGGCAGCAGGTCAGGGAGACTCAGAAGGGAATGGGAAATGAGGAAAGTTGGGGCTTAGTCAGGGAAGGCCTCTTGGAGGAGAGGTGCCTTCAATAAGGCCATGAAGGCAGGAGAGAGTGATGGTCAGTCAGATTTGAAGAGGGAGGGCCTTCCAGGACAGAGGTGGGATGCGGGCTAGGGATCGGCGGTGAGATTTGTCCATTCCAAGCGCTTAGTACAGTGCTCCGCACATAGCAGGCGCTCAATAAATACTACTGAATGAATGACGGGCGAGATGGAGGCCCCGGGAGAAGGTCAGCACCAGGGAAGTGAAGTGTGCGGCCCCGGTCGTTCCAGGGGAGGAGTAGGTAGCAGTAGGAGGGAGCAAGGTGGTGGAGCGCTTTAAAGCCAACGGCGAGGAGTTTTTGTTCGATGCCGAGGTGGCTGCGTAATCACTCGAGTTTCCCGAGGAGAAGGAGGAGGAGGAGGAGGAGGACGACGACGACGACGACGACGACGACGACGACGCGTCCCGAAGGTTTTTGTAGAAGAAACGATCCCGGCGGCAGAGGGAACCACGGACTGGAGTGGGGAGAGGCGGGAGGCCGGCAAGGCAGCAGGTGGGCTAGGAGGAGCGGCAGTATTAAGGCGGCAGCGTTTGGGATGGAGAGGAACGGGGGGGTGTTTTGGCGATGTGGCGAGGGGGCGACCCCCCGGATTCAGCCCTAGATCGAATGTGCGAGTCCCGCGTACGGCCGGGTCCGAACCGCCGGCCCTCCCAGTCTCACCGTCTCTCCCCCGTCTCCGTGAATCGCGCGAACCGGCCCGACCAGTCCCGAAAGCCCGCTCGCTCCACTTCCCATCCCACGGAGCAGACTTCCGTCACGGGGCGAACGAAGCGAGCCGCCGCTCCTTCCCAAGGACCTCCCAAGGAGGCCGCCCCCGGGGCCCTCCTTCCCCCGAGGCTCGCGGGAGCGGGGTGGGGGCAGCGGAAGGGCGGCCCGCCCCGAGTTGGAGCGGCGGGGAGCGGCGGGGAGCGGCGGGGAGCGGCGGGGAGCGGGTTCCTTCCTCCGGGCCGACCACTAGCCCCTTTCACGACTCCCGCGCGGTTCACTGCCGCCACGCCGTCCCGCAGGATCTGACTAAACGCACACCATTGTTCCTTTCTCAGACAAGAGCAGTTTTTCTCCCCCTCCCCTTCCCCGTCCCCCTCCCCGCGTGTGTGCGAGCTGTGAATGGCGGAGGACCGGCCCCTTCCAGAAGGCAGCCCCCGCCGACCCCTCGCCTTTCCCCGGGGCTCGGGCGGCGGTGGCGACCGGGTGGTCATCGGCTTCCCGGGGGGCCGGGGGAGGGTGGGAGGGAGGACGGGCGGCTCCGCCCCTCGCCAACCCCCGCCGGGGGCCTGTCCGTGCCAGCTCCGCCCCATCGGACGCTCGGCCCGCCTGTCTCTCCCGGTGGACGGTAAACGGGGGAGGGCAGAGGGAGGGAGGGAAGGAGGGGAGGCCGGGCGGGACCGGCGGACGTCTCGCCCCCCGCCCCAGCCAGCTCATCCCCGGATGGCGGCAGCCCCCCCCTCCTCCTCCTCCTCCTCCTCCTCCTCCTTCCCTCCCTCCCTTCCTCCCTCCTAATTGGAAACACGCACAGGGTGGTCGCCGTTGGGGGAAACGGGCGCCCCGGGCCCCCTCTCCTCTGCGCCCCCCGTCCTCCCTCCGTCCCTCCGTCCGTCCGTCCCGCACTGACCGTGTCGGTGTGGTGGTGGGCGGTGTTGGTCCCCGTGGCTCCGGTCCGCCGCCCCCCCGGGGGGGCCTCCCCTCAGGGCCGCCGCCCCGCCCGCGCCGCCCGGCCCCGACGCCCGGGCCGGGCGGCCATGCCGGGGAGGGGGGAGCCGGCGGGCGGGCGGGCGGGCGGCTGGGGCTGGCGGGGCCGCCTTCCTCCCCGCTGTCCCTCCCGGCTCGGCCCGACTCGGCTCGGCCCGGCTCGGCTCGGCCCGGCTCGGCTCGGCTCGACTCGGCCCGCCGCCTCCGCCTGGCGCTGTGGCCGTGGTTGTGGCCGTGGCTCCCCTCGGCCGCTGGCGCGGGGCCGCCCACGCCCATTGGGCCGCTCCCAGGCCCGCTCCCATTGGCCGCCGCTCGCCCCGCGCCTCCCCGCGGGCCCGCCAGGGGGCGCGCGCTCCCCGGCCCGCCGCCGCCGCCGCCGCCGCCGCCGCCGAGGAGACGCCGCGCTTAACCCACCGCCGGCCTAATGGCCGCGGTGCCCATTTGGGAGGCGCCGGGCGCCGTTCAGTTCATTCGTTCATTCAGTGCTATTTATCGAGCGCTTACTATGTGCGGAGCACTGGACTAAGCGCTTGGAACGGACAGATGGGTAACAGAGACGGTCCCTGCCCTTGGACGGGCTGACCGTCTAATCGAGGTCACTCAGTCGCACCCCCGCCTTCACCTCCCCGCAGCTCAGCCCTCTTAACCCCCCCTTGCCCCCTGCTCCTCCCCCTCCCCCTCAGCACTGGGCTCGTCCGCTCGAGTGGTCAGGGGTTCGAATCCCCGCTCCGCCACTCGTCGGCTGTGTGACCGTGGGCCAGTCACTTCACTTCTCTGGGCCTCAGTTCCCTCATCTGTAAAATGGGGCTGAAGACTGTGAGCCCCACGAGGGACAACCTGATGACCCCGTGTCTACCCCAGTGCTTAGAACGGTGTTCCGCACATAGGAAGCGCTTAACCAATACCGACGTTATCATCATTATCATTTCGTTAATGAGGTGTACATCCCCTTGATTCTGTTTATTGCTATTGTTTTAATGAGATGTTCATCCCCTTGATTCGACTTATTGCTATTGTTCTTGTCCGCCTGTGCCCCCCGATTAGACCGTGAGCCCGTCGGTGGGCAGGGACCGTCTCTAGCTGTTGCCGATTTGTACATTCCAAGCGCTTAGTACGGTGCTCTGCACATAGCGAGCGCTCAATAAATACTACTGAATGAATTCACTGAGCGCCTACGGCGTGCAGAGCGGAGCGCGGTACCGAACGTTTGAGCTCGGGGGCGGCCGCGGGATCATCGCTTACTACGGTGCTCTGCACATAGTGAGCGCTCAATAAATACTATTGAATGAATGGATGAATGAATCATCGGCTCCCACGTGGGGCTCATGGACTGAGGCCCCATTTCGCACAGGAGGGAACTGAGGTCTGTGCATCCGCTCACCCGGTCACCGGTACTTCTGGAGTCCTCACAGCGTGCGGAGCGCTGACCGAAACCACTTGGGAGAGGATGCCACGACAGTCGACAGGCACATTCCCCGCTCACCAACACCTTACGGTCTAGAGGGGGAGACGGGCTCTAACAGAAATGGATAAATGACAGATGGGGACGTGCAGCTGTGAGCCCGTCACTGGGCCAGGATCGTCCCTCTCCGTTGCCGAATTGTACGTTCCAAGCACGATCGGTACAGTGCTCTGCGCGTGGTGAGCGCTCAGCCGATACCCTTGAATGACCGAGTGCCGTGGGGGCCGGGAAGGGAGGGATGAATAAAGGGAGCAAGTCACGGTGACCCGGAATGGAGCGGGAGAAGACCAGAGGAGGGCTTAGAGAAGTGAAGTGACCTGCCCAAGGCCCCCCGGCTGACAAGTGGCAGAAGCGGGCTGGGAATGCCGGTGCTCCGATTCCCGGGCCCGCGCTCCTTCCACTGAGCCGCGCTACTGCCCATGGAGCAAGATGTCAGGCACCATACTCTCTCCGGCACTGAAGTACAGTGCTTCGCACACGGTGAGCGCTCAGTCAATATAAATGAACGAACAAAGGGGAGGATAGCAGGGTTGAAGCTTTAACGGGTCAACCATCAGGGTAGGTACGACAAGAGACAGGCTTGCGGAGGGCACTTCATCCATTGCAGTGCCCGCCTCCGGGTCTATTCTCCCTTATCCCTCCCCTTCTACACTGTCAGCAGGGAGGGTTTCCACCAACTCTGTTAGACTCTTTTCTCCCAGGCACTTAGCAGAATGTTCTGCACACAGCAAGGATTCAGTAAATACGATTGATCCATCAGTTGATTGATAAGAGGAGTCAGTCCTGGACCCCGATTGGGGCACAGGAGCAGGAAAGTTCTCGCCCCTTCGTCTCCAACCCCTTCGGCACTGTCACGGTCCAAAAAGCCCTTCCCGTCCTGGCTCGACTAACGTTTAAGCCCCCTCCTATTAATAATAATTGTGACATTTGTAAAGGGCTTACTACGTGACAAGCGCTGGGGTAGATACAAGATAACCAGGTCCCACATGGGGCTCAGCGTCTAAGTGGGAGGGAGCACAGGTATCGAATCGCCGGGTTGCAGATGAGGGACTTGAGGCACAGGGAAGCCGAGTGACTGGCCCAGGGCCACCCAGCAGGTTTTGTCATGGAGCCGGGATTAGAACCCAAGTCCTCTGACTCCCAGACTCTTTCCACCAGGCCATGCTGCTTCCCTCATCTCCCAGAGTCTCTTCCCCACTCCAGTCCATACTATACCCTGCTGCCCGGATCATTTTTTCTATGGAAAGACTCAAGACACCTTTCCTCATTCAAGAGCCGCCACTGATTGCCCGTCCACCTCCGCATCAAAAAATCACCATCGGCTCCAGAGCACTCAATCACCGCATCGGCCCCTCCTACCTCACCTTGCTAACTCTCCCTGCTCCAACCCAGCCCGCGTACTTGGCTCCTCTTAAGGCCGACCTTCTCGCTGCCCGTCTCTCACCCACCCCCTGCCTCTGGCCTGGAATCCCAGCGCTGCCACTTGTCAGCTGTGTGACTGTGGGCAAGTCACTTAACTTCTCTGTGCCTCAGTTACCTCATCTGTAAAATGGGGAGTAACTGTGAGCCTCATGTGGGACAAGTGATTACCCTGTATCTACCCCAGCGCTTAGAACAGTGCTCTGCACATAGTAAGCGCTTAACAAATACCAACAGCAACAAAAAAACTCACAGACCATGATTCTCCCCCGACCCCCGCCCTTCAGAGCCTTACTGAAGGCCCATCGCCTCCAACAGGCCTTCCCTGACTAAGCCCTGCCTTCCTCTTCTCTTACTCCCTTCTGTGTCGCTCTGACTTGCTCCCTCTCCCAGCCCCACCGCAGTTGTAACCATATCTATCTTTTCTTTCTATTCATGTTGGTCTCCCACTCTAGACAGTAAAGGTGGTTGTAGGCAGGGAAGCCACATGATTTCTGTTATATGGTATCCTCCCGAGTGCTTGGTACAGTGCTCTGCACACGGTAAGGGCTAAGTAAATATGACTGATTGGGGATAGGGAAAGCCCCCGCCCCCACTCACACCCACCTACACTTACACAGGGGTGGGATCTTCCCCAGATCACTGGAGGACGGCAGGAGCAAAGGGCAGAGCCAGCTTCGACACTCATGCCCGCCCCAGGAAAAGCGGCCCGGGCGGGGAGGAAGTGACAAAGCGGGTTTTCCCGTGCCCCAGTGGACAAAGGGCAAGGCTAGGCCCCGTGCACTGCCACCCCCCCCACCACACACACACACCACGGCTGCCCCCTGGGCTCCAGGCCGCAGCAAGGTGTGGGGGGCGTCTGCCACGGGGCCAGAGCTAGACCCAGCGGGCAGCGCTGGTGCGGGGCATCTTGGTCCCAAGAGGAGGGGGCTGGGGGTCAGCTGTCCGCCCGGACCAGCACCTGAAAGAGGCCAGAGAACCAGAGCACCCAAACTTTATTTACAAGAGCTCCCCGCCAACCCCCTTCACGCTTTGCCCTTGGGCTGGGGGGTGGGGCCGGGGAGGGGCACAATCCCCGGTTCCCCTTGAGGGAGTCCCAGGGCTGACCGGGGAAGAAGAGATCCTTGGGGTGGGGGGGCGGGGGGAAACGACCCCAGACCAGCAGCCGGCCGTGGGCCTCACTTCTTCTGGGCCTGGGCCCGCGCCCGCTGAATCCGCTCAGCCAGGGTGGGGTCGCAGCGGGAGAGGACCAGGCTGAGCTCTGCCTCGTTGCGGTGTTCCAGGGCCACCTCTGCGGCTTGTTCCAGGTCCCTGGGCACAGCCGGGAGGGAGGTGGAAGGAGAGGAGAGGCGAGGGGGGTGGGGGGGTGGCGAAAGAGGGGAGCGTTCCAATGGTAGGGCGGCCCAAGGCCCAATTTCCTGCCCAGATCAGGGAGTCAGCCTTGACTGACACACTGCCCCCCGCCCAGCCCCGCAACAGACCCACCACATGGATAAGGGGGGCATTCCAATGGTAGAGTGGCCCAATGCCTAACTTCCTGCCCCAAATCAGGAAGTCACCCTGGGGGCACACCACACACGCGCACACACACGCACACCTCACCCCCCCACCCCCCCCGCCCCGTATGCACTCATAGCTGTTCTCAACAAGGGGTCTTGACTTTGCATGCCTCATCCTTCTCTCCCCCAGTCCCATACCCAACCGTGGCCCAGGGCAATGCCCGCCCACTCCCTTCCATACCCGATGAGGATGGCCGCCTTGACCTTCTGCTCCGGACTCACACGCAAAGCGAACTTCTTGGCCTCAAACTTGTTGTGGTGCTTCATGCAGATTTCCACGAAGGGCTAACGAGAGGGAAAAGTGAGGTGGCGGGGAATCACTCCCAGCTAGTAACAGCTGGGAAGCAGCATGGCCTAGTGGATATTGCCCGGGCCTGGGAATCAGAAGGAATTGGGTTCTGATCCTGGACTCGCCCCTTGTCTGCTGGGTGACTCGAGGCAAATCACTTCACTTCTTTGGGCCTCAGTTACCCTATCCGTAATATGGGGATGAAGACCGTGAGCCCCGGGGTGAGTGACCAAGCACTCAGTACGGTGCTCTGCCCACGAGTGCTCGATAAATACCACTGACCGACGGAACTGTGTCCAACCTGATTAGCTTGTAAAAGGCCCATCTCCAAGTGGCCTTCCCTAAGCCCTCCTTTCCTCTTCTCCCACTTCCTTGTGTGTCACCCCAACCTGCTCGTGGTGTTCATTCCCCTCTCCCAGCACCATAGCACTTATGGACACATCCGTAATCTCTTGATTTATATTACTAGTTACCTCCCATTTCTCCCTCCTTGCCACCCTTGCCCACTACCCCTGCCACCCAGGAGGACAGACCTGGGGCTGAGAAGTGGGGTCCCATGGGAGCGTTGGGGGCACTGGCTTCACTCCTCCCTCGGGCCCCCACCCCCGCCTGCCTCTCGGCCCCTCACCAGATAGCCGATGGGGGATTTCTTGCTCTTGGAGAACTTTTCCAACTCTTCCCAGTCTTCTCGTTGGGCCAGGGCTGTGAGCTTCAGCCACCAGAACCTGTGGGCACAGAGAAGGGGTGAATTAGGGGTGGGAGGGAAGAGAGTGTATAGCAAAGCGAAGGGGGGTGGAAGCAGCGGGGCCTAGTGGATAGAGCCAAGGTCCGGGAGTCAGAAGGCTCTGTGCTCTTCCCCCCTCTCCCAGCCCCACAGCACTTATGTATCTATCTGTAATTTTATTTATTTGTATTGATGTCTCTCTTCCCCCTTCTGGACAGTCAGCTCGTTGTGAGCAGGAACTGTTACTCTTTATTGTTGTATTGTACTTGCTCAAGTGCCTAGTACAGTGCTCTGCAAACCCTAAGTGCTTAATAAATATAACCGAATGCATGAATTAGCTTGTATCTACCCCAGTGCTTAGAACAGTGCGTGGCACACAGTAAAGGCTTAACGAGTACCATAATTCTATACTGTACTAAGCACTGTGGTAGATAACAGTAATAATAATAATTCAGAATTACGGTACATCATAACTGTACAGCCTGGCACATAGTAAGGATTTAAAAAATACCACAAATCCTATATGCTACCCCAGCACTCAGTACAGTCCCTGGCACATAATAGATGCTTAACCAATGCCATGATAAAGAAAAAAGAGGGGGTAGGTGAAGAGTATGTTGGCAGGAGGGTAGAAGAGCTTGGAGTATGGAGAGGAAGGGAAGGTGAGAGAGGGCCTTGAGGATCAGGTGTCCATGGTCTCCCCCCGTCACAACCCACCTCTTGTCCGGGATACGGAAGTCGCGGGCGAGGTGGTCGGCACGCTTGTGGCTGCCGGCCAGGATGAGGGCGGACACGGTGTCGTGAAGCGACAGGTCCAGGAAGCGCTCACCCACCTCCTCCTCCAGGCGACGCTGCAGGCGCAGCAGCTTCATCTGCTCCTCCGTAGCCTGCCCGCGGCGGGCCACCCGTCAGGGCAGGGTGGGCCCGGGGGCAGGGTGGACCGGGGGCTGAGTGGGCCGGGGGCAGGGTGACGTGGGGGCAAGAGTGGAGCTGGGTCCAGGGCTTCTGGACACAGAGGTGGGGCCCATCTTCCCCAACCCCACTGGCTGGGAGGAATTCCCCTGGTCCCAGTAGGTGGGCAGCACTGGGACTGGGGATGGGGGGACGGGGAGCTGGGGGGGGATGGGGAAGTCCCTCTAGGGCCGCACCTTGGCTGCAAACTCATTTCTGGCCTTGGAGAACTCATCTGCTGCTGCCTGCAGAGCTGCCACACGCCCCTCAATCCTCTGCAACACGGATGACCTGGGTCAGCCGGGGGGGTTTGGGGTGGGCTGGGAGAGCCTGGGAGGTCAGGGGGTGGGGAGGGTGGGAGGTGGGGTCTTGCTCCTCAGAGCCTGACCCCAGTTGGCTGGCACAACTGCCCATTGGAAGCTTACCCCAACCACTCAGTCACAGGGATGGGGACGGAAGATTTGGTGGGGGGAAACAGGAAGTAAAGACATGAGGAGATGGGAGGGGAAGATGCAAGGAAACGGGAGGGAAAAACGGGACAAAACGGGAGGGAAAGACGGGAGGAAACGGAACGGGAAGACGGGAGGAAACGGGAGGGCAAGACAGGAAGGAATCCGGGGGGGAAGATGTGAGGAGACGGGAGGGGAAGTCAGGGAGGAATCTGGAGGGGAAGATGGAGAGGAAGCAGGAGGGGAAGAAGATGGGGAGCAGACAGGAGAGGAAGATGGGGAGGAAACGGTAGGGGAAGGTGGGGGCCAAGTGAGGGCACCCGTCAGGCTGGGCACCCCCTGCACCTTGTCACTGCCGGAGTAGCTGTCGCGGACATGGAAGTCCCCGAGCTCCTGGTGGTTGTCGTCCTGGTTGTACAGATCACGCAGAGTTTCCAGCTCCTGGTGCTTGCAGAACTAGTGGAGTGGGGTTGGGTCCGAGGAAGGGTCAGGGAATGAGGTGGTCACACCTCAGCCGGCCCCTGGGCCCGCCCCCCCATAGCCACAGATCACCCCCCGCCTCACCTGGCGATAGAGGCTGAGGGCGGCCGGCTGGCTGCGCAATGTCATGAAGAAGTCCCCACGGTTTAGCTCGTTCTTGAGGTGCAGCACCACCGTGAACACTGCCGGGGTGAGGGGCAGGGTCAACAGTGATCTTCGTCATCATCACCATAATGATGATAGTGATAGGATCTGTTAAGCACTTACTATGTGCCAAGCACTGTTCTGAGCACTGGGGGAGATACGAGTTTATCGGACACTGTCCCTGTCCCACATGGGGCTCACAGTCTTTACCCCCGTTTAACAGATGAGGGAACTCAGGCACAGAGAAATGACTTGCCCAAGTCACACAGTAGGTCAAGGAAGGCAGGCTGGGGGTGGAGGGGGGATAGTAATGATAATGATAATGATGATGATGACGGTATTTGTTAAGCACTTACTATGTGCAAGGCACTGTACTAAGCACTGGGGTGGATACGTGCAAATCAGGCTGGACCCGATCCCCGTCCCATATGGGGCTCACAGTCTCAATTCCTATCTTTCAGTTGAGGGAACTGAGGCCCAGAAGGGAAGTTACTGGCCCAAGGTCACAACAGACAAGTGGCAGAGCCAGAATTAGAACGCTTGATCTTCTGATTCCCAGGCCTGTGCTCTAGCCACTATACCTTGCTGCTTCCACTGGGGATGGGGAGGATGTCTGGGGTCCTTCCTGGCACCACCCCCACCCCGGGGTTGGGGGTGGGGTGGGGGCCTGGCCCACGTGACCACCCCTCGAGCCCGTCCTCACCCAGATCGCTGTCCCCGCTCTCGAGCGCTTTGCTCAGGGCCAGTTTGCTTCTCTTCATGCTGAGCAGCAGTGGGACCTGCTCCCCAGAGCGCGGCTCGTACTCCAGCAGCTATGGAGAGGATGTGTGGGGAGTGGCCATGAGGGGAGGGGATGGGACACCGGGGTGGGGGAGAGAGCATTAAGGGGCAGGGGGCACCTCCCACCTCAGACCCAGAGGCCCAGCCCTGCGGCCCCAGCCCCAGACCTTGATGGCCAGCTCCGAGCGGCCGCAGTGGCATGCACGGGCGGCGATCTCGGAATAGGAGATGCCTGGGGTGTCCCCCAACTTCTGATTGATGGCCCGAGCCACCTCCTCATCAGACTTGTCCTTCTGCTGCACCTGGGGCCGGGGGAGAGGGGCAATTGGGGGGGCGGGTCCATTCACTCATCCCGAGCCCCAACGGCCCCTGCCCCAACCTCGCAGCCACTGCAGCCCCGACCCCGGCCAGCTCCCCACCCCGAGGTCCCACCTTGTAGCAGGCCCAATGGGCCAGCACCCGGCTGGCACCCTGAGACTCCGGAAGCCGCAGGTACTCGCAAATGCGGATGGCCAGAGGGTACAGACGTCGCAACACCAGTCTGGGGGTGGAGGGAGACAACCGTGATGCACAGGGGGCCGGGGGGGAGAGGGGAGCTGTGATGGGGGAACCAGGGGGCGCCACAATGGGGAGCCAGGGGATGGATGTTCTCAGGGATCAGACATGATGAGAGACCAGGTGTGATGGGGGAGGCGGGGCGCGGGCCTGATGGAGGAACAGGGGGACTCCATGATGGGGGCACGGGGGGATGCCGTGATGGGTGGGCGAGAGGGATGGCCGTGACACTGGGGCGGGGGGGAGGCAAGATGAGGGTCGAGGGGCGCAGTGATGGGGGATAGCAGGATGCCATGATGGGGGCTGGGGGGACGCTGTGATGGCGGGCAAGTTGGGATCTGAGCACCCCACCCCCGCCCCTCGGATCTCACTCTTACCTGTCCAGCAGGACCTCAATGGTGAGCTGTTTGTACCTGGGGTGCACGTCAAGGAAACCACCTCACGCAGCCCACACCACCCAGCCGGGGACCGGACCCCTATTCCTTCCCCTCCCCCAGGGGGGACACCGGAAACCAGATGGGGGGATACTGGGCATAGCTGAGGGGGATGCCGATCTGGTAGTCCCTCACGGCGTTGAGCACCCGTAGGTCCCGGCAGGTCCGCACGAAACCCTCAGGCGGGAACTTGTCGATGAAGCACTTCCCGAAGGAAGCCGCCTGCCAGGCACGTAGGGAGCGGGTAAGGGTGAGGAGTGAGGCCCAGCTCCTCCCTGGCACCCCCCCGCCTCTGAGCCCAGTGTGGCTCCCCAGGACTGACCCTGAGCAGGCTTTTTTGGATGGCAGGCTCCTGTTCACAGGCCGCCGCTTGGATGCACTGCTCGACGGCGTCGGCCAGCAGGTCCTGCTCCCTGATCTCCCGCAGGTACTCGTCCGCCTTCTGGCTCTCCTTCTGCACACAGAGGGGCCGGGGGGCACGGTCTGTCGGACCCTCCTCCGCCCCGGAACCCCCTCCCTCGCTCCTGAGGCAGTGTGGGTCCAGGGAAGGAGAGCAGGCTGACTGCCGGATGGAAGGACGAGCAGTGGCGGGGGAGGGGGTGGGGTGGGGACAGCAAGGAGGTTGGCACGAGAGGGAGTGGCAAGTGGAGGAGAGAATGGATAGGGTGAGGGGAGGACAGAGAATGGGGGGAAAGAGCAGGGGAGAGGGAAGATGGAGAGCGGGGTGAGGGGGCAGAGTTATGGGGGAGAACCTGGGGAGGAGGCCTGGCTCAGCCCAGTCCAGCCAGGTTGGGGCGCCTCACCTCGTACTCCCTCTGGGCCTCTAGGAGGAGAGCGCCGGGGGCCATAGAGGCGATCTTGAAGATTTCCTCACTGGCCCCTGGGAAGGTGGTGAAGGGGGTGTGGTGTCAGGGAAGGGAGGCGCCTTCGAGGAGGCCCGGCCCAGCCCCCTGGCACGCCCACCCGTGGCCCCCGCGGTCCGCACCGGGGACCTCCTGCAGGAACTCGTGGTGGGTCCGGGCCAGGATACGGACCCCGTCCAGCTCAGGCACCAGGTAGGAGTCCTCATCCAGGACGAATCTGCCTCAGTTAAGGCTCCACGCACGATGGGGGCATCCCCTAACCCCCCCAGCCCCCCATCATGGTCTTCACCTCTCCAACCCAGGATACAGGCTGCTCCCGCCCCCCAACCATACTGGACGGTCTCCTCGCCCCCTCAGGCCAAGGATACTGGATAGACTCGGGCGCGTCTCCTACCACCATGAGGCGCCGCTCCCAGGCCAGGACCACCGCACGTTGTTGACTACGTGGACGGCAGCACCTGCCCGACACAGACCCCAGCCCCACTATCCCTCAGCACCTTCTTCCTGCCCCTTCTCCAGAGTCCTCTGCTCACGACATCGTCAGCTCCTCAACCCACACCCCCGGCCCACCTCCTCTCCCCTCTGACCAGCTACCTCTGCCCCACACCCAACACACACATGCAAACACACACACACTCTCTTTCTCTTTTTCTGTCTTGGTCTATTTCTCTTTCTCTGCCTGCCTGTCTCTCTGCCTCTATGTGTCCCTGTCTCTGTCTGTCTCTGTCTCTCACTCACCAGGACATCTGCTTCGGAGGGGCTCGGATACTGCAGTTGAATTCACACAGCTTTTCCTGGAAGGCACAGTGAGGGCATAGGGGATGGGCAGAAGCTCACTGGGACAGGAGGGAGTTCCCTCAATCGATCAATGGTCTCTATTGGGCGCTTGCTATATATAGAGCACTGTGCTAAATGCTTGGGAGAGCACAATACAACAGAATTAGCAGATATGTTCCCTGCTCACAACCAGCTTACAATCTAGAGGGACAGGCTAGAGTCAATCAATCCATCGGTGGTATTTATTTGTTGAGCGCTTACTATGGACATGCATTCATCTGATCATATTTAGTGATCCAAGGACCAAGTGAGGTGATCCGCGAGGTGGCCAGGGGCCACTGTGCTCCTGCCCACTTACCCGCTCACTGCCCACCTACCCACTCACTGCCCACCTTGCCCCTGTGGGGACATGACTGGCTAGAGAGGCCAACTGGCACCATGCGAACCTATAGCCCTAGAGACAACTCCTTCACTGGGTTCTTGGTCCTGAACTCTCAGAAGAGACAACTATCCTTTGAGAGAAACTCCATCATCACCACCGATCTCCGAGGCACTTAGTATCCCACCGTGCTCCAAGGAAGCCCTCGATAAACACCACTGACAATGACTCCCTGACACTGTACCTCGAGCTCGTCTACCTCGCCGCCGCCCTCTCGCTCTCGCCCTGCCGCTGGCCTGGAACGCCCTCCCTCCTCATAGCTGACAGACGATCACTGTCCCCACCTTCAACGACTTCCTGAAGGCACATCTCCTCCCAGAGGCCTTCCCTGAATAAGCCCTTCTTTCCTTTTTCTCCCACTCCCTTCTGTGTCACCCCGACTGGCTCCCTTTATTCATCTCCCCTCCCAACTCCACAGCACTTAAGTATGTATCAGTCATTTATTCCTCTATACTAATGTCTGTCTCCCCCTCTAGAATGCAAACTGGCTGTGAGCAGGTAATATGTCTACCAACTCATATTGTACTCTCCCAAGCACTTAGTAAAGTGCTCTGCACACAGTAAGCGCTCAGTAGAAAAGGCTGACTGAAGGCAACTCCTTCATCAGTTCTTGGTCCTGAACTCTCACAAGAGAGAGGCAACAATCCTTTGATGAGAAACTCCATCACCACTGCTCTCCCAAGTGCTTAGCATCCCGCTGTGCCCCCAGGAAGCCCTCGATTAAAACCCCTGACATCCACATAATGACCCCCCTTCCCCCCAGCCCCCCGCACCGGGATGGACCCCAGGCCTTCTCTCGTTCCCTGCCCCTGGTACGAGTGCTAGAGGAGCAGGAGGACTGGGGGAGGCATGAGGCACCAGCTGACCTTGAGTGAGGCTGTGCCCATCCAAATGAGGCCGGAGTCGGTGAACAGCGCCAGGTAGCGGTAATTGAAGGAGACGGCCATCTGCAGGACGCTGCCGGCCCCAGGGGCCAGACCGGCTGGAGTCTGAGGGAGGGAAGGAGGTCGTCAGAGGGCAGGGGAGAGGAGGACTCACACCTTCCTCTAGTCCTCTAAGTTCTTCCTCTAAACCCTAAGCTCCTTCCTCTAGACCGTAAGCTCGTTGTGGGCAGGGAATATGTCTGTTATCTTGTTTAGTGTCCTTGCCCTAGCGCTTAATACAGTGCTCTGCACACAGTACATGTTCAATAAATACGACTCACTGACTCTAGACTGTAAGCTCATCGTGGGCAGGGAATGTGTTATACTGCTCTAGAGTCCTCCCCCAAGCACTTAGTACAGTGCTCTGCATCCAGTAAGCACTCAGTAAATACGAGTGACTGACTAGTCTGCATCGATGTGGGCAGGGAATGTGCCTGCTATATTGTTGTAGAGTACTCCCCCAGGCTCTTAGTAGACTGCTCTGCAACAGCGCTCAATAAACGTGACTGACTGACTGATAGATCTGGGACCCAAAGCAGTCTCAGGGATGACCCAGTCACAAGCTAAACTGTAAGCTTGTCGTGGGCAGGGAATGTGTCTGTTCATTGTTATAGTGTCCTATCCCAAACGCTTAGTACAGTGCTCTGCACCCAATAAGCACTCAAAAAATACGAATATGAATTAACCATCCAGGGGTTCCTCATCATGTATGTATGCATGTGGTTGTTCCCCTCTCCTGCCTACCCCACTCACTCGCTATGTTGAGAAGCAGTGTTGCCTAGTGGGTAGACCCCGGGCCTGGGAATCAGCAGGACCTGGCTTCTCATCCCGACTGCCACTTGTCTGCTGTGTGTGACCTTGGGCAAGTCACTTCACTTCTCTGGGGCTCAGCTACCTCATTTATAAAATGGGGATCAAGACTGTGAGTCCCAGGTAGGACAGGGACTGTGTCCAACTTGATTATTTTAGATTTACCCCAGCACTTAGAATCATGCTTGGCACAAAGTAAGCACTTAGCAAATACCACAATTACTATTTATATTGTTCTATTGTACTCTCCCAAGTGTTTAGTACAGCGCTCTGCACACAATAAGCGCTCGATAAATATGATTAACTGATTGGACACAGTCCCTGTCCCATACGTGGCCCACAGTCCTAACTGAAGTATACCTCCTCCAAGAGGCCTTCCCTGACTAAGCCCTCCTTTCCTCTTCCCCCTCTCCCTTCTGTGTCACCCTGACTTGCTCCATTCATTCACAGTACTTACGTCCATATCTGTCACACTGATTTCTATTCATATCTGTCTCCCCCTCTACACTGTAAGTTATTTGTGGGCAGACAATGTGTCTGCTTATTGTTATTTCATACTCTCCCCAGCACTTAGTACAGTGCTTTGAACACAGTAAATGCTCAGTAAATACAACTGAGTGAGCAAGAGGAGCCCCCTCCACAGCCCAGTCACTCACCACCGGAGAGCAGACTGTGTTGTCCAGGAGGAAGAGGTCCGTCCCCATTGCCAGCAGAATCAGAGTCAGTCGGTCCTGGGACAACACGGTCCAGCAGGTCGGTGACTGCTGCAGCCCTAGGGGAGACCGGGGAGAAGATGTTGGAGAAGCAGTGCGGCTTAGTGGGTGGAGCATGGGCCGGGAGCCCGAGGGACCTGGGTTCTCAACCCGGCTCCGCCACTTGTGCGCTGTGTGCCCTGGGGAGAGTCGCTTCTACTGTGTCTCAGGTCCCTCATCCGGAAAACGGGGATGAAGCCTGTGAGCCCTATGTGGGACAGGGTCTGTGTCCAACTTGAGAAGCCTAGTCGATAGACCCTGGGCCTGCGAGTCAGAAGGTCATAGGTTCTCATCTCAGCTCCACCACTTGTCTGCTGTGTGACCTTGGGCAAGTCACTTCACTTCTCTGGGCCTCCGTTCCCTCATCTGTAAAATGGGGATTAAGACTGTGAGCCCCTTGTGGGACATGCACTGTGCCCAACGCTTTTATTTTGTATCTGCCCCAGTGCTTAGAACAGTGCCTGGCACATAGTAAGCACTCAACAAACACCATAATTACCATTATTACTAGCTTGTATCTCCCCCAGTGCTTACTGCCTGGAACTTAGTAAGCACTTAAAAAGTACCACATAACTTCCGCTGCCCAGAACGAAGGGCTTAGGCTACTGGCCTTCTCGCCAGGGGCACCATGGGGCAGACTGCCAGCACAGACTGGAGGGCCAAAAATGGCCTGGCAACCAAGAGGAAACCAGGGTGAAACTCAACTGGGTGGAGGCCGGGTGGTGTCCGACAGGATGGCAGTAAACCCATTTAGGGCCAGGGTATGGGAGGTGAAGACTAGCTCGTTGCCCAGAGGGCAAAGAAGGGTCTGGGGACGGGCAGGGAAGGGTAACTCAGGCGGCCTTCCTGGAGGTAGGAATTGGGCCACTGATCTCCCGCCAGCCTTGGCCCAGGTCCCAGGCCCTTGGGGTGCTGAGCCCACTGAGGATCAGAATACTTCAGTCCCAACCAGAACACTGTAATTTATTTATTTATATTTTTGTTAACTCCCATCTCCCCTTCTAGACTGTAAGCTCACTGTGGGCAGGGAATGCATCCGTTGTATTGTCGTGTTGTGCTCCCTGAAGCGCTTAAACCGGTGCTCTGCGCACAGTAAGTACCCGATAAATACGATCGAAGCGAATGCACGAACGACACCGTCAGAGAGCCGTGCAGGGAGGAGGAGAGATGGAACGTGGTCCTACAGACAAGGGGAGAGCGCAGACAAAGTGACTGTCCAGTCTGGGGCGGTGGGGGGTGAGGGGAGGGGCAGGCATCTTACTTCCCACCCTCTGAAGGGGGTCTGAGGGGAGGAGGCTGACCAGCTGCATGACGATTGGATGGGAAGAAAAGGAAGAAATGCCAAAGGAAAGAGGGTAGTTGGCACAAGGAAGGCTGGTGGGGGGAGGTTATAAATCCAGGCTAGGGATGGAGGCCTCTGTCCCTGAGATGATGATTATTATTAATAATAATAACTATAATAATCATAATAGTACTTGTTAAACCCTTACTATGTGCGAGGTACTCTACTAAGCGCTGGGGAAGATACAAGATAGTTAGGTTGGACCCAATCCCTGTCCCACATGGGACTCACACTCTTCACCCCCATTTTCCAGATGAGGTCACTGAAGCCCAGAGAAGTGGAGTGAAGTGCCCAAGGTCACACAGCAGACACGTGGCACAGCCAGGATGAGAACCCAGGTCCTTCTGACTTCCAGGACCGTGCTCTTATACACTAGGCCACACTGATCTGAAAGAGGGGAACAGACCCTGTCTGCCCTTGGCAGCCGGGGGGCAGGAGGCTGGACTGAATGACATCGTCGGCCCCGCCCCTCATCTGGCAGTTGGGGGAGGGAGGAGGAGAGACTGAAACCTGGGACGTCGGGCATCCTGCGGAGTGTGAGGTGGTCCACGTTGGCGGTCAGCGTGAAGCGGTGGGCTCCCGTGAGGACGGCGATCCCGGACCCAAACTCGGAGTGGAACACGCGGGCCTCCAGCACCCGGTTCTGCAGCACCTCCTGAGGGCAGGTACGGACCGACCGACCGACGGAGGAAGGGGGTGTCACGGGGGTCCCTCAGTCAACTGCATTTACTGAGCGCTTACTGTGTTGTAGAGTACTGGACTAAGCGCTTGGGAGAGGACAGTCAAACAATAACCACATTCCCTGCCCACATGGAGCTTACAGTCTAGAAAGGGAGACAGACATTAATATAGAGAAACAAATGACCGCTATGAACCTAAGTGCTGTGGGGCTGGGAAGGGGAAATGAATAAAGGGAGCAAATTGGGGCAACAAAGAAGGGAGTGGGAGAAGAGGTGAGGTGGGGCTTAGTCTGGGAAGGCTTCTTGGAGGAGATGGGCCTTCTATACGGCTTTGACAGCAGGGAGAGTCACTGTCGGATTTGAGGAGGGAGGGCGTTCCAGGCCAGAGGCAGGATGTGGGTGAGGGGTCGGCGGCGAGAAGAGGAGAGGGAGGTCCAGTGAGAAGGATAGCATCAGCTGCAGCTCTGCTGGACCCTTGGGTCCCTGCCCGGTGCCCAGGCGAAGGCGTCTCCATCCCCACCGTCTCGCTCCCCCTAGGGCCGCTGGTGTTACCCGGGGCTGCCCCCCAGCCCCTCCCCACCCCCCACCGCCACCCCAGCGCCCTCACATTGCCCAGGCTGAGGTGCCGTTTGAAGTCACAGAAGAGGTCGTAGACGAGCACAGAGCCGTCCTCCTGCACGCACAGCAGCTCCTCACTGGCCGTCCAGCCCAGCTGGGCCACCTGACCACTCTTCCACTGCAACCGCAGTGGTGGAGGGGTGGGAGAGAAACCATCAGCCCCTGTTCTCTCTCAAGTCCTCAGTACGGTGCTCCGCACACAGTAAGCACTCAACACGACTGAATGACAGATTGCCAGTCAGCCCTGGACCCCACACTGCCCAAAACAACAGCTTCTCCCTGCCTCAACCCCAGACCCATGGGCAGCCCCCTGAGGTGGGTCACCATGGAGGAGGAGGGGACGGCTTACCACCATACTGGCCAGCGCTACTCCGGATGCTGAGTACGTCTCCAACACAGGCCTCCCGCTGGGGGACTTCTCTTTCCTCCACGGGTTCCTTAGCAACGCTGAAATGAATGAATGAATGTCTGCGAAGTGCTTACTGTGCGCCAGACACTGTACTAAGCACCGGGATGGATACAAGCAAATCAGGTTGGACACGGCCCCTGTCCCACATGGGGCTCACAGCCTCGATCCCCATTTTCCAGATGCGGTCACTGAGGCCCAGAGAAGTGAAGTGACTTGCCCAAGGTCGCACACCGGATATGTGGCCGAGCCGGGATTAGAAACCAGGGCCTTCTGGCTCCCATACCTGGGGTCTAGCCACTAGTACACGGTGCTTCTCATGGAAGGCGTGGGGTGGGGGGGTTGGAGGAAACCTGTTTATGAGACTATTCTCCTCCTGCTTATCTGGGCACTCCACTCCCTTTCCTGTCCTTTCCTGACATTCAGGTACCTCTGCAGCTTTCAAACTGTAAGCTTTTGTGGGCAGGGAATGTACCTGTATATTGTTGTATTGTCCTCTCCCAAGCGCTTAGACCAGTGCTCTGCACACAGTAAGCGCTCAGTAAATGCGAATGAATGAACAGGAGGGGAAGACCTGGGGAACCGGGGCTAAGGCAGAATAGCCACTGGTTCAGACCACTTGTGGTCAGTCTTAGCTCCCGCGTCGCCCCAGGAGAGGACAGCCCAGGTGCCTCCCTGCTTTGACGCCTCAGTTTCCCCCTCCCTGGACCACCCCCTGTGGTCCCTGCACTCCCCAAACCCACTGCCTCCCTGCCCTGCCCCTGACCCCAGAAGTCCAGCTAAGGGGATATAGGAATGTGTCTATCAGCTCTCATATTCTCCATTTCCAAGGGCTTAGTCCAGTGCTTTACACATAGCAACCGCCCAGTAAATGCCATCGACGGACCGACGGAACTGGGGGCAACTTGGGCAAGCCAAAGGGTCCCGGAGCCCTGCCCTAACCCGTGGGGCTAGAGGGAGGTTAGGGGACTTTGGGGAGCAGGGCTGGCATACCTATGGGGCCCCCATAGGGCGCGGCGGCCATCAGACAGTCCCGCAGCTCCTCCGTCAGGTTCCAGTCCATGCTGTACAGCTCGGACTTCCTGTGGAAGTGGCGAGGGGTCGGGGGTTAGGGCTGGGATGGGGAACCTAGGACCAAGAGCTGGGATGGGGCCGAAGAGTCACAGGAATGGTGTGGGAGAGAGGGACAGGTGAGAAGTGCCCACGTAGGTGGTCACAGCAGTGATCAAGAAGTAGTGTGTCCCGGTGGACAGAGCACGGGCCTGAGAGTCCCAAGGCCCTCTTTTTAATGGTATTTATAAAGCGCATATCCTGTGCCGGGCCCCGGGCTAAATGCTGGAGTCGAAACAAGGTAACTGGTTTGGACACAGTCCCTGTCCCACCTAAGGCTCCCAGTCTTTCTCTGCATTTTACAGATGAGGCCCAGAGAAGTGAAGTTGACTTGCCCAAGGTCACAGAGCAGGTGAGTGGGAGAGTGGGAATCGGAACCCGGGTCTTCAGACTCCCAAGTCAGGGCTCTAGCGACTAGGCCATGCTGCTTTCCGTTCTCCCCCCTCTTAGACCGTGGGCCTGTGTGGTACAGGGACTCCGAATGATTTGATTACACTGTATCTACCCTCAGTGATTCGCACGGAGTAAGCGGTGACCCACCTAAACGCAGTTAGGATAATAGCCTGTTTGAGTATTTGGGGCTGTCCCGTCTCCCCCCATCAGCTCAGCTTGTTTCTTCTTTAGGAATGCCGCAAGTGCCCAGCTCAGGGCAGGAGCTGGCAGGGGGAGGCCTGAGGGGGTGGCGGGTACTGAGGAAAGGGGGACCCAGGAAGGAGGAGGAGCCATGGTGGGGGGGGGGGAGGAGGGAGGGAGAGAGGGGGAGAGAGAGAGAGATAGGGAGGCCTTTCCAGAGTGAGCTTCCCCTTTTCCCTCTGCTCCCTCCCCCTTCCCCCCTTCACCTCCCCTCAGCTAAGCCCCCTTTCCCTCTGCTCCTCCCCCTCTCCCTTCCCCTCCCCTCAGCACTGTGCTCATTTGGATATATTTTTATTACCCTATTTATTTTTTTAATGAGGTGCACCATCCCCTCGATTCTATTTATCCTGACTAAATCGTCTTTTTTTGTCCGTCTGTGTCCCCCGATTAGACCGTGAGCCCGTCATTGGGCAGACTGTCTCTATCTGTTGCCGAATGGTGTATTCCGAGGGCTTAGTACAGCGCTCTGCACATAGTAGGCGCTCAATAAATACTACTGAATGCCACACACAAGACCCCCAGGAGGCTGTGGTTACAGAGACGGGAAAGAAGCGGAAGGTTGCCGGGGGAGAGACTGCCGGGGAAGGGAAGGGGACGTTGAGGAGGGGGAGACGGGAGAGAGACGGAGGAGGATAAAGCAGCGTGGCTCAGTGGAATGAGCCCGGGCTTGGGAGTCAGAGGTCATGGGTTCGAATCCCGGCTCGGCCCCTTGTCAGCTGGGTGACCGTGGGCGAGTCCCTTCACTTCTCTGGGCCTCAAGTTCCCTCATCTGTAAAATGGGGATGAAGACCGTGGTCCTCACGTGGGACCACCTCATTCCCCTGGATCTCCCCCAGCGCTTAGAACAGCGCTCGGCCCGTAGCAAGCGCTTCACAAATACCAACATTATCATTATTATTATTAAAGGGGGATGGGGAGGCGAGGAGGGAAGGAGGAGAAGGGAGGGGAGGAGGAGAGTGGGCAGAGGCCTGCGGGCGCGGCCGGCGCCGCTCACCGGTAGAAAGCCGCCTCGCCGAGCGGGTTCCAGTTGGCCGTGTAACAGTCCATGGCGGCGGGGGGGAGACGGCGGACGGGACGGGACGGGACGGGAGGGCCGCCACCGCCGCCGCCTCTTGCTCCTCCTCCGCCGCCGGCCACTTCCGCTTCGGGCCCCCGCGCCCGTCACGTGCCCGTCACGTGCCGGTGCCGCCGCCGCCGCCGCCGCCGCCGTCACCGCGGAGGGAGGGCGGGGCGGCTCGGGGCGACCATCGCCGCCATCTCAGCTGCGGGCGTCGCCCTGCGCCCGCCCCCTGGCGGCCGTTGGGGCGGCGACGCTCGCTGCCCGGGGGGCTGGGCTGCCCGTCCGCCCCCTGCCGGCCGGGGGGAGCCCCGCACCCCCTCGGCCCGTCTGGGCCCCCGACGGGGATCGTCACCCCCACTTCCACGGTGGGGGGGCGCGGGCCTGACAGAAGCAACTCTCCACACTAATAATGTTGGTATTTGGTAAGCGCTTACTATGTGCAGAGCACTGCTCTAAGCGCTGGGGGAGATACAGGGTCATCAGGTTAAATCCCCATTTTACAGATGAGGGAATTGAGGCACAGAGAAGTGAAGTGACTTGCCCACAGTCACACGGCTGACAAGTGGCTACCTTACTGCTACCTTACCACGGCTACCTTACTGCTACGGGCTCTCGTTATATCCCGGCTAGACTACTGTGTCAGCCTTCTCTCTGGCCTCCCTTCCTCCTCTCTCGCCCCGCTCCGGTCTATTCTTCACTCCGCTGCCCGGCTCATCTTCCTGCAGAAACGATCTGGGCATGTCACACCCCTTCTTAAACACCTCCAGTGGTTGCCTATCAACCTCCGCTCCAAACAGAAACTCCTCACTCTAGGCTTCGAGGCTCTCCATCACCTTGCCCCTTCCTACCTCTCCTCCCTTCTCTCTTACTACCGCCCACCCCACACACTCCGCTCCTCTGCCGCCCACCTCCTCACCGTCCCTCGGTCTCGCCTATCCCGCCTTCGACCCCTGGGCCACGTCCTCCCGCGGTCCTGGAACGCCCTCCCTCCTCACCTCCGCAAACTGATTCTCTTCCCCTCTTCAAAACCCTAGAGCTCACCTCCTCCAAGAGGCCTTCCCAGACTGAGCTCCTCTTCTCCCTCTACTCCCTCTGCCATCCCCCCTTCACCTCTCCGCAGCTTAACCCTCTTTTCCCCCCATTTCCCTCTGCTTCTCCCCCTCTCCCTTCCCATCCCCTCAGCACTGTACTCGTCCGCTCAACTGTATATATTTTCGTTACCCTATTTATTTTGTTAATGAATTGTACATCGCCTCGATTCTATTTAGTTGCCATTGTTTTTACGAGATGTTCTTCCCCTCGACTCTATTTATTGCCATTGTTCTTGTCTGTCTGTCTCCCCCGATTAGACTGTAAGCCCGTCAAACGGCAGGGACTGTCTCTATCTGTTGCCGACTTGTTCATTCCAAGCGCTTAGTACAGTGCTCTACACATAGTAAGCGCTCAATAAATAAATACTATTGAAGTGGCAGAGCCGGGAGTCGAACTCAGACCTCTGACTCCGAAGCCCAGGCTCTTTCCATTGAGCCACACTTCCACACTAGCGGATTCCCCCCCGCCCCGATGCTCCCCTGCCAAAGCTGCCCAGAACCCTCTGGCCCGGGGGCTGACCGGCCGGCCCGCTCCCCTCCACCTCCCTGCAAGTGCTCCCCACCCACGCGCCCCAACACTGCTCCCCAGAACCCACCCGGCGCACCGCTCGCCTCATTTTATAATGCTGGTATTTGTTAAACGCTTACTATGTGCCGAGCACTGTTCTAAGCGCTGAGGGAGATACAGGGTCATCAGGTTGTTCATTCATTCATTCAATAGTATTTATTGAGCGCTTACTATGTGCAGAGCACTGTACTAAGCTCTTGGGATGAACAGGTCGGCAACAGATAGAGACAGTCCCTGCCGTTTGACGGGCTTACAGTCTAATCGGGGGAGACGGACAGACAAGAACAATGGCAATAAATAGCGTCAAGGGGAAGAACATCTCGTAGAAACAATGGCAACTAAATAGAATCAAGGCGATGTACAATTCATTAACAAAATAAATAGGGTAATGGAAATATATACAGTTGAGTGGACGAGCACAGTGCTGTGGGGAGGGGAAGGGAGAGGTGGAGGAGCAGAGGGAAAGGGGGAAAAGAGGGTTTAGCTGCGGAGAGGTGAAGGGGGGGTGGTAGAGGGAGTAGAGGGAGAAGGGAGCTCAGTCTGGGAAGGCCTCTTGTCCCACGTGAGGCTCACAGTTAATCCCCATCTTACAGATGAGGTAACTGAGGCACAGAGAAGTTAAGTGACTTGCCCACGGTCACACAGCTGACAAGTGGCAGAGCCAGGATTCGAACTCATGACCTCTGACTCCCAAGCCCGTGCTCTTTCCACTGACCCACGCGCCGCTGCTCTCTTCGTTTCCCAAACCCCCTAACGCTTAGGGACGTATCTTTAAATTGTATCTTATGAATTTTTTTATGGTATTGGTTAAGCGCTTTCTATGTGCCAGGCGCCCTACCCAGCGCCGGGACAGTTACGAGCCGAGTCGGACACAGTCCCCACCCCGCATGGGGCTCACAGTCTTAATCTGCATGTTAGCGTTGAGGAAACTGTGGATGGAGAAGCGAAGTGACTTGCCCGGGCTCACACAGCAGATGAGCGGCAGAGCCAGGATCAGAACCCAGGGCCTGCTGACTACCAGGTCCGGGCTCTATCCGCCGGGCTGCAACGCTTCTCGTTAACGTTCACGTCCGTCTCCCCCTCTAAACGGCAAGCTCGCGGTGGGCAGGGGATGCGCTCGCCAATTTTGTCGTACTGTGCTCTCCCAAGTGCTCACTACGGTGCTCTACACGTAGTAAGTGCTCAAAAAATACCATTGATTGATTTTCTTGATGGCTGATTGACCCTGCACAGAAGCCGAGCGCCAATAGCATCTCAGAGGCCGACCCCAGCCTAACCGTGCGCCACCGTCAACATTGCCGTCCAACCCCCCCAAATCTAAACCTGTTCCCCTCGACCTCATCCTGCTCTCCTCGATCGATCCACCGGTGGCATTTCTTCAATCAGTCGTATTTATTGAGCACTTACCTTATGCAGAGCACTGAACTGAATGCTTGGGAGAGGCCAGTAGAACAGAGTGGATAGACACATTCTCTGACCACCGGGAGTCTACGCTACAGTCTTGAGGGGGAGGCAGCCATTAATATAAATCGAGAAGTTCCAGATGTGTACTTAAGTGCTGTGATGCTGAGGGAGGGATGAATAAAGGGAGCACTTCCAAGGGCGAAGGTGAGGTACACAGAAGGGAGTGGGAGAATAGGAAAGAAGGTCTTAGTCAGGGAAGGCCTCTTGGAGATGTGCCTCCTATAAGGCTTTGAAGTGGGGGAGAGTCATTGTCAGATACAAAGGAGGGGGGCCATTCCAGGCCAGAGGCGGGATGTGGGCGACAGGTCACCCGAGAGGTGGACAAGATGCTCTGGGGGCGGGGAGCTGGTTGCTTAACTTTCTTGAGGCCCTACTGTGTGAGACACTGCTGGCAGAAATATGCTGCTGGTGGAAATCCAAACACCCAGTCAACCTCGTCCACTTTAAGTTTGTCCTTACTTGTCTTAACTCTGCCCTCTCCTCTGCCCAGCAAAACGATTTCTCTTCTCTTATTGACACTCGGGCCCATCACCCTTATCAGTTGTTCCGGACATTTAACTCCCTCCTCAGTCCCTCCTCAGTCACAGGGGTGTCCTTCCCCCTCCCCCATCCCTCTTCCCCAACGATCTGGCCACCTACTTCATTAGGAAAATTAACACCATCAGGACTAAGCTCCCTGTGCCAAGGTGGACCTGGGCACCGGCTACCCAAAGGTCAAAATGCCATCAGTGATGTAACCTCTCTGGCCAGAGGAGGCAGGACGGGAAGATAGGTGTCCCTCACCTCCGTGCCCACCCAATAAGATATGGAAGGGAAGGGAGCGGAAGGGGGCGGAGATTGAACAGGAAGGAAGTGGGGACCACCCAAACCAAAGGTAATAGATACCTGTTGTCTCTGGTGCTCGGGTCTCTCTGGGAACATCACAGCAGTAGCAACGGCCACCCACGTGTCTTTCCCTGTCCCAAGCACCAGACGCCATTCTGCCACCAGGAACAACGCACAGAGACAGGGGTCGCGGGATGGGTGAGTGTAACGCATAACTGGGTTAAATGCATAAGTGGGTAATGTATGAGTGTAACGCATATGTGAGCTTAGTGTATAAGCGGGCAGTTTATAAGTGAGTATAATGCACATGTGAGTTTAGTGCTTAAGTGGGTAGTGTACAAGCCAGTGTAACGTGCAAGTGAGTTTAACGCACGAGTGAGTGTAACGCATAAGTAAGTCTAAGGCCTAAATGGGCTCCGCGCATAAGTAGATTGAACGCTTAAGTGGATTCCTCCCAAGTGGGTGCGCACATGGTGGGAACTAGCCGCCTCACCACGTTGTGAGTAAACCATTAACGAGCTCTTCCTGGGCGGGCCCTGGTGTCCGCCCACACTCGAGTAACATACTAGTGTAATCCTCCCATCAGGGAAGCTTTAACACCAAATTCCTCCCAAAGGGGAAGCTTTAACACCATATTTCCCCCAAAAGGGAAGGCCGATTGCCGCGTCTAAATAATTAATTAATTCAATCCTCCCCGCGGAATAAATTCTATACAAAACTCAGGTTTTCCATTCCCAGCCTCTCTCTCTCTCTCCAAGCCGATTCCGAAAGAACCTGTCCCCGGCGACGAGTGACACTCCCCCAAATCACCCTCCCCCTTCTCCATCCTCCCTCCTCTCAGCTCCCTCTTCTACTTTCCCATCCTTCCCACCAGTATCTGCAGAGGACATCGCCTCTCTCCTCCCAAGTGCCACCCCCTCCATATGCGCTTCAGACACCATTCCTTCCCACCTTATAAAAACTTGCCCCTTCCCTCCTCCCTGCTTAACTTCCATCTTCAACCGCTCACTCTCCAATGGCTTCTTCCCCTCTGCCTTCAAACATGCCTGCATCGCCCCCATCCTAAAAACACCCTCCCTTGACCCCACAGCCCCCCTCCAGTTATCGCCCCATCTCCCTCCTACCCTTCCTTTCCGAACTCTTGGAGAAAGTCATCTACACTCGCTGCCTCTAATTCCTCTCCTCCAATTCTCTCCTGGACTCCCTCCGCCCTGGCTTCCTCCACCTCCGCTCCACTGAAACCACCCTCTCAAAGGTTACCCATGACCTCCTTCTTGCCAAATCCAATGGCTCCTACTCTATCCTTATCCTCCTCAACCTCTCAGCTGACTTTGACACTGACGACCAACCCCTTCTCCTCAACACATTATCCAACCTTGGCTTCACGGACTCCGTCCTCTCCTGGTCCTCCTCTGATCTCTCTGGCTGTTCATTCTCGGTCTCCTTCTCGGGCTCCTCCTCCCCCTCCCATCCCCTAACTGTAGGGGTTCCTCAAGGTTCAGTTCTTGGTCCCCTTCTCTTCTCCATCTATACTCACTCCCTTGGGGAACTCATTCACTTCCATGGCTTCAATTCTATCATCTCTATGCAGATGACACCCAAATCTGCATCTCCTCCCTTGTTCTCTCTCCCTCCCTCCAGGCTCATATCTCCTCCTGCCTTCAGGACATCTCCACCTGGATGTCTTCCCGCCACCTAAAACTCAACATGTCCAAGACAGAGCCTCCTTATCTTCCCTCCCAAACCCTGTCCTCTCCTTGAATTTACCGTCACTGTGGACGGCACGACCATCCTTCCCATCTCACAAGCCTGCAACCTTGATGTCATCCTTGACTCTGCTCTCTCATTCACCCCACATATCCAATCCATCACCACAACCTGCCAGTCTCACCTTCACAACATCGCCAAGATCCGCCCTTTCCTCTCCATCCAAACTGCTACCTTGCTGGTACAATCTCTCATAATATCCCGACTGGATTATTCCATCAGCCTCTTCTCTGATCTCCCATCCTTCTGTCTCTCCCTGCTTCAGTCTAGTCTTCATTCCACTGCCCGGATCATCTTTCTACAGAAACGTCACTCCCCTCCTCAAAAGCCTCCAGTGGTTGCCCATCAACCTTTGCCTGAAGCAAAGACTCCTCACTCTTGGCTTCAAAGCTCTCCATCCCCTTGCCCCTTCCTCCGTCACCTCCTTTTTCTCCTTCTACAGCCCACCCCGTACATTCCGCTCCTCTGCTGCTAACCTCCTGACGGTGCCTCGTTCTCCCATCCCGCCATCGACCCCTGGCCCATATCCTACCACTCTCCTCGAATACCCTCCCTCCTCACATCTGCCAAACTAACTCTCTACCTCTCTTCAAAGCCCTACTGAGAGATCACCTCGTCCAGGTGGCCTTCCCAGACTGAACCCTCCCTTTCCCTCTGCCCCTCATCTCCTCCCCAATCCTCCTACTCCCTCCCTCTCCTCTGCCCCCTTCCCCTCCCCACAGCTCTTGTGTATATTTGTATATATTATTCATTACTCTAATGATGTGTATATATCTGTGATTACATTTATCTATTTTGATGGTATTGATACCCGGTCCTCTCCCAGACTTCTCTATCACCGTCAATGGCACGACCATCCTTCCCGTCTCTCAGGCCCGCAATCTCGGTGTCATCCTTGACTCGTCTCTCTCGTTCACCCCACACATCCTATCCGTTACCAAGACCTGCCAGTTTCACCTCTACAATATTGCCAAGATCCGCCCTTTCCTCTCCACCCAAACGGCTACCTTACTGTTACAGGCTCTCGTTATATCCCGGCTAGACTACTGTGTCAGCCTTCTCTCTGACCTCCCTTCCTCCTCTCTCGCCCCGCTCCAGTCTATTCTTCACTCCGCTGCCCGGCTCATCTTCCTGCAGAAACGATCTGGGCATGTCACTCCCCTTCTTAAACACCTCCAGTGGTTGCCTATCAACCTCCGCTCCAAACAAAAACTCCTCACTCTAGGCTTCAAGGCTCTCCATCACCTTGCCCCTTCCTACCTCTCCTCCCTTCTCTCTTTCTACCACCCACCCCGCACGCTCCGCTCCTCTGCCGCCCACCTCCTTACCGTCCCTCGGTCTCGCCTATCCCGCCGTCGACCCCTGGGTCACGTCCTCCCGCGGTCCTGGAATGCCCTCCCTCCTTACCTCCGCCAAACTGATTCTCTTCCCCTCTTCAAAACCCTACTTAAAACTCACCTCCTCCAAGAGATGTTCCCAGACTGAGCTCCTCTTCTCCCTCTACTCCCTCTGCCATCCCCCCTTTACCTCTCCGCAGCTAAACCCTCTTTTTCCCCTTTTCCCTCTGCTCCTCCACCTCTCCCTTCCCATCCCCACAGCACTGTATTCCTCCGCTCAACTGTATATATTTTCGTTACCCTATTTATTTTGTTAATGAATTGTACATCGCCTTGATTCTATTTAGTTGCCATTGTTTTTACGAGATGTTCTTCCCCTTGACTCTATTTATTGCCATTGTTCTTGTCTGTCCGTCTCCCCCGATTAGACTGTAAGCCCGTCAAACGGCAGGGACTGTCTCTATCTGTTGCCGACTTGTTCATCCCAAGCGCTTAGTACAGTGCTCTGCACATAGTAAGCGCTCAATAAATAGTATTGAATGAATGAATGAATGATACCTGACTACTTGTTTTGTTTTGCTGTTTCCCCCTTTTAGACTGTGAGCCCGTTGTTGGGCAGGGATTGTCTCTACCTGTTGCCAAATTGTACATTCCAAGAGCTTAGTACCGTGCTCTGCACACAGTAAGCGTCAATAAATACGACTGAATGAATGAATGAACAAAAACTCTTCACCACTGGCTTTCAAGCACTCAGTCAGCTCGCCCCCTCCTACCTCACCTCGTTACTCTCCTACTACAACCCAGCCTGCACACTTTGCTCCTATAATGCTAACCTTCTCACTGTACCTTGATCCCATCCATCTCACCAATGAACCCTCATCCACGTCCCGCCTCTGGCCTGGAATGCACTCCCTCCTCATATCTGACAGACAGTGACTCTCCCCTCCTTCAAAGCCTTATTGAAGTCACATCCCTTTCAAGAGGCCTTCCCTGACTAACCTCTCCTTTGCTCTTCTCCCACTCCCTTCTGCGACACCCTGACTTGCTCCCTTTATTCATCTTCCCTCCCACCCCCATAGCACTTACATACATATCTATAATCTATTGATTTATATTAATGTCTGTCTCCCCCTCTCGGCTGTAAGCTCATTGTGGGGAGATAACACATCTGTTTATTGTTGTATTGTACTCTCCCCAGTGCTTAGTACAGTGCCCTGCCCAAAGTAAGCACTCAATATATGCAATTGACTGACTGGAGAAGAGACCTTTCTGTGCCAGATAGTGGCTTTCTTTAGGGAAGAGTTGGGGAAACGGGAGGTGCCGTGACAAAAGTAAAGTAGGATCTGTGACTGAGCCCACTCCATCCCCCTTTCTGAGAGACAGAACCCTGGGGGCTCTAGGATGAGGCAGTCAGCAGGGGTGATGGTTGGGGAATGCAGGGAGCAGAGAAGGCAGGCACTGTACGGGGAAACAGATTCCTGTCCAGTCTGCAGCCTTGCTGGATATCTCGGGCCTCAGGAATACTGACAGCTGTGAGGTTCTCTGGGGGTCCAGCGTTAAGAGCGTGGGGCAGAGTGTAGCAGTCAACCTGTCGGTTTTTGCCTGTACACCCATCCTTCCTGGGGAAGCCAGCGTTGGGGGTGCTTCGGGGGAAAAGTGCAAGAAAGGAGAAACTGTATTGTCTTCAGGTCTCTTCTTCTTTTTCCTCTTCTTCTCCTTCTCTTCTTCTTCCTCTTCCTCCTCCTCCTGCTCTTCCTTCGTCTTCTCTTCCTCCTTCTTCTCCCCCTCCATCTTCTTCTTGTTCTTGTTCTTCTTTTCAGGTTGGAAATGACTGATTTGTTTGGATGCCTAAGCGGAGAGGCTCACTCATGGCATCTCCATGATCTGAAGCTCTGATGTCATGTGGTGAGGCCACTGATCACATGTTCAGATCTGGGGAGTAAGGGTGACCCCTGTCCCCATGGAGAGATGGAGCCATGCTGCTACCCTAAAGGGAAGGGTTTTTTTGTATGTGTGTGCATTCACATGAAGAGTGGGGTTCGTTGTATTGCAGAGAAGGGTTAGATAAGAATGGTTGCTCCGTGCAGAGAGGCTGGATCTGGAAAAAAAGAACCCAGGGCTTTGAGCAGGTTACTGCCTTTATTTGATGTGACTGTGGGACTGAGAAGACTCAGGAACACTAATTCTGGGTTTGGGTCCTACCTTCCTGCATCCCCAGTCCTGTTAGCCAGGTCTCTCCCTGCATACCCTCAACCCTCAGAGAAGGGACCGGTCTGGGCCTGCTGGTGGTGGCTTCTGGACGACCTAGTGTCAGAAGTAAGACAAGGGTAACATCAAAAGGTCCATGCCATTCTTCTCTGAGAAGCTGAGCTGTGCACACCCCTGGACTTGACTGCAAGATCGAGAAGACCTGGGACCCTTCATTCTATAGATGGGTCAAATCTCCCTGTGTCCATGGTACAGCACAACTTCGGGCTCTGGAGAAGGGACCCTTCTGTGTCTGACAATGACAGTGTCAGGAGCAGAACAGGGTGACATTAACCTGTCCTCTCCATTCATCTCCTTCATCTGCTTAGAAAAGCAGCGTGGCGTAATGGATAGAGCACGGGCCGGGGAGTCAGAAGGTCATGGATTCTAATCCCGGCTCCCCCACTTGTCTGCTGGGTGACCTTGGGCAAGTTACTTTGCTTCTCTGTGCCCCAGTTCCCTCATCTGTAAAATGGGGATAGAGACTGTGAGCCCCACAGGGGACAGGGACTATGTCCAACCCGATTTGCTTGTATCTACTCCAGCGCTTAATAAAGTGCCTGGCACATAGTAAGCATTTAACAAAACACTTTTATTAGTATTATTACATTTATTCTCTCCGAGAACCAGAGCCTTGCGGACTCCCGTCATAATAAATGAGCCAAAGTTTTATTCAAGGCAGGATTTTTTCAATGGTGCCTAATTTCCACTTCTTAGCATATGAGAACCGATTTTACGAAAATCGTCACCTCGACTTGCAAACATCCCCATCTATAGGTAGGAATTCAGTACCTCAGGATCTGAGGAAGAAATGTGAAAGTTTTTGCTCTCAGGGAAACCTGTAATGAGAAAATGTAATCAATTTGCTGTTCTTTTGTTGGTGGTATTTATTAAGGGCTTATTATGTGCCAAGCACTGTAGTAAGTGGTGAGTAGATGCCAGCTAATCAGATTGGACACAGTTTCCATCCTACATGGGGCACAGAGTTTTAATCTCCATTTTAAAGATGAAGTGAGGCCCAGAGAAGTGAAGTGGTCTGCCCAAGGTCACAGAGCAGACAAGTGGTAGAGTCAGGATTAGAGCCCAAGTGCTTCTGACTCCCAAGCCCATGCTCTATCCTCCAGGCCACGCTGCTTCTTTCGACTGTTCTGCTATAATACCGTTCTGCTTTTCAGAAGGGAAGGTGCTCCTGAAATTTATTTCCAAATTTAGGATCACTAAGGCACTGTGGTTCCAGCTTTTAGGGAAGTGATGGTTAGTCAGTCAGTTGAATTTATTGAGCATTTACTATGTGCAGAGCACTGGACTAAGCTCTTGGGAGAGTACACTGTAACAGTGTAACAGACACATTTAATGTTCACGCCACAAGACAAAAGGGGAGTAGATAAAGGGAACATTTAGGTGTGCTGGGCTGCCATAAAGAGAGGAGTGGGTAGCAAGTGAAATATAAAATCTCTCAAGGTCATTTTGTGGTGTCATTAACAGGGACGTTACTTGTTAAAATGGACACCACAGACAAGGTTTACAGACTCCGCTCAGAAACCTAAATAAGGAATTTCAAACAGTCTTCCCAATCAAAGATGCTTTTCCTAACAGGGAGGTCCTTTCTGCTTATACAGACAAGGGCTGTGGTCCCTAGCAGAAGAAGCTATAGAAGCAGGATGGCTTAGTGGATAGAGCATGGGTCTGGGAGTCAGTGGCTGCCCTACTCCTGAGCCTGGTCCTGACCCTCTTCCTTTGCCTGGTCTGGACCCTCCTCCTCCACCTGCCTCTGGCCATCCTCCTCCTCCTCCTCCATCTGGTCCTGGCTGCCCTCATCCTCCTCCTCTGGTCCTGGTCCTCCTCTTCCGCCTTGGGCCTGGATTTCCTCCTCAGCCTGATCCTGGTCCTCCATCACTGCCTGGTCTTGTCCCTCCTGCTGTGCCTGGTCCTGATCCTCCTGCTCTGCCAGGTCCTGTCCCTCCTCCTCCACCTAGTCCTGGCCCTGCACTTTCTCCTGGTTCCTGGCTGTCCTTCTCTGGCTGGTTCTGGCCCTCCTCCGCTGCCTGGTCTTGGTCATCCTCCTCCTCCTTTTCCTGTCCTTCCTCCTTTGCCTGGTCCTGGCTCTCCTCCTTCTCCTTCTCCTTTTCCTGGCCCTCCTCTGCTGCCTGGACCTGGCCCTCCACCTCCTCCTGGTCCTGGTTTTAGTTCTCTGCCTGGTCCTGGTCCTCCTCCTCCACCTGGTCGTGTTCCTCCTCTTCTGCATGGTCCTGCCCCTCCTCCTTTCACCTGGTCCTGCCTCTCTTCTTCTGCCTGGTCCTGGTCCTCCTCCATTTGGTCCTGTTTCTCCTCTTCCGCCTGGTCCTTCCCCTCCTCCTCCGCCTGGTCCTGGCCCTCCTCTTCTGACTTGTCCTGTTCCTCCTCCTCTGCCCGGTCCTGCCCCTCATCCTCCACCTGGTCCTGGTCCTTCTCCTCAACCTGGTCCTTGCTCTCCTCCTTCGCTTGGTCCTGGTTCTCCTCCTCCACCTGGTCTTCCCCCTCTCCTGCCTGATTCTGGTTGCTTATTTATATTCACATCTGTCTCCCCCTCTGAACTGTAAGCTCCTTGCTGATAGAGAATATCTACAAACTCTGTTGTATTATAATCTCCCAAAATCTTAGTTCAGTGGTCTGCACCCAGTAAGTGCTCAATAAACACCATCGATTGATTGATGTACCTTTGTGGGTGGCGGGAGCCGATAGATTGTTTCATGCCTAAATGGTCCATGTCCCCCGGATGAAATGAGGACTGTAAAATGAAAAGTTTGACTTCTTTCGCTTCAGTTTGCTAAGGTTGAAATTGATATCAATCCTCCGAGCAAATTCACGACAGCCCTGCATTATTTTTAACTCATGAATATACTTTGAAAATGTCTTACAAATTAACCGCTCTCCCTTCTTTTCACAGATAGAGGAAAAGAGGTTCAATAACTATAATTAGCATTTGGGATGTTAATAGAGTCATTTTGAGGTCTTTCATTTGACATGTCTAATTATAATAAGTAAATCTCCTATTTGGTTTTTTTGTTTTCTGGCCCAGGACACACCACCAGCCACAGTATTCATTGAATTCATTCATTCAATAGTATTTATTGAGCGCTTACTATGTGCAGAGCACTCTACTAAGCACTTGGAATGTACAAATCGGCAACAGATAGAGACAGTCCCTGCCCACTGACGGGCTTACAGTCTCATCAGGGGAGACAGACAAAAACATTAGCAATAAATAGAATCAAGGGGATGGACATCTCATTAAAACAATAGCAATAAATAGAATCAAGGTGATGTACATCTCATTAACAAAATAAATAGGGTGATAAAAATATATACAATTTACAATGCGGACGAGCACAGTGCTGAGCAGAGGGGAAGGGAGAGGGGGAGGAGCAGAGGGAAAGGGGGGGAAAGGGGGCTTAGCTGAGGGTGGTGAAGTGGGGGGTAGAGGGGCAGCAGAGGAAGCAGAGGGAAAAGGGGAAGCTCAGACTGAGAAGGCCTCTTGGAGGAGGTGAGCTCTATGTAGGGCTTTGAAGAGGGGAAGAAAATTAGTTTGGCAGAGATGAGGAGGGAGGGCATTCCAGGACCGCGGGAGGACGTGGCCCAGGGGTCGACAGCGGGATAGGCGAGAACGGGGGACAGTGAGGAGGTGGGCGGCAGAGGAGCGGAGCGTGCAGGGTGGGGAGTTGAGGGGAGTTGAGGTAGGGAGCCAGGTGATAGAGAACCTTAAAGCCTAGAGTGAGAAGTTTTTGTTTCGTGAGGAGGTTGATAGGCAACCACTGGAGGTTTTTAAGGAGGGGAGTGACATGCCCAGACCGTTTCTGCAGGAAGATGAGCCGGGAAATGGAATGAAGAATAGACTGGAGCGGGGAGAGACAGGAGGAAGGGAGATCAGAGAGAAGGCTGACACGATAATCCAGCCGGGAAATTACGAGAGCCTGTAATAGTAAGATAGCCGTTTGGGTGGAGAGGAAAAGGCGGATCTTGGCGATATTATAAAGGTGAGACCGGCGGGTTTTGGTGACGGATTGGATGTGTGGGGTGAACGAGAGAGCCGAGTCAAAGATGACACTGAGGTTGCGGGCTTGAGAGACGGGAAGGATGGTCGTGCCATCCATAGTGATAGGGAAGTCAGGAAGAGGACAGGGCTTGGGAGGGAAGATGAGGAGCTCAATTTTGGCCATGTTGAGTTTTAGGTGGCGGGCAGACATCCAGGTAGAGACTCTTGGAGGCAGGAGGAGATATGAGCCTGAAGGGAGGGGGAGAGGACAGGGGCAGAGATGTAGATCTGTGTGTCATCTGCATAGAGATGATAGTTGAAGCTGTGAGAGTGAATGGGTTCCCCAAGGGAGTGAGTGTGGATGGAGAACAGAAGACGGCCAAGAACTGACCCTTGAGGAACCCCAACAGTTAGAGGATGGGAGGGGGAGGAGACGCCTGCGAAGGAGACCGAGAATGACCGGCCACAGAGATAACAGGAGAACCAGGAGAGGACAGAGTACGTGAAGCCAAGGTGAGATAAGGTATGGAGGAGAAGGGGATGGTCAACAGTGTCAAAGGCAGCTGAGAGGTCAAGGAGGATTACTGAAAGCTGGTTAATGGCAAACATCTTGCCACATTTCATTTTGACAGCTGTAAGTTTTGGGTTGCTGAAGGGAAATGAAAAAAGTTTCTTGTTGTGTTCCCCTGCTTTATCCTACTAGCCCATGGTCCAGGGTGGCCCTGCGGAGGGCAACTATATGGAAATGTGTCAGGGAAGGCCTACTTGTTTTGACAAACTGATCCACCTCCAGGGGTTCTTCCACCATGCAACTGGTTTTACATCACATCCACCAGCTAATAAGATGCGAAGAGTCTTGTGCTGTCACATAAAGAGAGCAGGTTCACTGCCATTGAAAGCAGTGGTGGGAGATCAGCTGTGGAATGATTATCCCTGGCTTGAACATGCAGACCATTCATTTCAAAAATTGACAGGAGGAAATTTCACCAGGCTCTTCAGGAAATACACACACACACACACACACAGACACACACACACACTCTCTCTGTCTTTATCTCACTCTCTGGGCTCCACCACTTGTCTGCTGTGAAGCCTTGGGTAAGGCACTTCTCTTCTCTGTGCCTCAGTTACCCCTCTAGACTGTAAGCTCATTGTAAGCAGGGAACAGGTCTTCCAACTGTTATATTGTACTCTCCCAAGTACTTAGTACAGTGCCCTGCATACAGCAAGCTCTCAATAAGTACAATTAATTGATTGATTGATAGCAAGAGAAGCAGCATGGCACTGTGGCAAGAGCACGGGCTTAGGAGTCAGAGGATGTGGGTTCTAATCCCGGCTCCGCCACTTGTCTGCTGTGTGACAATGGGCAAGTCACTTCACTTCTCTCTGCCTCAGTTACCTCATCTGTAAAATGGGGATTAAGACTGTAAGTTCCGTGTGGAACAACTTGATTACCTTGTATCAACCCCAGTGTTTAGAACAGTGCTTGGCACAGAGTAAAGTGCTTAATAAATATTATTATAATTAACAAATATCACTGATCAATTGACTCTAGTCATTTATGACTAAATTTGCTTCTGATTTATTGTACTCTCCCAAGTGCTAAGTAAGAATAATGGTAACTGTAGTATTTAAAAGCTCACTGTGTGTCAATTGCTGTACTACATACTGGAGTAGTTACAAGATAATCAGGTCCCACATGGAGCTAACAGTCCAAGTAGGAGGGAGAATAGGTATTGAATTCGTATTTTGCTGATGAGAGAATTGAGACACAGAGAAGTTAATTGGCTTGCCCAAGGTCAAATAGCAAATAAGTGGTGGAGCTGGGGTTGGAACCCAGGTCCTCTGACTCAGATCCCCATACTCTTTCCACTTCTCTAGCAGAGTACTCTGCACACAGTAAGCGCTCAATGAATAGCACTGGTTGATTGACTCTAGTCATTTATGACTAAATTCGCTTCTGATGGGTGGATATTTGTTTCTTTTTTTTTTAAGTTTGAATTCTGCCAGGATTGTAGAGAAGAGTACCATGAAGACAAATGTAGCCCTGTCTTTGAAGCATCGGGGGCAGAGGTTCAGGTACTAAGTTCTTTTCTTTCCATTTTCTTTCCCCCTAGACTAAGGTCACTGAGGGCAGGGAATGTGTCTATCAATTCTGTTATTTCATACTTTCCCAAGTGCCTAGTACAGTGTTCTGCACACAGTAAGTGCTCAATGAATGCCACTCCTGTCATCAAGGCAGTTGAGCTGGCTCACTCCTGCTTATTTTGTCCTAGAAATGGTGGTGAAGAAGCCTGCAGGGAAGGGAATCCTGAGGTTAGTGAACAGAAAAATGACTTTTCAGATGAATCCTTAAAACTGATTTAATGAATATTCACGTAGTTGAGGGTGTTTTATTTTTATTATTATCAATACTAATAATAGTATAATAATAATGATAATATTGTTTTTAAGCTCTTACTATTTGCCTGGGTCTGACCATGGGCCTGGGAATCAGAGGAGCTGAGTTCTAAAATCCTGGTTCCCCAATTATCTGTTGTGTTACATTGAGCAAGTCATTTAACTTCTCGGTGCCTCATTTACCTCATCTGTAAAATGGGGATTAAAACATGCACTGAGTCCAACATGATTTCTTTGTTTCTGCCCCAGATCTTAGAACAATGCCTGGCACATAGAAAGCCCTTAACAAATACCAAAAAAAAATCACAATAATAATGATGGTATTTGTTAAGGGCTTACTATGTGCCAAGCACTGTTGTAGCTCTGAAGTAGATACAAGGTAATCAGGTTGTCCCACGTAGAGCTCACAGTCTTAATCCCCGTTTTATAGATGAGGTAACTGAGGCCCAGAGAAGTGTCTTGCCCAAAGTCACACAGCTGATACGGGGCAGAGCCGGGATTAGAACCCATGACCTCTGACTCCCAAGCCCGTGCTCTAAGACACACTGCTTCTCATGGCGATAACCAGGTCCCCCATGGGTTTTATAGTCTAAATAGGAGGGAGAACAGGCTTGACTCTGTTTTGCAGATGAGGGAATTGAGGCACAGATAAATTAAATGACTTGCCTAAGATCGCACAGCATACAAGTGGCAGAGCCGGGATTGGAGTCCAGGTCCTTTGATTCCCAGGTCCATGATCCTTCCCCTGAGTCATGGGGCTTTATAATGAAGTCTGGTCTTTCAATCTGTTTTCACCCACCTTGGCAGTCAGGCAATCCTCAGATTTGGGACTAGGTGATCATCTTCCCAAACAAGATAACCTGTGCTACTTTTGCTCATTTCATTCTGACTCTGGAAGACTTAGAAATTGGACTCCCTTTGTTTTACGATAAATATTCCTGTTTTTCTAGCATATTTAAAGGTGAGATCATTAGTGGTGATCATTGCCTACCACTTATAAGCAGATGATTCCCAAATCTCCCTCCTTCTCTCTAGTCTCACATTTCATCCTGCCTTCAAGACATCTCTACTTTGATGTCCTCCCCTCACCACCAACTTAATATGTCCAAAACAGAAATCCTTCTTTTCCCACCCAAACCTTCCTCCCCTTGAGTTTCCTATCACTGTAGACACCATTCTTCTTGTTTCACAAGCCCATAATCTTGGCAATTATCCTGACTCATCTCTCTCATTCAGCCCACTTATTCAATATGTCACCATATCCTATCGGTTCAACCTTCACAACATTTCTAAAATCCGCCCTTTCCTCTCCATCCAAATGGCTATCATGTTACTCCAAGTGCTTATCCTATCCCGCCTTGATTACTCTAACAGCCTCCTTGCTGATCTCCCTGCCTCCTGTCTCCCCACTCCAATCCGTACTTAAATCTGCTACCCATTCTACGGAACAATTCCATCAATCAGTCTGTGAATCCATCACATTTATTGAGCTCTTACTGAGGTGCAGACCACTGTTCTAAGCCCTTGTGAGAGTACTGTATAACAGAGTTGGTAGACACTTCCCTGCCCTCGAGAAGCTTACATTCTAGAGGGGGAGGCGGGCATTAATATAAATAAATTATGAATAGAGAGAAAATGAGAGAGGATCACAGGAACAGAGACGCATAGAGATTAATAAATTTAGAAAGGCGCAGAAACAGATGTGCATCTTCCCACCACACACGCGCACACACACACACACACACATACCTCTCTCTCTCTCTCTCTCTCTCTCTCTTTCTTTCTCTCCCTTCCCCGACATTCCTCATGAAATATTTTCCCTCAGCATCCAAATCTCAGCATGCCAACCCTCAGAAATGGGTAGAGGTTTTAAGAAGGAGATGACAAGTTTAGAAAGAAATAGTAAACTCCCTCTCTTAAAGGGAAAATAACAATAATAATAATAATTGTGGTACCTGTTAAGTGCTTCCTATGTGCTAATCACTGTTCTAAGCACTGCGGTACATACAAGTTAAACAGGTTGGACACAGTCCTTGTCCCACATGGGTCTCACACTCTTAATCCCTATTTTACAGGTGGGGGATCTGGGGCTTAGAGAAGAGAAGTGACTTGTGCAAAGTCTCACAGCAGATATTTGGTGGAGCCTGGATATTAATAATAATAATAATGATGATGGATTTGTTAAGCACTATTATGTGCCAAGCACGGCTCTACGTGCTGGGGTAGAAACAAGGTAATCAGGTAGTCCATTTCCATTATCTCCATTTTACGGATGAGGCACAGAGAAGTGAAGTGACTTGCCCAAAGTCACACAGCTGACACATGGCAGAGCTGGGATTAGTACGCATGACCTCTGACTCCCAAGCCCGTTTTCTTTTCACTAGGCCATGCTGCTTCCCCTAATGTCACCCTCCACCTACTTGCTTTGAGGGTTTTTCAGTTTCATTACTCCAGCAAAACACTCTATGTACTCGCCCCCGTTTTTAACATTCAGTTCACTTGCAAGCCTTTTCTTTTGGACATTAGAAAATGCTCAGCCATGCTCTAAGGCTGGTATTTTTCAGGACTTTGTTGCTATGGAGACTGACCTCCCAAGGCCAAGGAGGCCCAATCACCCTTCCATAGGATTTTGGCTCTTCAGAGGAAAGCCAAATACAGGTTTTGACTAATGCTGTAGTTTGGTTTTTTTAAAGCAAACTGAAAAACTGCCTTGAATTGGTGTAACAAGTATTGAACATACTTGAGGTAAGATAGGAGAAGAGCTGATTAAGGGCCATAAAGCCAGCATTCAGGAATGGCAGTTGATGCAGAGAGGGATGGGCAACCATTGGAGGTTTTTGAGGAGATGGAAGATGTGGATGGAGCAGTTTTGTAGAAAAATGATCTGGGAAGCAGAGGGAAGTACAGACTAGAGTGGGAAGAGAGTAGAGTCAGGGAGGTTGTGAGTAGGCTTATGCAGGGGTCAGAGTGGGATATGGTAAATACTTATAATAATAATAATAGTAGTATTTGTTAAGTGCTTACTATTTGCCAAGCACTGTTCTAAGAGCTGGGGTAGATACAAGGTTTTCCGGTAGTCCCAAGTGGGGTGCACAGTCTTAATCCCCATTTTACAGATGAGGCAACTGAGGCACCAAGAAGTTAAGTGACTTGCCCAAAGTCACACAGCTGATAAGTGGCAGAGCCAGGATTAGAGCCCATGACCTCTGACTCCCAAGCCCACGCTCTTTCCACTAAGCCATGCTGCTTCTCTTGTACCATCATGGTGGCAGTTTGGGTGGAGAGGAAAGGTCAGAGTCTAGCGCTATTGCGAAAGTAGATCTGACAGAATTTGATGATAGACTGGATATGTGGATTGAGTGAAAGAGATGTTGGGATAAAGGCAAGGTTAAGGGCTTGTGAGAAAGGAAGGGTGGCAGTGTTGTTTACAGTGGTGGGAAAGTCAGGGGGAGAGAAGGGTTTGGGTGGGAAGATGAGCAGTTCTGTTTTGGACATGTTCAGTTTGAGGTGTCGGGGAGAGCTCCAACTAGAGGAGTCCTGGAGGCAGAAGTAACTGTGAGTCCACAGGAGAGGGAGAGCATGCTGCTGAAGAGGTAGATTTGGGAATCATTCATCTAGAGATGGCAGATGAAGCTGTGAGAAGAAACCCCTTGCTTTTTCCTTTAGGCCACATACTCTTTCCCTTGGAGGCTCTCTGTCCTTCCCATTGGGTTTGCCCCTGCATCAACCCTACCCCGAACTAAGAGTTAAGTGAAGCAGCGTGGCGCAGTGGAAAGAGCACGGGCTTTGGAGTCAGGGCTCATGAGTTCGAATCCCAGCTCTGCCACTTGTCAGCTCTGTGACTGTGGGCAAGTCACTTCACTTCTCTGTACCTCAGTTCCCTCATCTGTAAAATGGGGATTAAGACTGTGAGCCCCACGTGGGACAACCTGATTCCCCTGTGTTTACCCCAGTGCTTAGAACAGTGCTCTGCACATGGTAAGCGCTTAACAAATACCAACATTATTATTATTATTATTACAGTGGTCTTCACAGTAGGTGCTCAATAAATACTATTGATTAATGGATTACGGTGTGGATAGAGCAAGGGTCTGGGAGTCAGAAGGACCCAAGTTCTAACCCCGGCTCACTTGCCTAAACACTTGTCTGCTGTGTGGCCATGGGAAAGTCATTTAGCTTCAGTTTCCTCATCCATAAAATGGGATTAAGACTGTGAGCCCCATATGGATCATGGACTGTATCCAATCTGGTTAGCTGTCCCTACGCTAGAGTTTAGTTCAGTGCCTTGCATGTAGTAGGTGCGTAACAAATACCATTGAAAAAATATTGATCGATTGAATGGACTCGCTAAGGTATTTGAAATGTTAATTTTCTCTAAATAAGATGAATACATGCTGGATATCATTAATATGCTGGACCGTGGTTCAGGAACTGGGAAAAACGTGGAAAAATATTGTTGAAGGAACCTTTCATCACCCACCCAGACTATTGTGTTTCTGTGAAAAAATGCTTTGCCAGTAGCTTGATTCTATTTATTGCTATTGTTCTTGTCTGTCCGTCTCCCTCGATTAGACTGTAAACCCGTCAAAGGACAGGGACTGTCTCTGTTACCTATTTGTCCATTCCAAGCGCTTAGTACCGTGCTCTGCACATAGTAAGCGCTAAATAAAGACTATTGAATGAATGAATGAAAGTGGAAAGTTCCATATTGACACTAGGTGGCGATGTAGACCTCAAGAAGAAAGCACTGAAGAGGCTTTTTCCCCAAGGTACGTGTTAATCATAGAGCGGTTCAGACAATATTTTTGTAATTTCGGTAGTTCAACCAATCTAGAGACATACAGCCTACAGACATACAACCTACTACAGTCCAGCCCAGCCCGCACGCTCAGTTCCTCTAAGCCCCAGCGTCCTCACGGTGCCCCCATTACGTCTGTCTCACCGCTGACCCCGTCACACATCATCACCTTTGCCTGGCATTCCCTCCCCCCCATATAATCCAGACCACAACTATTTACACCTTCAAAGCATTATTAAGGTCACATTTCCTCCAAGAAGCCTTTCCAGAGTAAGCCCTCTTTTCCCGGGCTCCCTCTCCCTTCATTGTTGCCTATTTGCTTATTTCTTTATTATGGAGTGTGTTCAATGCTATGTGCCAGTCAGCCTACTGAGCTCTGGGGTAGATTCAAGCTAATCAGGTTGGACAAAGTCCAAAGACATCCCATATGGGGCTCATAGTCTTAATCCCCATTTTACAAATAAGGTAACAGAGGCACAGAGATTGCTACATGACCAGCCCAAGGTCACACAGCAGGTAAATGGCAGAGACAGGATTGGAACCCAGGTCCTTTGTACTCCCAGGTATGCACTGTATCCACTAGGCCAAGATGCTTCTAATATTAATAATAATGATGGTATTTGTTAAGTGCTGATTATGTGCCAAGCACTGTACAAAGCACTGGGGTGGATACAAGGTAATCAGATTGTCCCATGTGGGGCCCACAGTCTTCATCCCCATTTTACAGATGAGGTAACTGAGGCCCAGAGAAGTTAAGCGACTTGCCCAAAGTCATACAGCTGACAAGGGTCAGATCCGGGATTAGAACCCACAACCTCTGACCCCCAAGCCCGAGCTCTTTCCACTAAGCCATGCTGCTTTTTGGTAGAAGACCTTGCACTTGAATATGTGACCTTTGGGTATTAGATATTCACCCCTCCTTCAACCCTCAGCCCCACAGCATTTATGTACATATTTTTGAATTGTATGTTATAAATCATTTATTTATATTAATATCTGTCTTCCCCAGTCTTCTTTAAGCTTGTTGTGGGCAGGGAACGAGTCTGCTAACTCTGCAGAATTGTACTCTCCCGAGCGCTTAATACAATGTTCAAAAGATACCATTGATGATCATGACATAATGGATTTAAATTGATTAAAGGAGATTTTCCTAAATCAAATGGGCATCAGCTACAGTTTGTGTCTTTCTTATTGATTTCTGATCCTGGAAAGTCAGTCAACTGAATCTGAGGCTTCATCCGCACGAGACCAAACTAAATCAATCAATCAATGGGATTTATTGAGTGTGTAATGTATGTAGAGCACTGTACTAAGTGCTTTGGAGAGTACAATAGACCCGGTTTGGTAGACACATTCCCTGCCCACAATGAGCCTAGAGGAGGAGACAGACATGACTGTAAATAAATTATGGATATATTCATAAGTGCTGAGAGGCTGAGGAAAGTGTGACTACCAAGTGCATGTGGTATTTGCTTAAGTACTTTTTATTCATTCATTCATTCAATAGTATTTATTGAGTGCTTACTATGTGCAGAGCACTGTACTAAGCACTTGGAATGTACAAATCGGCAACAGATAGAGACAGTCCCTGCCCATTGATGGGTTTATGTACTAAGCACTTGACACAAGATAATCTGGTTGAACACCATCCCTGGCCTCCCCCAGCCAGGCTCGCAGGTACAGTGTAGGGCTTTGTAATTATGCAGCCTCACTAAGTTTTTAGCCATACACAAACCTTATTTTGATATTTAAATATTAACTTAAAAGTGAAAATATTCACCTAAAAATGCAATATCAGTCTCATCATCAGTGGCATTTATTGTGCGCTTATTATGTGCAGAGATCACATCCCCTCAAACCTCAGTCCCCCCACCCTCTTGTCCTCACCCCTTCAGCCAGGATCCTTAGGTCTTGCCCATTTTATACCCATTGTCCCGGATCTCAGCTGGTCTGTCCCCTGTCTGGTACTGATGATGCACTGGACACCTTTTATGCCCGTTGTTTTTAATTTTCCAATCCCAGGCCCAGAAGAAGTTCCCCAGTTTATAGGGACGAGGAACAGGTCAGGAGCATGGGCACAGAGGCTAATCCTTGGGGGCAAAGAGGGTGATGGAGTGGTGGCTCCCAACTTTCCACATTCCTGCATGGGCCCGGGTTTCAGAGAGTTTCCAGTTAAGGCCAAAATGATCCCAAATGGCAATTGCTTGCCCATTAGCCCTTCAAGGGCAGGGATCGCATCTACGGCATCTACGGTCCCATGGTGGCTGTCTGCAACTGCCTCTCAAACTCATTCCCCAACTTATTTTATTTTTTTAATGGTATTTGTTAAGCACTTACTATGTGCCAGACACCATATTAAGTGCTGGAGTACATACAACATTGTCAGGTTGGACAGAGTCCCTATCCCGCGTGGGGCAGTCTTAATCCCCATTTTATAGATGAGGTAACTGAGACACAAAGAAGTGAGGGGACTCACCCATGGTCACACATCAGACAAGTGGGGGAGGTGGGATTAGAACCCAGGTCCTTTTGACTCCCAGGCCCTCTCCACTAGGCTGTACTGCTTCTCTAGTCCTGGGGACCCCAGTCTCTGGCACTGCCTCCTCCCACTGGAGCCACCTGTGACTCAATCCAAAAGATGAGGTGGAGGGAAATCAGGGCCGGCCTGGTCTGGGGGGTGGGCGGGGGAGGCCGTACCTGTTCTCGGGGGCATTGTCCAGTTGACGCCACGATGTGCTGCTCAATGAAGAAGATAATGGACAGTAAGAAGCCCAGGCCCATGGTGCTCAGGGCTGCACCGGTGGACAGCAGGTGCATCGGTGCCAGCTCAAACAGGCTCTCTCTGGGGTTGTAGTTGAACTTGGACACTACCAGGGGGCGGAGAGGGCCCGTGAGGAGCCCACCCTCTTCCCATCCTGGTTCTTTCCCCTTCCCCATCCTGGCTCTTGTCTCCCTCACTCCCTCCTGCCCCCGGGCCCTCTTGCTCTAGTGCCCGGGGAAGAAGCAAGTGCCACAGGCAAGTTGGTGCACTGAGCAGAAGGAATGGCACCCTCATCCCCTGGTTGCTGTGTCGCCCTCCCCTCTTCCCACCTGGACTGAGCCAGAGGGTCCCCCCACCAACCGCGCCCGCCCCCACGCTTTCTCCCAAGGCTGCTAACGTCAGCCGGCAATGTGGTTCCTACCCCATTCATCGGGGTGAAGGAAATCGTGATCTGCACAGCCGGGCCCCGTCCAGACACTCCCACTTCTCTCCCCCCGGCCCTTCCATGCCCACCCACCCCCCAACCCCGGTCTGCCGGATATCTGCAGCACGGCTGGGATGACCTATCCTGCCCAGCTCAGACTCAGGCCGGGGCCCAGAAGGTGGGCCCTGAACCTGGGCTGCCGGGGAAGAGACCTCAGCTTGGCGGAGGTGCCCTTGGCCAGGGCGGGGTGGGTGGGCGATACCACAGGGCATCCCCGGAGCACACTCACTCTCTATCTCCTGGAAGAAATAGGAGCCCACGAGGGACAAGGTTCCCCAGAAAGCCATATGAGAGACTCTGGACCCCCATATCAGTAATCCACTCATCTCTCAAGATGGGGCTCCACAGCTCTAGATGAGGATTACAGGCAGAATTTTGCCGGGGACACTGGTATCCGTCCGGACAGGCCCAGGCTCGCAGGCCAGCGGCCATCCGGGTCCGAGAGAGGGGTGAGGCTGAGGACATCTCAGGGCACAGGGACCAGAGGGCAGAACGGGTGGCCCACGTCACCTACAACCTCGGAACCAGAGCCTCATGTACAAGCCGGGACATCACTCCCCTCAGGGTATCCGGACAACACACTCGTCCGTGGTCACGCACGGTCACCGGTGAACCGTGACTTCTGACTCCCGGAGCGGGATGCTCACGGCACGAGTCACACAGAGTATTGGGATGGCAGGAAAGTGGATGGAGTCAATCAGGGCTGGCTTCCTGGAGGAAATGAGCTTGGAGCTGTGCCATAGTAGCAATAACAGCCGTAATAAAGGTATTACATTCTTCCTGGGTGCAGAACACTGTATTAAGTATGGGGAGAGAAGGCACAGGTGGGAATTAGACTTGGGGGCTCACAATCTAAGAGCATAAGTGGGGAGCAAGGGATGCTGAAAGATGAAGACACATCTTCTGAGCTTAAAACCTAGTTGAAGAGATGGACACTACAATACCTCATAAGCAGAGGGAAGAAATGGAGTTTCACGATGAGCTACAGAGAAAGGGGGGAGAAGCAGGCGAGGGAGGGTGTGTATGGTTGTGTGTGTATTCCCACTCCCTTCAACTGTCCCATGTGCCTGCAACAGAAGCAAGGTGTGTATGATAATGATGGTATTTATTAAGCACTTTCTTTGCACCTAAAAACTGCACCAACTTTGGACAAGATAGAAGATTTCTTTTTGCTTCTCAGTTGCACTTGGATTTGCATCCTTTATTCACCCCTCCCTCTGTTCCACAGCATTTATGCATGTATCTGCAATTTATTGATTTAGATTAATGTCTGTCTCCCCCTCTACACCATAAACCCCTTGTGGCCAGGGATCGCGTCTAACAACTCTATTCTTCTAATGTCCTCTCCCAAGTGTTTAGTACAGTTCTCTGCTCACAGTAAGCACTCAATAATAATAATAATAATGTTGGTATTTGTTAAGTGCTTACTATGTGGCTCAGTGGAAAGAGCACAGGCTTGGGAGTCAGAGGTCATGGGTTCGAATTCCGCTCTGCCACTTGTCAGCTGGGTGACTGTGGGCAAGTCACTTAACTTCTCTGTGCCTCAATTATCTCATCTGTAAAATGGGGATGAAGACTGTGAGCCCCACGTGGGACAACCTGATTCCCCTGTGTCTACCCCAGCGCTTAGAACAGTGCTGTGCACATAGGAAGCGCTTAACAAATACCAACATTATTATTATGTGCAGAGCAGTGTTCTAAGTGCTGGGGTAGATATGGGTAATCAGGTTGTCCCACGTGGGGCTCACAGTCTTCATCCCCATTTTACAGATGAGATAACTGAGGCACAGAGAAGTTAAGTGACTTGCCCACAGTCACACAGCTGACAAGTGGCAGAGCCGGGATTCGAACCCATGACCTCTGACTCCAAAGCCCGTGCTCTTTCCACTGAGCCACACTGCTTCTTTAAATAAATAACACTGATAGATCGATTTGAGTGTATCTACCAATTCTGTCCTATAGTTCTCTCCCAAATACTGAGTACGTTGCTCTGCATATAGTAAGGGCTCAGTAAATACCACTGACTGATAGATTGATTAGTTAGTGACAAGCTAGGCATATACATGGACTTGAGCTGGGACTGACATCCCAGAGGTCAATTATCAGTTTTGCAATTCCTGGATTGGTTTCAGCTTAGTGCCAAGAGCCCTTAGCCATTTTTCAGTTTAACTCATTGACCAAAATCTCCCAGCTGAAAAAAGCTACTTTCTGTGGAATTTGTTACTTCAAAGAGATAGCAATCTAACCACAGATTGCAAACATTCCTGCACATGATGAGGGGCAAGATAAATGGGGTGGCCTCTAATATATGAAGTTTTTAGATGAGAAGATAATCACCTCAGACAAAGTATCTGTCCCACCTGGGACCCAGAAACTGTTCCCCACCATTGAGGGGTCTGTTGGCAGCTTGACTAAGCAAAAAGGGACATTGTCCAGGCTCCCGGCTTTCAATCTAAGAGCCAATCAATTCATCAGTGGTATTTATTTAGTGCCTACTGTGTGCAGAGCGCTGTACTAACCACTTGGGAGAGTACAGTACAACAGAGAACTGGCTGTCGCATTTCCTTCCCAAATAGAGCTTTCAGTCCAGAGGGGGAGACCAACATTAAAATAAGTAAAGAAATTAGGGATATGGCCAAAAGTGCTGTGGGACTGAGGGAGGGGGTGAATAAAGGGAGCAAGTCAGGGAGACCCAGAAGGGAGTGGAAGAAAAGGGAATGAGGGCTCAGTCAGGGAAGGCGTCTTGGAGGAGATGTTCCTTAAATGAGCCATAAAATTCCCCCATTTCCCCAGGTTTGATGAGAGTTTAATCGGGGAAGGTCTTTCGGAGGAGGTGTGCCTTTAAAGGAACCATAAAATTACCCTATTTTCCCTAAATTCCATCCACCTCCCTAAAACAAGAAGCGCAGATAAAGGGTGAATTTGAGTAAATAGTGGCACGCTGAAGAATAAGTGGAAAGGAAAGGATCAACACTGTGAGGTTCAAAAAAGTTAATCAGGCATGGGCCCGGGAGTCAGAAGGTCAGAAGTTCTAATCTTGGCTCTACCACTTGTCTGCTGTGTCACCTTGGCCAAATCACTTCCCTTCTCTGTGCCTCGATTCTCTTGTTCTCCTTGCTACTTAGACTGTGAGCCCCATAAGGGACAGGGACTGTTTCTGAACTAATTCACTTGTTTCTACCCCAGAGTCTAAGACAGTGTTGAACACATAGTAAGCGCTTTACAAATAGCATTAAAAAAGTGTTCTGTGAGACACGTGACACCCTGGGCAACAGGGCTTAATGTAGTGCTTGCTACAAAGTAAGCTATTAACAGATACCATTATTATTATCTGTCGGTCCAAGATCTGCAAGGGCCATCAGCGGCCACCCAAGTGGCCTGACCCGTCCTTCTTTCCCGTCTTCTTCGCCTTCCCTGCCTTTTCCCTCCACTTTCTCCATGTTCTTGGATGAAGAGGCCCCCAAACTTGGCCTCCTCTAATTACTTCTTTTACCAACAGTCTTTCCTTTGAGGCTAAAAGGAACAGAAGCAGGGAGGAGAGAAGCAGTGTGGTCTAGCAGAAAGGGCCTGGGCCTGGGAGTCAGAGGACCAGGGTTCCAACCTCTGCTCCACAATCCATCTGCTGTGTGACCTGGGCAAGTAGCTTCACTTCTCTGGGCCTCGGTCACCTCTTCTGTAAAATGGGGGATCAAGAGGACAAGCCCCACGTGGGACAATGATCGTGTCCAGCCTCTCACATGCACCATGGTGCCCAGCACAGTGCCTGGCACAGAGAAAGCACTTAACGAATGCCATTAAAAAGAAAACAAAAAGGAGAGCAAGAGTGGAGGGGACAGTGGGGCCTGGGGACTGGGGAGACCTCAGGGACGAGCTAGAATTTATTGATTGATTGATTCATTTATTAATTTGCTAATTCATTCCTATTTATTGAATATCCTCCTGGGTGCAAAGCACTGTACTAGGTGCTGGGATAGCCCTGGATGAGAATTGAACCCCATCCTCGAGGAGTATGTGAAGGGGTTGCAGGTATCTATAATTAAGGATGTTTTTTCAGATCCTTTTAACAATGAGCAGCTGCAAATCCCCTTCTCTTTAATAACCTTCTGCCTCTTTTTCTTCCCTGCTCCTAGCGCCCCCCCCGCCCCCCCGACACCCCTCACTCCCGTCCCCCCTCCCTGACACCCACCACTCCCGTCCCCCCCTCCCCGACACCCCCCACTCCCGTCCCCCCCTCCCCTGGGCAACTCAGTCTCTCCATTAGGTGCCCTACAATAGGGCATGGCACTGGCCCTTTAAAGCCCCAGAGGCAGGTGGATCTTCTTCTACCTTAGATAAGGCTTGGGGGCTTGACTTGCTGTAGGTTGTGGAGAGAAGACAGAATGTGTTTTTCTTGGGTTTTGGTGAGCTAGGTCTGTGTTGTCTCCTTGGTTAGCGTGTCTTTTGTTTAGCTGTGATTGTTTTTGGCTTGGTAGTTCAGCTGTGGTAGTTGATATATTGGATTAAAAGTCTCCCCAAAAGTTGGCTTTCTCTACCTGTTTCTTATGCCAGTGGTGCTGTGGTGGGTAGGGAAAGTGTTTTGGTTTTGAGGGTTCAGCAGTGAGTTGGGTTGATGCTTTTGGGGGATAACTTAAGGTTGGGCTAAGTGATGTTGACTCCAATGGAGTGACTTATGAGTGGAGTTGGTTTTATATGGATGACTTGGCAATGACTTGGATGTTTGGGCTTGAGATATTAGTGATTTTATTGATCATGGTGATTGAGGGGACTGAAGAAGGGGCTAGGCTGAGGGTATGAATTAAAGGGGTAGGGTAGGGAGACCCAAGTTTAGGATAATTGGCATAATCATGGTAGCCCTTTGTGGGGAAGGGCTGCAGTTAGGAGTTACCTTGTACTCACCCAAGTGCTTAGGTCAGGGTTCTGCCCTCAGTAAGTATCCCATAAGTATGATTGACTTTGTTTTATTGATAAAAATAATGGTACTTGTTAAATGCTTACTATATGCCAAGCACTGTACTGAGTGCTGGACTGGATACAAGGTAAGTAGTTATAGCAATGACTGGAGTTGATAATCTAGGCTTGGGATAAATCTCTTGTACTGAATTATGCAAGAGGGGGTGAAGAAAACTGATGTGTTTGTGGTGGGGCTGGAGAGTCTGTGTCAGTGGGATTAATGATGCGTATGCAATGGAGAGGGCTGAAGGTGGGAGGAGAAGGTTTGATACCATTTACTGTTGATCCTGTCAATGAGATGATGGTGTTTGGTAGGCACTTGATATGGGTTGCAAGTGCTGGGGTAGGTAGACAATAACCACACAGCTGTGTCCAATCCGATTAACAGTGTTTGTAGCTGAGCTCTGACTTGGTTCTCAGGAGCAGAGGAATTTGAGGGGTTGTGATGAAATGAAATGTTTGTTTTTGGGGGGAATGATTGCTGTTCTGGGTCTAGAGGTGAGGATTTTGTGGGGGCTGCAACTATGGGGCGCATGGCGGTGCATGCTCACTGGCTCTGTGTGTCTCTGTGTCTCTCTGTGTGTCTTGTGTGTCTCTGCCATTGAGCTCTCTTCCTGGGCTTGGATCAAGCCCCAGTTAGCTAGTATTGCCCAGTCAACCATAAAATCATCCCAGCCAGTAACCTTCTACACCCTCAACCCAGGACTTAGTGTCTGGAATGTGCTAGAAGGGGAGGGGCTGTTTTTGCAAGGCTCGTACACCTCCCCCCAACCACCCTGAGCCCAACCCCATTATCCAAAAGGGGGTGCACCTCCAGCCCCCATCCATTGGAAACCTTTCCCACACCCAACTCTCCACCCTCCTCAGTGAATTCAGTGCCGTGGGTCGGTCCTGGAAGCGATGGTATCGGAGTATCAGAATGTGAGTCCCTCTGGGGCAGGAAGTGAGACCCGCCGATGGGGAAGGGGTGGTGGTACCGTCATGCACTCCTCGTGTGTAGTATTGACCTCAGCTGGCTGGGTGGGGACTCCTTTTGTGATTCCCAATTTCTGTATGCCAAGGTACAATCTCCCATTCCGCCGCCGTGGGACTCCATAACAGCCCCACAAAAGCCCAGCAGTGAGTTGGGGTTCAGTAGCTTCACCCGTGTGGAATAGACTGCAAACTCGTTGTGGGCGGGGAATGTATGTTATATCGTGCTCTCCAAAGTGCTTAATACGGTACTCTGCGCTCAATAAATACGCCGGCCTTACCCAGATCACCACCAACACAAGCCTGGTTGTAACAGCAGAAGCTGAGTTTTCAACAGTATTTGTAGAGTACTTGCTAGATGCGTGCCTGGGAGACTGAGTTACCAAGTGCAAATGTCTGAAGTTGGAATCTAGTCTACAGAATATTTCCAGGTGACTCTTCCACCTACTTGTCATGGCTCTGACTCAAATGGATGTAATTTAATCGTACTAATGTCTGTCTCCCCCTCTAGAGGGTAAGCGCATAGTGGGCAGAGAATCTGTTGATTGGTTATATTATAACCTGCGATAAGTGCTGGACAAATATTACTGAATGACTGAGACCTCTCAACCCCACTGTGCTCTTAGTAGGGTGCTCTGTCTAATGGTGTTCGATAAATGCTCTGTCTAATGGCGTTGGATAAATGCTCTGTCTAATGGCGTTCGATAAACACTATTTGCTGTCTTAATGCAACACTGCCACCCTTCACTGTACATATTGATTTACTTTGTTTTTTTATGCCGATTCAAGCTTATCGTGGGTTCAGGGTGTACAACTTCATCTACTGAACTTGTATGTGCCGTTCCACCTGTGTGTAACTCAATTTTAATGTCTGTCATGTAGACCAGAGGCTTCTTGAGAACAGGGGCCATGTGTACTATGTAATGCTAAAGTCCTTGAAGTATTCTCACCATGTTGTTCCAAAGTCAACGCTTCCCTTTCTAGGCTGTGAGCTTGATGGGGCATGGTCGTTTCATGGTTCTATAGTACTGTGCCAAAGGGGTGAGTGCCATGTTCTGCACATGGAAAGAGCTCCAGTGCAATGTACTGGCAGATTGACTTAGACTGTAAGCTCCCAGTGGGCAGGGCCTGTGTCTTCTACACCAAGTTTGCCAAAGAGGGTGTTTAAGAAGGTATGATCTCATTCCAGGCCAAACTTGGGGTCAGTTGTCCCATCCGGGTCTACTGTTGGTAGACAGGAAGAGGAGCAGGGGTGAAGGCCCAGATTGACATCGGGTAAGTGTTCAAGGCCTTGGTTGCGTGAGAGAAAGGGCAGCAGCCCAGCTTCTTTCTGTGCCCTGGGGAAGTGTCCTGGACAATCCTGCTCACAGGTAAGGCACTGGGGAATTGGGGGGGGCAGGGGGGATAGGGTCTGCAGTAGTTGTCTGTTGGGGAACCCCAGAGTGCCTGGGGTGTCCTGCCTTGGGGTGACAGAGCAAGTCAGGACCTCCCCTGCAGGGTGTGCGAATGGCAGCTGCTCTCATGTCTCAGAGGGGTCGCCCCTCATCTCCAGTTCTCTCATTTCTCTGGTTCTCTCACTTTTCTTGCTCTCACTCTCTCACTCTTGCTTGCTTTCTCTCACTCGCTCTTTTTCTTTCTCTCTCTCTCTGTCACTCTCTCACTTGCTCATTTTCTCTCGTGCTCACTCTCAATTCTGGTGTGAGTGAGCCTGCAGGGGACAGTCCATCTACAGCATGGGGCACTGATGGGGCTGGGCCCTGGCTGTAGCACCCCCTGACCAGAGCAGGGGCGCCGAGCAAGATTACCCTGAGACCTGACCAGCTTTATCCTTAGGGCCAAGGAAGGAGCCTGAGCTCCAGGTGCATCATGGGAGACCTGGCCCCCTGTTCCAACCCTGCTTCCTCAAGGAGATGATGGTGCAGACAAGACTGGACAGGAGGGTGAGTTCTTTATGATTTAAGCTTGGGGCTCTCTGGGTTCTGTTGCAGGCAAGTGGAAGGAATCGATGGCCTTTATTAAGCACTAGGTGAAGCACCTGAGAGAGTACAGTGAAGGGAACCTTATCCCTTGTACACATATATACACACACAGTCCACTGCATCCTTATAGTCCACAAACCAGAGCAGTGACTGAATCCCCCCACGCTCAGTAGGGACCCCGACCAGGCTCCTACTCGACATCCAACTTCCTGCTCCCCCTCTGGAGGAATGGGATTCCCATCGTAGACCCATCCAAGTCTTCCCCACCCCCAGCTCTGATAGGCTGCCACTCTGCCTATGGGGGGACTGGGGCACACCTCATCAGTCAACCAACAGTCACCTCTGTCCCCAGGAAGCCATAGCGCAGCCCCGAACCGGACCACCGACCCCATGGACAGCGGAGGACTGACCAGCTACCCACCGGATACTATGGACACTGATAGATTGCGCCGGCCCCCCGTTGGGCAATTGGTTGGCACTGGGCTGCTGCCCCCTGGCCACCGCCGCTGCCCCCCGGAAACCCCCTCCCTCCCACCTCCAAGCCCACAATTGTATCCCCTCCTTCCAGACCATGCCATTTCCTTTGGGGGTCAAGGGTCAAACACCGCATCAGAGGGGCCAAACCAGTCCCATGCAACTCCAGGAGAGGATGGAGGTGTGTGCGTGTGTGTGCACCTCATGCGTGAGAGTGAGGGCCGGGACCAGAGCAGGGTGAGAGGGGCCGCCCCTCTTTGGGCCGGTAGAGGGTTATGGAAACAGGGGTCTAGAGCTTCAGGCAGGTGCTCCGTGGAAGGACCTGAGAGTGGGTGTGAAGTCGCCCCGGGGCCCTTAATTCTATAGTCGGTGCGACTTCCTCCTGCCCAGGCCCATCCTGTTGGTAGCTATCTGTCCAGCTCTGGCTTCAAGAGTACAGACTCCCTCTATGATCCGAGGGGGGTGCCCCTGGGGGAGGGGGATACAGGGACAGAAGTAATCAGGGGTGTGCCTGTCTTGGTGTATGTGTGTGTGTGTGTGACTACCCTATATCCTCCATCTCTTCTGGACGAGCAGAATGAGGAGGGGAGAGGACTAGCAGCACCTGCTAGAGTGGGAAGATGCATAGTTGTTTTCCCCCATCCTACCAACAGAAATGGCATGGTCTGGCCCCCTCCTCTTCTCCTCCCCTCTCTGTCCCCTTGGCGGCCTGGGCTCTGTAAGCCCGAATGCATCTGTATGAAATTAAAATGGATACTCTTTTCCTCTTTACCGAGTCCCTTGATCCAGTGGCAGCTGCCTCTACTCCCCAAAAGGATTATCATTGGGGGGGCATCCACTGTTACTTAAAGCAGGAGGATGTCACCAGCTTCTACTATGTAGATTGACAACCTAGCCTCCTCCCTCCCTCTACATTTCATTCCTTTAGTTTCAGCCAGTCAGGGTAAGGGGTCTGGGGACTTGGGAGTGCAAAAAGAGAGGGTGATGTCACCCTCTTTTTCTCCTTTCCTCTTCCCCGGACCCAGCCTTAGAGTCTACAGAAGAATAGAGCTCCCATGGGTGGGGGAATCTTAGATTATTTCTCCTTGCCCCTATCAGCTTTATCAGGCTGGGCTAGGCCTAAAGGCATGACCCTCTTAGGCCCAAGAGACAGAGAGCGGGCAACAGGGGTTAGGTGGGCAGTGGTTCAGCCTGGAGGTTGTCCCAGGCTCCACTACGTGGTCAATCAGTGAATCAGTCATGTTGAAGAGATTTAAGTGACTTGCAGTGTGACTCTAGTGGTGTCCCTTTGTCTGGGTCTCTGCTTTCCCCTCCCCTTTTCTAATAATAAACACAATACGTGTGGTATTAAGTGCTTAAATATTAGAATAGACATAATTCATTTATATGCATGTATTCTCCCCGTCTAGTCTGTGAACTCCATGTGGGCAGGGAATGTATCTACTCACTCTGCTGTAATGGTAGTAGTAATAATGATAATTGCGGTATTTAAGTACTTAACATGTGTTGGGCACCACAGCGAGAGGTCGGGTAGACACAAGTCAATTAGACTGGACATAGTCCCGTCCCAATCAGGCACACAGTCTCCCTCCCCATTTTACACATGAGGCACGTAAGGCTCGAAGGAGTCAAGTGACCTGCTCAAGGTCACACAGCAGACAAGGGGCAGAGCTGGAAGTTATCAACTGTGGTATTTAAGCACCCAAAACGTGCTAGGTACGGTATCAAGAGCTGGGGTGGAACACAAGCAAATCAGGTTTGTCACTTTCCCTCTCCCACAGTGGGATGACTGTCTTAATCTCCATTTTACAGATGAGGTAAGTAAGGGACAGAGAAGGGAAGTGATTTGACCAAGGTCCCATAGCAGCCAAGGATGGAGCTGGGATTAGAACCCATGACTGATTCTGAAGCCGACGACAGGGGATTGTAAATAAACACACACAGAATGAAGACATCGAAGGTGGGCAAATGCATGAACCCCCAAACAGACAACTCCAATACGTTCACACCCATGTAGAGGGAGCCCATCTGTGTGGTGCAGACATGTGCATGCCCACCCCCACAAATACACTTGTGCCCCAAATATCCCACCTACCTGTAACTTTATTTTACTGTCTGCCTCCCCAGGTAGAATGTAAGATACTTGAAGGCAGGGAGTGTGTCTGCCAGCTCTGTTGAAGACTCCCAAGCCCTTAGTAAAGTGGTCTGCATGAAATAAACCCTACTGATAATCTCATAATCTCCCTTGTTCCCTCCTCAACAATATCCAGGCTGCCGAGCCAAACACTGATCTTCTAGTTAACACGGCAGGGGAAGGGAGAGAGAGAAGGGACAGAAATCTGATAAGAAACCAGCTGGCCCTCACCTCTTCCTGCATAATAAGTATGGTGGCATTTATTAAGTACTCACTATATGCCAAACACTGTTCCAAGCACTGGGTAGATTCGAATGATCAGGTCAGACTCTGTCCCCATCCCTCAGGGAACTCACAGTGTAAGAGGGAGGGGGAAGGGGGATTGAATCCCCATTTTATTATATTCATTCATTCAATAGTATTTATTGAGCGCTTACTATGTGCAGAGCACTGTACTAAGCGCTTGGGATGAACAAGTCGGCAACAGATAGAGACAGTCCCTGCCGTTTGACGGGCTTACAGTCTAATCGGGGGAGATGGACAGACGAGAACAATGGCAATAAATAGAGTCAAGGGGAAGAACATCTCGTAAAAACAATGGCAACTAAATAGAATCAAGGCAATGTACAATTCATTAATAAAATGAATAGGGTAATGAAAATATATACAGTTGAGCAGACGAGTACAGTGCTGTGGGGACGGGGAGGGAGAGGTGGAGGAGCAGAGGGAAAAGGGGAAAAAGATGGTTTAGCTGCGGAGAGATAAAGGGGGGGTGGCAGAGGGAGTAGAGGGAGAAGAGGAGCTCAGTCTGGGAAGGCCTCTTGGAGGAGGTGAGTTTTAAGTAGGGTTTTGAAGAGGGAAAGAGAATCAGTTTGGCGGAGGTGAGGAGGGAGGGCGTTCCGGGACCGCGGGAGGACGTGACCCGGGGGTCGACGGCGGGATAGGGGAGACCGAGGGACGGTGAGGAGGTGGGCGGCAGAGGAGCGGAGCGTGCGGGGTGGGTGGTAGAAAGAGAGAAGGGAGGAGAGGTAGGAAGGGGCAAGGTGATGGAGAGCCTTGAAGCCTAGAGTGAGGAGTTTTTGTTTGGAGCGGAGGTTGATAGGCAACCACTGGAGTTGTTTAAGAAGGGGAGTGACATGCCCAGATAGTTTCTGCAGGAAGATGAGCCAGGCAGCGGAGTGAAGAATAGACTGGAGCGGGGCGAGAGAGGAGGAAGGGAGGTCAGAGAGAAGGCTGACACAGTAGTCTAGCCGGGATATAACGAGAGCCTGTAACAGTAAGGTAGCCGTTTGGGTGGAGAGGAAAGGGCGGATCTTGGCGATATTGTAGAGGTGAAACCGGCAGGTCTTGGTAACTGATAAGATGTATGGGGTGAAGGAGAGAGACGAGTCAAGGATGACACCGAGATTGCGGGCCTGAGAGACGGGAAGGATGGTCGTGCCATCCACGGTGATAGAGAAGTCTGGGAGAGGACCGGGTTTGGGAGGGAAGATGAGCTCAGTCTTGCTCTTGTTGAGTTTTAGGTGGCGGGCCGACATCCAGGTGGAGACGTCCTGGAGGCAGGAGGAGATGCGAGCCTGAAGGGAGGGGGAGAGGATGGGGCGGAGATGTAGATCTGCGTGTCATCTGCGTAGAGATGGTAGTCAAAGCCGTGAGAGCGAATGAGTTCACCGAGGGAGTGAGTGTAAATGGAGAACAGAAGAGGGCCAAGAACTGACCCTTGAGGAACTCCAACAATTAAAGGATGGGAGGGGGAGGAGGCTCCAGCGAAGGAGACCGAGAATGACCGGCCAGAGAGGTAAGAGGAGAACCAGGAGAGGACGGAGTCCGTGTAGCCAAGGTGAGATAAGGTATGGAGGAGGAGGGGATGGTCGACAGTGCCAAAGGCAGCAGAGAGGTCAAGGAGGATCAGAATGGAGTAGGAGCCATTGGATTTGGCAAGAAGGAGGTCATGGGTGACCTTAGAGAGAGCAGTCTCGGTAAAGTGGAGGGGACGGAAGCCAGATTGGAGGGGGTCTAAGAGAGAATGGGAGTTAAGGAATTCTAAGCATCGATTGTAGACGACTCGTTCTAGAATTTTGGAAAGGAAGGGTAGTAGGGAGATAGGGCGATAACTGGAGGGGGAAGTGGGGTCAAGAGCGGGTTTTTTTAGGATGGGGGAGACGTGGGCATGTTTGAAGGCAGAGGGGAAGTAGCCATTGGAGATTGAGTGGTTAAAAATAGAAGTTAAGGAAGGTAGGAGGGCAGGGGCGATGGTTTTAAGAAGGTGAGAGGGAATGGGGTCCGAGGCGCAGGTGGAGGGGGTGGCACTTGCGAGGAGGGAGGAGATCTCCTCTGAGGATACTGCAGGGAAGGATGGGAAAGTAGGGGAGAGGGTTGGCGGGGGGGAGGGGAGAGGCGGAGGGGTGACTTTGGGGAGCTCAGACCTGATCGTGTTGATTTTCGTGAGGAAATAGGTGGCCAGATCATTGGGGGTGAGAGATGGGGGAGGGGGAGGAACAGGGGGCCTAAGGAGAGAGTTAAAGGTCCGGAACAATCGGCGGGGGTGACGGGCATGGGTGTCGATGAGGGAGGAGAAGAAGCTTTGCCTGGCGGAGGAGAGGGCAGAGTTAAGGCAGGAAAGGATAAATTTGAAGTGTGTGAGGTCGGCTTGGTCCTTGGACTTTCGCCAGCAGCGCTCAGCAGCTTGAGCATAGGAGCGTAGGAGGCGGACGGAGGAGGTGATCCAGGGCTGTGGGTTAGGGAGCGAGAGCGGCGGAGGGAAAGGGGGGCGAGAGAGTCGAGATGAGTAGAGAGGGTGGAGTTGAGAGCGGAGACCTGATCATCGAGAGTGGGAAGAGAGGACAGGGCGACAAGGTGAGGAGAGATGCTATTGGAAAGACGGATGGGATCGAGAGAGCGGAGGTCTCTGTGGGGCAGTAGCGAAGATTTGCAGGGGGAGGGAGTGTGAGAGATGAGGCAGGTGAGAAGGTTATGGTCAGAGAGAGGGATTTCAGAGTCGGTGAGGGAGGAGATAGTGCAGCGGTAGGAGATGACGAGATCAAGGGTGTGACCGAGTCGGTGAGTGGGCGCGGTATGGTGGAGGAGGAGGTCGGCAGAGTCGAGGAGGGATAGCAGGCGGGCGGCAGAGGAGTCGTCGGGTACATCCATATGGATGTTGAAGTCTCCAAGGATCAGAGTGGGCAGAGAGAAGGAGAGAAGGAAGGTGAGAAAGGGGTCAAGGTGGTTGAAGAAGTCGGAGGTGGGACCGGGAGGGTGGTAGATGACGGCGACAAGTAACTGGAAGGGGTGGTAGAGGCGAATGATATGGGCTTCGAAGGAGGGGAAGGAGAGGGAGGGGGGAGGAGGGATAGTGCGGAAGCGGCAACGGGGCGAGAGGAGGAAGCCGACGCCTCCTCCCTTACCGGTGAGTCTGGGGGAATGGGAGAAGGAGAGGCCTCCGCTGGAGAGAGGGGCGGCGGAGACCGTGTCTTTGGGAGAGAGCCACGTTTCCGATAGGGCGAGGAGGAGGAGAGAGCGAGAGAGGAAAAGGTCATGGATGAAAGGTAGCTTGCCTGTAATAGAGCGGGGGTTCCAGAGGCCACACTTGAAAGTAGCTGTGGGTGCAAGGGGAGGAGGGGGGGAAGGGCGGGGGGAGGGGAGGGTTTGGATGGGAAGGAGGTGGCGGGGCCCTGGACGGGGAGAGGGGGATGAGGGGTAGCGGTGGGACAAGAGGACTGGGATGGGGCGTGGGTGGGGAAGAGAGAAGGGGGGAGGGGGTGAGGAGGGGGTTTGGTGGGGGGAAGAGTAGGGGGAGGGGGAAGAGGGGTAACGCTGGTAAAGTGGGGTTCTAGGGCGGGAGAGGGGAGGGGGGGAGGAGACAGAGGAGAGAGCGGGAAAGAGCTGAGCGAGAGAGGGGAAGGGGAAGGGGAGGATAGGAAGGAGCGGGAGGGCGGAGGGGGGGAGGAGGGACATGGCGCGGCCAGAGAGGTGGGTGGCAGCACTGACAACAATAAACAGTAATAAACGAAATCGGTAATATAGCAACATGATACAGTATGATACAATACGGTAGTGCTAATATAGCAACATGATACAGTATGTTATTACTAATAATGGTATTTGTCAAGCATTTACTATGTGCCAGACCCTGTATCAGGAGCTGAGGGGGCCACAGGTAAATCAAGTTGGACGCATTCCCTGGCCCTCGTGGAGCTAATACCGTGATTTCTGATTACTTCTGTTTTTCCAATTCCGAAGGGCAAAATCTCTCTCTTATAATCACTTTTTGGGTTGCTGGTATTTATGGATGCTGCTGTGAGTCTATCTAAATATTTGCGGAAGTGGTATAATTGTTATATAATCACGATGAGCTCATTAATGGCATCAAGCACTCACTGTGTGCAGAGCATTGTACAGAGCGCTTGGAGGAGTCCAGTACATCTTAGAAGCCACGTCCCCTGCCCGCAACGAGCTTACAGACTAGAAGGGGAGACGGGCATTGATATAAATTGCAGAGAGGGGAAATAGTTGAGTGGAAGCATAATTGATGACTTGATGACACTGTCCTGAAAGAAAAAGCTTTTCCCACTCTCACACAGCAGATGGGTGGAGAGATGGCTTTGGGAGTCATTCATTCTGATGTGACAGCTGAAGCCATGTCATTAGTATTATTATGGCATTTAAGCGCTAAGCAGTGTGTCCTAGTGCAGAGAGCCTGGCCCCGGAAGTCAGAAAGACCTGAGTCCTAATCCCTGCTCTGCCGCTTATCTGATATGTGACCTGGACACGTCACTTAACTTCCCTCTACCTCAGTTACCTCATCTGTAAAATGGGATGAAGACTGTGACATGAGACATGGACCGTGTCCCGCCTGAACAGCTCATATCTGCCCCAGTGTTTAGAACAGTTCCTGGCACATAGTAAAGGGTTTAACAAAATACCACTTAAAAACAGGAGCATCCAGAAAGGTGGAATGAGAGTCTTACTCCTCACTGAAGAGAACTTCCAAGTAACGTCTCATCCTCTTCTCCGCTACACACGTCCGCATAAGCTCGTTGTGGACGGGGAATGTGTCTACCAACTCTTTTGTCTAGTCCTTTCCCAAGCACTCAGTACAGTGCTCAGCACCCAGTAATGTTACTTGTAAAATCATGCCTGTTTGTTGCTCTGCATGGTCGATGAGACCATTCATGGTTTCCATGGTCACCAAATTTTATTCTGCAGAATGATCAAACACCACGCCTTGGGAGTCACGCTTTTTCGGTTACCTTTATATCCCCACAATAGCCCCCACACACTTAGATGTGCATTTCAGCCACTCCCATAGACATGTTGATTCCCAGATAAGGTCATCTTAGGCGCCAGAGCTTGTTGCCATAGTCTCAAATGGTCGGTAGTAAAATTCGGCAAGTTACAAAGGATTTTCTAAACCAGAAGATCATTTTCATACTGGCATTTTCAGAGTTCTCTTCCCTGTTGCACAAAATGGGGTCACCAGGGGTAAGGCTTTGTTTCCACCAAAGGTGGTGCCTCAATTATTGCAGTTTCATTACCACACTTTCCACAGTAAGGGTTCAATCAATACCTCTGATTAATTGACTCTAGACAGTCCTTCAATTCTGTAAGCTTGTTCTGGGCAGAGAACACTTTCATCCATTCATTCATTCCATCACATTTATTGAGTGCTCACTGTATGCAGAGCACTGTACTAAGCACTTGGAAAATGCAATTCAGCCAGAGAGACAATCCCTGTCTACACTAGGCTTACAGTTTAGAAGAGGGGAGACAGACTTCAAAACAAGTAAGCAGGCATCAATATAAATCTACAGAATTGTAGATAAATACATCAAAATGACTAAACAGGCATCGATGTACATAAAGAGAATTATAGATATGTACATATATACCCAAGTGCTTTGGGGCAGGGAGAGAGGGGTGAAGCAAAGGGAGTGAGTCGGAGGCATGTGGAGGGAAGGGGGAGCGGAGAGAAGAGGGAGCTTAGTCCAGGAAGGCCTCTTGGAGGAGGTGAGGCTTCACGAGGGCTTTGAAGGGGGGAGGTGTGATTGTCTACCTCGTATGTCTGCGTATGTCTACGTGCCTACCAACTCTGTTCTCTTGGCCTCTCCCAAGCACAGTCCACTGCTCTACACACTGAAAGAGCTCATTAAATTCCAACGATTAATTTATCAAGTGGTTAAAGCCTGGGGGAACCGTGAGACCTTTGGTTTCCCTGAGTAGAGCTCATCCCTGATTAATTCACAAGAAGAGTCTCTGCATCATCACCTGGTCACCTGCTCCGCGATCCTGATGCCAAAGGGCTTTCCTGATGCTCATGGCTGGTTCTCTGCAGAGTCAGGACCTGTCAGGCTTTAGAAAATTGACGTTTCCCTACCGTCAGCGGGAGCGTCCAAAGCAGCGGAATCGAATTACCCAGTGACCAGCTAAGTGCAGGGGGAAATGAAGTGGCATAACACATGAGCTGGGAGGATGGCTCCAGGGTCGCCTCTCTCCCATGAGACCAAAGATCCTCTTCTCCAGCTCCAGAGGAGGCATTTATGGTACGTTCCAAGACCCCTAATTCTGGGTCCATTGGTTCTAAACTCTGAGAGGAGGAAAGCCCCACAGGTCTTCTCCTCCAGAACTCTGCAGATGGGGGCTGGATGACCAAGGAGAGAATCCTACTGGCTACTGCTCTCTCTACAGTTGTGGCTCATCACAACTCCCCACCCTTGAAGTTTATCCCCCTGCACTTGGGCAGTCAGGTCAATTCCCAAATGCACCCCACCACTGAAAGATGGAGCTCTGTAGTGCAGTCCCACTCAAAGCAAAGGTGGGGTGTGTTTGCTTGCGTGCATGAAAGATGGGGTTAGCTCTGGGGAGAGTAATGAGGAGGGGGCTGCCGCTGTTCACGCGAAGCCTAGTTCCAGATTCAGGAACTGGGGTTCGGGGCAGGGAGCTGACTTGGGCTTGACCAAATGAGCAGACCTGGAGCCCCACACACCCTTCTCTGCAAGTGGGGACCCTCACCATGTCTGCTAGTGGTAGCTCCTATGGACGTGGGGACCCCTTCCATGTCCACAGCAGCGCATTTCCCAAGAGAAGCGGCCCAGTGTAGTGGACAGAGCACAGGCCTGGGATTCAGAAGGTCATGAGTTCTAATCCCTGCTCCACCGCTTGTCTGCTGAGTGGCTTGGGGTAAATCGCTTTACTTCTCTGGGCCTTAGTTCCTTCATCTGGAAAATGGGGATTTAGACTGTGAGACCCAAGGGTCAGGGACTTTGTCAGAAGCAGCGTGGCTTAGTGGAAAGGACACGGATTTGGGAGTCAGAGGATGTGAGTTTTAATCCCATCTCTTCCACTGGCCTGCTGTGTGATCTTGGGCAAGGTGCTTAACTTCTCTGTGCTTCATTTACCTCATCTGTAAAATGGGGGTTAAGACTGTAAGCCCCAAGTGGGACATCCTGATGACCTTGTATTTACCCCAGCAGTTACAACAGTGCTTGGCACATAGTAAGTGCTTAACTAATACCACCATAATAATCCTTGGGGAGAGATGGAGTCAGGAGCTGTGCCACTACCTCTGAGGGAAAGTGGTGTTTGTGGTTGGTGAATATGTTTGTACTTGGATTTCCATTCTTCAGAGTTCATCTCCGGATGAGAAGAAAAGAGAGGAGGGGGCTGCCACCCCCAGCACAGAGGCTGGTGCTGGAAACGGAGACTGGGGCTCTGTGCAGGGAACCGGTTTGGTCTGACCCGGCAGTGGAATGGACAAGACCCGAGGCCCTTAATTCTCTAAATGGATCGAACCTCCCTTTGCCCCCAGTCCTGTTCACGGGCTCATTTTGCACAGCTTCAGTCCTCAGAGAAGGGACGCTTGTGGCCTCGACAGCCGTGGCTTCTGGGGGGTAGAGGAAGGGTCCAGTATCAGGAGTAGGACAGGGTAGCATTAGCACGCCTATCCTGTTCCTCTTTGAGGAGCAGAGCCGTGCGGACTTCAGTTCTGGCGTAATTCAGCGGGAATGTGGGGCCTGAATTTGGCCCGGTCTGTAGTTGTTCTGGGCATCCAGTCCCTGGAGAACAACTAATGGACTGGGGAATATGAAGATGGTGTTAGTTAAGGGTTTAGAGCTGCAAGATGTAGCAGTGTGCTTAGCTGCGACTGTCAAATCTCATCTCTACTGGGCAATCCGTGTTTTGGGGGAGGCGCACGTTTGTGAAACTGGATTGTTTATGCCCTCACCCCATCTCTCCCTTTCTATCAGACAAATGGTTCCCCTGGGGCCCGAAGTGTCCAACGCATGTCTTTTTTAGCTAGGGACGGAGGGCAGGGTGGAGTGACTTGTACCTCCACAGTCGCTCATTCAGGCATGTCTTCCGGGGCCAGATCTCCCAACGCCAGATCTCCCAACGGCCAGACATGACGGAGCACTTACTGCGTGCCAAACACGGTATGAAGCGCTTGGGAGAATACAATAGGACACACGCATTGCCTGCCCGCAGCAACCTGGCCTCATGGCAAGAGCACGGGCTGGAGGGCCAGAGGATGTGGGTTTTAATCCCATCTCTGCCACTTGTCCTCTGTGTGACAAGTCACTTAACTTCTTTATGCCTCAGTTACCTCATCTGTAAAATTGGGATTAAGACTGAGAGCCCCATGTGGGATAACCTGATTACCTCGTATCTACCCTCGCGCTTAAAGCAGTGTTTGGCACATAGGAAGTACTTAACAAATATCATAATAACTCAGTATCCTGCACCCCCTAGGACATCCTACAGTCCTTGCACAAAGTAAATGCTCAATAATCACCGTGTGTTTTCACTTCATTCTCCCCTTAGTGGCTAGAGAATGGGCCTGGGCATCAAAAGGTAATGGGTTCTAATCCTGGTTCCACCACGTGTCTGCTGTGTGACCTTGGGCAAGTCACTTCACTCCTCTGGGCCTCAGTTACCTAATCTGTATAATATGGATTGCAACTGTGAGCTCTACGTGGGACAATGACTGTGTCCAAACCGATTTTCTTGTATCTACCCCAATGCTTAGTACATGGCCTGGCATATTTGTGCTGAAGAAAACCACATTACTAATAATTATTAATAATATTATCATCAACTACCCCCTCTGTGCTCACAGTCGCTAAATTTCTGTACACAAATGCATAGCTTACAGATATGCACATAAGAGCTGCAGGGAAAATAGGGAATGTCCACAGGTCACAGATCCAAGGCTAAGGAGGATACAGAAAGGCAAAGAAGCCGGTGGGGGGGTGGGGGGGCGGTAAAAGAGGGTTTAATCAGAAAAAGCCTCTTGGCGGAGTTGCGACCTTAATAATCTTAATAATGTTCTGAAGAGGTGGAGAGTGGTGGTCTGGCATATGGGGAGAGGGAGGCAGTTCCAGGCCGGGGGAGGGCCCGGGAAAGGAGTCAGAAGCGACCTAGAGGAGCCGGAGGCCCAGGGAGGAAGCCGGCGCAGTAGGAGCAAAGTGCCACCAGATGGCGATAGAGAAGCGTGGCCGCCCAGAATCACCATCTGGGAGAGAAGCAGCGCCGCCTGGTGGCAACATTCCGGAAGGACCTGGCTCCAAATCCAGCCCCGGCCACTTGTCTGCGGGATGACCTTGGACGAGTCACTTCCCTTCTCCGAGTCTCAGTTATATCATCTCTCAAATGGGGATTAAGATTTGTGAGTCCTAATAGGGACGTGGACTGTGTCCAGACTGATGAGCTTCTCTCTATCCTAGCGCTTAGTACAGTGCCCGGCACACAGTGAGCGCTTCACAAACACCATAAAAAATGGTCGATGTCACCCGGGGGATGATACAATAGGCGAAACCGCACAGAACAATAGGTAGTAGCATCTCGGGGCTATTGAAAAGGGCAGCCTCCCAGGCCAATGCCTGTTGCCACCAGGCGGCGATAGAGAGGCGCAGCCGCCCCGAATCCCGATTAGTGCCACCAGGGGGCAGGCTGCTGCTCTCAGACCGGAGGGTGGTTCTGGTCTCTCCAGAGCAGGGCAGCTAAGTGCTTCTCCTCGGCCTCGACCATCATCTCTCTTACGCTGTGGGCAGAGTCAACTCCCAGTAATGGGCTCCATTACTACCCCAAAGGGGGGAGGGTGTGTGTGTGTGTGAATAATAGGGAGGAAGAAGATTCATGAGGTGGCTGCCAGTCAGGGGAGGCCAGGCACTTGGGCTCTGTGCAGGAAGCCAGTTCTCTCTGACTTGCCTGGCACTGAGAAGACCCAGGGCCTCTAATTCTATAGATGAGTCAGGCCTCCCTAGGACTATAATCATTCATTCCTTCAATCGTATTTATTGGGGGCTTACTGTGTGCAGAGCACTATATTAGCGTGGCTCAGTGGAAAGAGCATGGGCTTTGGAGTCAGGGCTCATGAGTTCGAATCCCAGCTCTGCCACTTGTCGGCTGTGTGACTGTGGGCAAGTCACTTAACTTCTCTGTGCCTCAGTTCCCTCATCTGTAAAATGGGGATTAAGACTGTGAGCCCCACGTGGGACAACCTAATTCCCCTATGTCTACCCCAGCGCTTAGAACAGTGCTCGGCACATAGTAAGCGCTTAACAAATACCAACATTATTATTATTATTATATTAGGCGCTTGGAAAGTGCAATGCAGTTCTGTCTGCAGGGTCACTCTCCTGCCTCGGTCCCCAGAGAAGGGGCCCTTTTGGGCTTAATGTGGAAGCTTGTGGGATCTAATGTCAGAAGGAAGATGGGGTGTCTATCGATGCCTCTGCCCTATTTCTCTCTGAGAAGCAGAGTTGTGAGGACTCCTGCTTGAGACCAAGTCAACGGGGCTGTGGGCCGGGAGGGCAGAAGGCAGGTATTGTACCAGAAACTGAATTCTATCCAGCTTGTATGCGGTTCTGCCCCTTCAATGAATCAATCAATCAATCAATCAATCAATCGGATGGATGGCGTGCCTCTTGCGTACCGAGCACTACACTGAGCGCTTGGGAAGGTATCCCTAGGACAGACACATGCCCTGCCCACAACAGGCATTCAGTCTAGAGGGCACTGGAGTTTGTGGAGTAATACAATTGGGGATCTGGGGGCAAGGGAGATCTTGGGCAAGTCTTAATAGGACATTGCAGCAGTCAGCTTCTTGTCTCTGTGTGTATCCTCTCTTGGCATTAGGGTCAGGGTTTTTAGGGGATAGGGAGACTAGTGTTTGCTCCAAACTAGCATGTCTAAAACCCCCCTACGCATCTCTTTCCTGCTCCGATACTGCTGGTTTCCTCCTCCCAGCCGCAAAAAATATATGTCTAACAAACATGGTTCTCAGCTTTTTCCAGAGCGCAGGTTGGGAGGCCCAAGATCTCGAGATCGGTAATCCTGTCATCTCTCCAGCTCAGTTCCATGGCTCCAGATGAGGATTCCTGCAGAAGCTGGGGGTGAGTCATGAGTCCTTCTCTTTCTCCCCTCTCATCACCCAGCGGTGCCCGGGATGACCAAGCTTAGACCGTCCAACTATTACTCTCTCTACAGACCCTGGTCAGTGTCTCTCCCCGGCCTGGAGGACTGTCCCACTGAAGTGTGGGTTCCTGGAGGTCAATTCACACAATGTACAATGAGGTTTCTAGGCCTTGTGGACAATTTGAGGAAGTCTAAGAAAATTGTGCCCAATTCCCATTCACGGTAGAAAAATGCCAACTTGATAGTCCGACTGGTAAAAGCTTCACTTGTACAGAGGAAATGTTTGCATCTCTGCTTTATTTAATACTCCTTTCTTTCTGCTCTGGATTTCTTGAAAATATGTGTTTCTGTGGGACCAGTGGCCTCCTCTTGGGGAAAGAAGAGGGAAAGGGAGAGCTGCAGTATCAGATGGACTGTGACTGTGTCCACCCCAACCCCTTTTCTGAGAGGCAGAACCATGGCGAGTTTAGGAGGAGGCAGGCAGCAGTGGGGGGATGGTTGGGATGGATGGAATCCAGGGAGCAGAGAAGGCAGGCGTTATACGGGAAACAGATGTCTGTCCAGCCTGCAGCCTTGCTGGGTATCTCAGACCCCAGGAGTACTGAGGGTCTCTCTGGGGGTCTGGTGTTATGTGTGAGGCAGAGTGTAGCAGTCAACCTGTCGGGTTTTGCCTATACTCCCATCCTTCCTCGGGAAGCCAGTGGTGGGGAGCTTGGTGGGCGGAGGCCGGGGAGGAGTGGGGCGGGTGGGGAGTGTGAGAAAGGAGAAACTGCACTGTCTGCAAATCCCTTCTCCTTCTTCTTTCTCCTTTCTCCTTTCTTTTTCTTTCTTTCTCCTCGGCTTGAAACAGGATGAAGGAGGCTTTCCCTTATGAGGGCTGCTGTAGCCTAGAGGAAAAGTAACAGCCTCTTGAGGCTGGAGGTCTGTGTTCTACTCCTGGCTCTGGTGTTAGGATCTTAAAAAGATTCCACTTCCACCAGTGCGATTAGAACTCACAACTTGGTTTTGCTGAGGCTCTATCCTAATCCTCCTTGACCTCTCAGCTGCCTTTGACACGTTGACCATCCCCTTCTTCTCCACACCTTATCTCACCTTGGCTTCATGGACTCCATCATCTCCTGGTTCTCCTCTTATCTCTCTGGCCGTTCATTCTCGGTCTCCTTCGCAGGCTCCTCCTCCCCCTCCCATCCTCTAACTGTTGGGGTTCCTCAAGGGTCAGTCCTTGGCCCTCTTCTGTTCTCCATATACACTCACTCCCTTGGTGAACTCATTCGCTCTCACAGCTTCAACTATCATCTCTGGGCAGATGACACACAGATCTACATCTCTGCCCCTGTCCTCTCCCCCTCCCTTCAGGCTCGCATCTCCTCCTGCCTACAAGACATCTCTACCTGGATGTCTGCCCGCCACCTAAAACTCAACATGGCCAAAACTGAGCTCCTCATCTTCCCTCCCAAGCCCTGTCCTCGTCCTGACTTCCCTATCACTATGGATGGCACAACCATCCTTCCCGTCTCTCAAGCCCGCAGCCTCAGTGTCATCTTTGACTCGGCTCTCTCGTTCACCCCACACATCCAATCCGTCACCAAAACCTGCCGGTCTCACCTTTATAATATCGCCAAGATCCGCCCTTTCCTCTCCACCCAAACGGCTATCTTACTATTACAGGCTCTCATTATATCCCAGCTAGACTACTGTGTCAGCCTTCTCTCTGATCTCCCTTCCTCCTTTCTCTCCCTGCTCCAGTCTATTCTTCATTCCGCTTCCCGGCTCATCTTCCTGCAGAAACGCTCTGGGCTTGTCACTCCCCTTCTTAAAAACCTCCAGTGGTTGCCTATCAACCTCCGCACAAAACAAAAACTTTTCACCCTAGGCTTCAAGGCTCTCCATCACCTTGCCCCCTCCTACCTGTCCTCCCTTCTCTCTTTCTACTGCCCACCCCGCACTCTCCACTCCTCTGCCGCCCACCTCCTCACCATTTCCCGTTCTCGCCTATCCCACCGTCGACCCCTGGGCCACGTCCTCCCGCAGTCCTGGAATGCCCTCTCTCCTCATCTCCGCCAAACTAATTCTCTTCCCCTCTTTAAAACCCTACTTAGAGCTCACCTCCTCCAAGAGGCCTTCCCAGACTGAGCTTCCCCTTTTCCCTCTGCTCCCCCTGCTCCCACTCTACCCCCCCCCCACCTCTCCTCAGCTAAGTCCTCTTTTCCACCCTTTCCCTCTTCTCCTCCCCCTCTCCCTTCCCCTCCCCTCAGCACTGTGCTCGTTGGCTCAATTGTATATACTTTCATCACCCTATTTATTTTGTTAATGAGATGTACATCACCTTGATTCTATTTATTGCTATTGTTTTAATGAGATGTTCATCCCCTTGATTCTATTTATTGCTCTTGTTTTTGTCTGTCTGTCTCCCCCGATTAGATTGTAAGCCCATCACTGGGCAGGGACAGTCTCTATCTGTTGCCAATTTGTACGTTCCAAGCAATTAGTACAGTGCTCTGCACATAGTAAACGCTCAATAAATACTGAAGAATGAATGAATGAGGCAAAACCCTTAGCCCTAGTTCATTGAGAACCCCTACAATTTTGTCGAGTTTCATTTTAATTTACTGTTTCTAAGGTAATGAGGCTAATTCAGAAGAGCTGAAATCAATTTACACTAAGATTGTGATAGGAAAGTTCTTTCTTTCTTTGTTTTCTTCCTTTCCTTCTTTCCTGCTTCTCAGCTCTGAGATCACTGGGGTGCCATGAATAACTAAAGGGAGAAGCTCACTGGCTGCTCAAGGCACCTCCAAGATCTCAAGTCTTCTGACACACAGGTCCTGCTGTCACACAGATAAGGCACATGTCACATTTTCAGTCAGCAGGGTTGCTGGGAGGAGGGGGGTTGTTGGGAGGAGCAGAGTAGTCAGGCTTGGTACTAGAAGTTGACTTGTGCAGTTGTCCTGGACCTTCCATCTCTGGAGAATGAGGTCCTCCTGGAATAACAGAACTGGGGTTTTGAGGAACGGGCCTCTCAGCATCAGTAGGGCATTCATTCATTTATTCAATCGTACTTATTGAGCACTTACTGTTTGCAAAACACTGTAGTAAGCGCTTGGGAGAGTACAATCTAACAACAAACGGACACATTCTCTCCCCAAAATGAGCTCACAGTCTAGAGGGGGAGGCAGACATGAATATAAATATCCAAAGAATGAATAAATAAATAAGGGCGGAGTGTTGCAGTCAGCTTAGCTGAAGTGGCCTGTCTATACATCTCACCTTTCCTGATGGTAGGTTCAGTGTTTGGTGGGGAAGAGGGAAAATGGTGTCTGGAAAAGAAACGTATGTTGTCTGCAGTCTCCTACCCCTCCTTCTCCAGCTATGAGACAACAGAGTCTGCTGGAGACTGAAGGGTTTGGTCTCAGAGGCAGATCTCAAAGAGCAGGATGAGGGAACCTGGCCCCTCAGGCTCACTGATCGACATGTGTCTCGTAAGGTTAATGAATTGTACATCGCCTTGATTCTATTTAGTTGCCATTGTTTTTACGAGATGTTCTTCCCCTTGACGCTGTTTATTGCCATTGTTCTTGTCTGTCCGTCTCCCCCGATTAGACTGTAAGCCCGTCAAACGGCAGGGACTGTCTCTATCTGTTGCCGACTTGTTCATCCCAAGCGCTTAGTACAGTGCTCTGCACATAGTAAGCGCTCAATAAATACTATTGAATGAAAGGTCAGGTTCCACAACTCCCGATGGGTTTCCGTCAGGACCGGTGGAGAAGGCCCAGCGACAGCTTGCTTCCATTAGACCCAGACTCTAAGGCCTCCTACCCAGAGGAGGGATCTGCAGTGAGGCCTGTGTCTTGGAGGGGGCGGGCGGTGGGTGTGGGGGACAAGGGGAGAACGAGTCTGTCCTGTTGGCTCAGAAATAGAAACAGTGTTTGCCTCCCAACCCTCCTTCAAAAAAACTAGGTTGTCTGCAATCTTCTATGCCTCCTTCTCCAACTCTGAGAAAGACTAGAGACAGACATATCAGGAGCCATGAAACAGTAAAACACAAAACGCATGCAAGAAATAAAAACAAACTCAGCTCTTTTCCTCTTCTCTCCCTCCCTTCGGTACTTAGCTGTGCTGTGCCTGGCACACAGAGAAGCAGTGGGGCTTAGTTGAAAGAGCACGGGCTTGGGAGTCAGAAGATGTGGGTTCTAATCCCTGCTCTGGTACTTACTTGTCTGCTGTGTGACCTTAGGTGAGCCACTTCACTTCTCTGTGCCTCAGTCACCTCTTCTGTAAAATGGGGATTAAGACCGTGAGCCCCATGTGGGGCAACCTGATTATCTTATATCTACCCCAGCACTTAGTGCTTGGCAAATAAGTAAGCGCTTAACAAATACCATAAGTATTGATTATTATTATTATAGTAAGTGCTTAAACACCATAATTATTATTATTAAATAGAGGAAATGAGGGTTTAGTGGGGGAAGACCTCTTGGGGGAGATGTGATTTTAGGAAGGCTCTGAAGGTGGGGAGAGTGATAGTCTGTCTACTTTTAAGGTCCAGGCTGCTCTGACTGTTCCTTGGGTCCAGTGTCAGCGGCCCGTGAGGAGGGAACTCAGACAGGACAGGAAGGTGGGGTGGGGGGGTCAAGACAGAGATGAGACCCCCTAGACATCTGCTTGTAATTTGCATTTCCCTGGACAAACCCTTTCATGCTACAGATCCAATCTTAACCTATCCCTTACCCCCTTTCCTATCCTACCCTATCTTCCCCACAACCACCCCCTCCTCTATCGAAGTGGCTGGGGCTTTCTCCCGGGAAACCTGATCTCTAACCCAGCTGCTCCCAATCAGGTGGATTACTGACGTCAGGCAGGGCCCCGCCCTGACCTATATAAGCCTCTAGAGTGGGAGGGCATTTCCGAGCTGAATGAGTTTTCTTTTTTATGTCTGTGCCTGTTGAGTTTGGGAGGAGGAAAAAGCTGTTGGGGCTCAATGAGGTGTTAACTTTTGGGTAACTATGAATCTGCTTTTGGCTGCTAGTGGTGGGGGTGGAGGGGACTCTTCTGGGTCTGGTAATTTCTTTAAAGGCTTCCCTGCCAGGTTGTTGTGGGGAGGTATCATCCTGACCTTTTTCCTGATCTCCTTCATGCCTGTGAGGGGGGTGGGGTAGTGGGGTGAAGGGCTTAACACTCCATCACGGAGGGCTTCCTGGCTCCTCAAACTGCTTTGTTCTCTAGCCTCTCTCTGTGGCTATAGAAATTCAAAGAGACACTTGCTTCCTGCAATCAATCAGTGGTATTTATTGAGTGCTTACTAGGTGTAGACCACTGTACTGCAAGGTTGGGAGAGTATAGTAGTGCAGAATTAAGATAAGTTTCCTGCAGCCCTGACTTATCACCTTACTGTACCTGCCACTTTTCCGTTCTCAACATTGTGTCGTCTTCTCCTAACCCTTTCAGATATGCTTCTTCTTCAGCATACTAACGTAGTTTCCTTTCAATCTTATAGGTCCAGCATCAGTTGAATGAGGAGGACCCAAATACACAGGCTGGGTGAGGGAAGGGTCTGAGTAGAAGAATGATAATGATGGTATTTATGTGTTTACTATGTGCCAAGCACTGTTCTAAACACTGGGGTAGATACAAGGTAATGAGGTTGTCCCATGGGGGGCTCACAGTTTTAATGCCCATTTTACAGATCAGGTAACTGAGGCCTAGTGAAGTGACTTTCCCAAAGTCACATAACTGACAAGTAGTGAGTTGTGGGGTGAATATTTAAGTGCTTGTGGGGTGTGCCAAAACACATGGGTGAGCTCAAAGGGAAAATAAAGTATGTGTATGTTGTGTGTTTTTTGGGGGAGTTGGGCATGGGGAACATGGTGAGTTTTTAGTTAGGAACGGCTTATTGGAGAAGAAATGATTTCGATAGCGGTCTTATAGTTTGGGGGGGAGACCAACTAGCATGTCCACTGTGTAAGGTGGGTGGCTGTGGTCCATGTGAGACAGAAAGAGGGGGCTGGACTTTGCAGGGGCTTCTTAAACCCCACTCATTGAGCCATCTGGGGGTGGATGCTCCAAGGGTTCCAGGTGAAGGGAACGAGAGGGACCAGAAGCTTCTCACCACACTTTGGGCCATGAGGACTGCTCCCCCTGCAGTGAGAATGCAGGACAGGTGATTCCCATGGAGAAGTAAAATCAGGACCTGAGCTTTCATCTCTATAGGAAGGGTGCATGGGGCCATGTGTGGATCAGTAAGGATTATGCAAGGATGAGGAGGAAGTGAATGGAGGGGCCTGTCATTCTCATCCTGAGGCTGGTTTGCAAACAGCAGTTAAGGACCTGTTGGAAAGAAGGAACTGTTTTGTCTCACTGACTGTGGGACTGAGAAAGGACACCAGGGAGGCTTAATTTTATGGATGGGTCAATCCTCCCTGAACCACAGTCCTGTCCACAGGGTCACCCTGCTCATCTCTAGCCCCTCCAGAGCTGAACCCCTTGATCGCTGACAGTGATTACCTCTGAGGGAGTTGGGAGGGTGCAGGGGGTAGGGGGTCAGTCTAGAGTGAAGGGTGAAGCTGGCCAGTGCTTTATGGTTTGCTAGTTGGAAGCTGTTCTAGGCCAGGTTCTAGGCTAAGGCCTCCCTGCAGTCTGTTGTGTGGGTGGGTGGTAGAGAGGAAGGAGGAATCATCCATCACCTATCTGACCTCATGCTCTTTGTAGTGCATAGGATGATGGGTATTGGGATGAAGATCCTAATAGTCCATCTCAGCTTGGCTCCCTCACTCTTCAACTGCCTCTTTGTTCCACCAGCCTCTTTCTGTAGCTGTGAAAGTTCTCCAGGATGCTACCGCTCTTGCAGTCAAAATCGGTGGCATTTACTGAATGCTTAGTATGTGCAGAGAGTACTTTTCTAAGTGCTTGGGAGAGGACAGTACAACAGATTTAGCAGAACAGGTTCCTTGCAGCCCTGACTCTCCAGTATATCTGCCTCCACTTTTCTGCTCTCATTATGGTGTCTCCCTCCCTTTATACCTTCAGATGTGCTTGTCTTCTGGATTCTCCAAGAGTCCCCCTTCCAATCTTATAGGTTCAGGATCATTTTAATGGAGTGGTCCCAGACGATACGATACAGGTAAGCGAAGATCTGAGTATAAGGATATGTATTTAATTGTTTGGAGTGCATTTTTCAGCGCTTAGTGGGTGGGATACATGTTAATGGCTGAGCTGGAAGGGAAAATAAAATGTGTCTGGGTGTCAAGGTCAGGAAAGGAACCCTTCTGTGAGTGCTGGTGGCTTCTGGCAATGTAGTGCGAGGTGGAGGATAGTGGCCATCAGTGTGTCCACCCCACTGCTCTCTGAGAAGAGTCAAGTGAGCTCATCAAGGTTTGGTAGTAACTGTGTGTGTTTGTGTGCATACGCGCACATTCTAGCTGTATGGGGGCGTTGGGGATGCTAAAGAAAATTTTAGTAAGGAGGAAATTTCAAGATAGTTGCTTGCTTTTTTTTCTCCCTCTGGTCTTTCCGCAGTACAGGACTTGGACTAGTGGAAACCCCTGGCAGAGAGCACTGAAGCAGAGGTTCATGAAGCGGGAAGTTGCAGTGGGAACCGAAATTTTAGGACTGCCACTTAGCAGTACTTCAACCTAGGCGGTCTAGCCCCACACCTTTTATGGATTTTGTTATCATGATGGCTAACCAGCGTGGCTCAATGGAAAGAGCCCGGGCTTTGGAGTCAGAGGTCATGGGTTCGACTCCTGGCTCTGCCACTTGTCAGCTGTGTGACTTGGGCAAGTCACTTAACTTCTCTGTGCCTCAGTTACCTCATCTGTAAATGGGGATTAACTGTGAGCGCTCACGTGGGACAACCTGATGACCCTGTATCTCCCCCAGTGCTTAGAACAGTGCTCTGTACATAGTAAGCGCTTAACAAAATACAGCATTATCATTATTATTATTATTATCATCCAGGGGTGTGGGTCGGGGCCTGAGCAGGTATTGTATTAGAAAGTGATTTATTCCATGCTTAGCTGCTGGACCTCCAGTCCCTTGAGGACAAGCCATTTCTGGAGTGACATGTTGGATCTGAGCTGCAGTTTGGCATTTGTTTAGTGTAGACTGAGCAGCTTGCTTAAGCATGGTCTGTCTCCACACCTCTCTGTTAGGGCCAGCATCTTGGGAAACGAGGGGGCTGGTGGAGGGCTAGGTGCTTGCAGGAAAACTAGGCTGCCTGGAATCCACATGTGTCTTAAGGCCAGGCTCCACCAAGTCCCAATGGGTTTTAGCCAAGACAGGCGGAGAAGCTCTTATGACACCTCACCTCCATCAGATTCCGTGCTCCAGGCTCTACTGCCCCTATCCAGAGGAGGCTTTTGGTGGTGAGTCACAAGTCTCCCACCCTCACCCCCTGCACTAGATGTGTCCCTTGGCTCGGATGCAGATAGGAGTCCCGGAACACCAACACCCCTGCAGTACACAACTCAGTGTAGGATGACTTGAGGAAGAATCTGACTGGCTATTAGTCTCCAAACAGAGACTGCTCAACAGCTCTCCCTGGACTTTGAGGACCATTCCCCTTGCAGTGTGGGTCTGTTGAAATCAATTCTCAGATTTGCCCACCCTGGAGAGATGGAGCTGTGGATCACATCGCCACCGACAAAGGGAAGGTTTATTTTTTCTTTGTTTTGTGGTGGTGTGTGTGAGAGAGAGAGAGGGAGAGAGAGATGGGGTTAGTTTTTTGGATAAATTAGTGAGGTGGGGGCTGGTTCTGGTTGCTGTAGGCCTCTGTGCAGGGAACTGGTTCTGTTGTATTTTGACTGTGGCACTGAGGAGACCTGAGCACCTAAATTCAATATACAGGTCCAATATCCCTCTGTCCACAGTGCTGCCTGCAGGGTCACCCTCCGCATACTCAATCCCTGGAGAAGGAACCCTTCTGTGTCTTTGGTGGCTTCTGGGATTCTATATCTGGAGTAGGAAAGGGTGGCATCAATGTGGCCACTCCATTTGACTCTAAGGAGCAGAGTCTGGCAGACTCCCGTCTGAGACCATCTACAGGGGTGTGGTTTGGGAGGAGCGGAGTAGCCAGGCTTGGTAGTAGAGGTTGACTTGTGCAGTTGTGCTGGGACCTCCAGTCTCTGGAGAATGAGGCCCTCCTGGAGTAACAGAGCTGGGGTTCTGAGAAGGGGGCCACTAAGGGATCAATAGGGCAGAGTGTTGCAGTCAGCATAACTGGGGTCATCTGTCTATCCAGCGCAGTTCTCCTGATGATGGGTTCAGTGTTTCATAGGGGAGAGGGAAATGGAGACTGCAACAAACTCCTAGTTAATTTGAAATCTCTGCCCCTCGCCCTCCAACTATGAATCAACTGAGTCTGCTGGAGACTGAAGGGTTTGGCCACAGAGGTGGACTGCAGAGGGCAGAATGGGGGAACCCGGCCCCTCAGGCTCACTAGTCCACGTGCATCTTCAAAGACCAGGTTCCACAACTCCAGATGGGTTTTCTTCAGGGCTGGTGGGGAAGCTCTAGTGACACCTGACTTCCATTAGACCCAAATTCTACTGCCTCCTACCCAGAGGAGGGCTCTGCATTGAGCCCTGTGGCTTGGAGGGGGCGTGGGCGTGGGTGTGAGGGAGAAGGGGAGAGTGAGTCTGCCTTGTAGTCTCAGACAAAGAAACAGTGTTTGTCCCACCAGCCACCCCCAAAAACTAGATTGTCTGCAATCTTCTAGGCTTCCTTCTCCTGCTCTGAGAGACTGGGAATGGACACATCAGGAATGATGAAACAGTAAAACACAAGACCCATGCACAAAATAAAAACAAAATCAGCTCTCTTCCTCTTCTCTCACTCTCTTCTGCACTTAGTACACTGCCTCCCTGTGCTTAGTACAGTGTCTGGCCCATAGTAAGGGCTTAACAGAGACCATTATTATTCGATAGAGGAAATGAAGGCTTAGAAGGGGAAGACCTCTTGGAGGATTTGTGATTTTAAGAAGGCTCTGAAGGTGAGGAGAGTGGACAGCCTGTCTGCTTTGAAGGGCCAAGCTGCCCTGACTGTTCTTGGGGTCCAGTGTCAGCTGCCCGGATGTGGAGACTGTGAGGAGGGAACTGAGTCAGGACATGGGGGGTCAAGAGATGAGACACCCTGGACAGCTGTTAGGAATCTGTTTCCCTGGACAAACCCTTAAATAATAATAATGATGATAGTATTTGTTACACATTTACTGTGTGTCGGGGACTGGTACTAAGCCCTGTGGATTGAAGCAACTGGGTTGGGCACACATCCCTGTCCCAACATGGGTCTTACAGGCTCAATCCCCATTTTAGAAGATGAGGTAACTGAGGCTCAGAGAAGTTGAAGTGACTAGGCCCAGGGTTACACAGCAGACAAATGGCAGAGCTGGGATTAGAATCCATGACCTTCAGGCTATAGATCCCTCTCCCCTGCTCCCCTTTCCCCTCCACCCCCCACTTTCCCACAGCCATCCCTCTCCAGTGAAGCAGATAGGGCTTCTTCCGCGGGATATGCCTGATCTCGCACTCTCAGCTGGGCTTCCATTCAAGGCTACCATCACTGGGCCCTATATAGCGCTCTGGGGCAGTCACTCAATCTGCTCAGAGTTGTGTGTGTTTTGTGTCACTATTAGTGGGTTTAGTGAGTTTAGGGCAAAAAAAATGGAGGCAGGCGGGTTGCAGTTTGGGGGTTACCGCTGAGTTCTGTTTTCTGGCTTAAATAAATGGGTATTTGTTACTGCGCTTAGGTATGTGCCAAGCATGGGTAGCATATGGCTTGGCGAACTGGGAGCTCTTCTGGGCCGGTAATACTTTGAAAGACTTCCTGGCAGGACCTGTTCTGCTAGGGGTATCATCATCCCCTCACCTATTCCTGACTTCATTAATAATAATGTTGGTATTTGTTAGCGCTTACTATGTGCAGAACACTGTTCTAAGTGCTGGGGTAAGATACAGGTAATCAGGTTGTCCCACATGAGGTTCACAGTTAATCCCCATTTTACAGATGAGGTAACTGAGGCACAGAGAAGTTAAGTGACTTGCCCACAGTCACACAGCTGATAAGTGGCAGATCAGGGATTCAAACCCATGACCTCTGCTCCCAAGCCTGGGCTTTTGCCACTGAGCCATGGCTGCAGGGGTGAGGGGTGATAGTGGGGTGAAATGTCTAAAACTCCATCTCAAAAGGCTTCCTGGCCACTCAAACTGCCTTTTTTTTTCTCCAGCATTTCTCTGAGGCTGTGTACGTTCTGAGACACTTCCTTCCTGCAAACAATGGTATTTGAGTGCTTACTTGTGTAGAGCACTGGTACTCCATGCTTAGGAGGGTTCAATATAACAGAATGAGTGGACATGTTACCTGCAGCCCTAATGCATCACTTCAGCACACCTGTCCCCCACTTCTCTGCTCTCATTATGGTGTTTCCTTCCCTTATAACCTTCAGTTATGCCTTGTCTTCCACATTGTAAGGTCGCTTTCTTTTGCATCTAGTCAGAGTTCATGGTTCGAATCCCAGCTCTGCCACTTGCTAGCTGTGTGACTTTGGGGCAAATCACCTACTTCTCTGTGCCTCAGATCCACATCTGTAAAATGGGGGATTAAAACTGTGAGCCCCTGGGACATCTGATCACCCTGTAACCCCAGTGCTTAGAACAGTGCTTTGCACATAGTAAGTGCTTAACAAATACCATTATTATCTGATAGGTCCAGCATCAGATGAATGGGGAGGACACAGTTGATACAACATTGGTAAGGGAAGGATCTGAGAATAAGGGTATGTGGTGAATGCTTCAGTGCTTGGTGGGTGAGCCTAATTGCGTGGGTGAGCTGGAAGGGAAAATACGGTTTGTGGTGGGGTTGGGAGTGGCTGGTGAGGGTGAGAGCCTTAGGGTAAACTTGTTGGAGAAGAAACAATTTCAGTGAGGTTTTCAAATTTTGGAAAACTGCTGGCATGTGCAGGATGCAGGTGAGGGATGGGAGGATGTGTGGAGGGTGGAGGTGGACCAAGTGAGACACAGTGAGCCGGCTGGAGCTTTCAGGGACTTCCTAAATCCAACTCAGAACCTCCAGGTTGGGAGGTGGATGTCCAGTGGGTCCTGGTGAGGGGAAGAGAGGAACCAGCTCACTTCTCCTCCAGAGGCTTCTCATCACACAAAAATGTGGTAAAGTGTGAGTTTGGGGCCCCGGGGATTGGGGTAGGGGAGGAGGGTGTGCACGTGTGTGTGTGCATTTGTGTGTGTTTGTCAAGATCACTCTTTACGTCCTCTTCTCCCAGGGAAGGAACTGTTCTGTGAGGGCTGCTGGCTTCTGGCAATGGAGTGTTAGGTGGAGGATAGTACCCATAATGGGGTCCACCCCATTCCTCTCTTGAGAAGAGTTGAGTGGGCTTGTGATTCATCAGGGGTGTGGGTGGGGAGGACAGAGTAGGCATTATATTAGAAAGTAAATGATGCCATGCATAGCTGCTGGCCCTCCAGTCCCTTGAGGACAAGCCATTTCTGGAGGGACACAGTTGGATCTGAGGTGCAGGTTGGTATTGGTTTAGGGTAGAGTAAGCATCTGGTTTAAAGTTGGCTTAGATCTACATCTGTCTCTGTTTGGGCCAGTGTCTTGGGGGTGGGGGTTGGAGGGCCAAGTGCTTGCAAGAGAACTAGGCTGCCTGCAACCCTCCCCCCCCCCCCCAACACACACCCTCCCCTTCTCCAGTTGAGACCACAGGCTGTTGATAGAGGGCAGGGCGGGGCATCCACACCCCTCAACATTAGTTACCCATTTAGGTGTGGCGTTCAAGACCAGGATCCACAGCTCCAGACACAGACCTCATCTCAAGTGCTCCATTGTGACACCCCACTCGATCGGGTAGGGGATCTTCTGCGCCATCCCCCGAGAAGGTCTCGGTGGTGAGTCCAAAATCCCCTGGTGGTATGTGGGCTCAGTACTGGCAGCGCAGGGCGGTATAGTCACGGGGCAAATCTGACCCATCTGTTGTTCTTTCTACTGACACCTTAGTGCATAAACCTTGCTTCATGGACCATCTCTCTTATGTGGACACGAGCCAATTCCCAGAAATGCCCTGCTTGTCAAGATGGTCATGGTATGTATGTAGTGTGTTGGCAGGGGGAGTTGGGGGTGGGAAGGTTAGTGAGAGGACCACCACTCTCAGCACAGAAGTTGGTTCTGGAAGCTGAGGGTCTGAGCAGGGCACTGGTTCTGTTGAACTGTGGGACCGAGCAGACTCGGGGCCCTTAATTCTATTGATGGGTGAAGCCTCTCTGC